>NC_052541.1:16275913-16581402 GCF_016699485.2 Gallus gallus | reverse complement strand
GATGTGCTGCTTCACTTGGTTTGCTGTGCTTGTGGGTAATTTGATAAGTGATAATCATGGCCTGCAAGGAATGCCAACCCTGTTGTTCACACTGTTCCAGTTCATGTTTGCATTCTGTCTGGAAAAGCCACTTTGCCTGTACCAGTGTACCTTCTAGACTCTCCTGCTGAAAATAGGCACTTGTTTTTTTCAACTCGTTTGTGTAGTGAATGACATCTTCTGATGCTTTTAAAATTGGATTATTTTATGTATTAAATCATAGGCAGTGTTATCTCAGTTCCAGGGGGTAAGAAATGGGTATCGTGGGCTGCTTTGCTTTGTGAATGGTGGAAATCTGCTGATAAAATAAGGCAGCACGTCAGAACGTGGTGTGCTCTGTGTTGTGCTCGTAGATGAGGGTATAAGAGAGAGACAAAAGGAAGTAGCTAAAAGTACAGGAATCAGAAATACCAGAAGAGCATCCATACAACTTCAGTAGTGAAAATCTGCTTTTCTCAGTACTCGATCCACGTCAAAATACTCGCAGTAGGTTTTATTACAGAGTAAAATGAAGTTGTGGAATTATGTGATGGCAGTAGCAGCCAGTTTGGCAGTATGCCAGGGTGTAAAAAAATTCTAATACTCCCATGTAGCAAAAGCAACAACCTGCTTTCACAAGTAGGGAAGCAGAAGACACAGCAAGGACCAAGGTCAAAAGCATTAGGCTTTTTGGTGCTTCTTTTCTGCAAAGTGCAGCACAGATGGAGAAGCCTTTAGGAACTATGCCATCAGCTGGCTTAAATGGAGTGCCGGTAAAATCAAGGGGAAGGCACCACTTTAGCCCACTTGGGAAGCTGGTCTTGGTTGGGCTTCGTGCATCATCTCAGGGGGTATTGCCCGTCCCTGTGCCTGTCGTCTGCCTGTGTCCCCGTGCCTGCCCTGTGCCAGCTCCGTGTGCGCGCTGCAGGCGACACTAGAGGTCACTCTGTGACCAGGGATGGGAGCCTGCCATTCGGGGGCCTTGAGAAGGTCAGCTGCTGCTAATCCGTATAAATTGCTGAACTACAAGCAAAATTTGTACCTAATTATGAGCAGCTTTGATGCGGCATTGCTTCTATCCCAACTCGAGTGCCAATTTCCTAAAGGAGAAAAGCACACCCTTAAGTGGCATGTCTGTCAGAGCTCCCAGAGCGAGGCTGGTGGTTTAGGCACAGACCTGGGACATCTTTGCTGTGTGGGCAGCATTCCCCACGGCGTCCTCCTGGCTCGGATCTACCTGCCTCCCTCCTCTCCCCGCACACTGTCAGCTGTCTTACCAGCATGGTCAGGAATTCATTTGATGCTGCCTAGCAAGCCTAGGGGGAAAGATGGATTTAACACAGTCACTAGACATCTGCGTGCTAAACTCAGTGGCTGTGGAACCTATATCGAAAGGATTTAATTTTATTCCCTAATAATCCCTTTTCTCTCAAACAGGTCAGACTAGAGAGGCTGCTGCTACTGCTGCGGCTTTCAGCCTCGTTGGCATTGTTGTTGATTTCAGAGCTGGGCAGCCATGCAAAACATCTGTCTCATCTCATGAAGAAGTCTTCCTTTTAGTATTATTTTGTTGAATTCATTTACTCTGGCTCCTCAAAAAAATAAAATAAAATAGGAGGGTATATCTGCTTTTCAGTTCCCCGAAGTACCTTTGTAGAAGTTAATCTGAGGGGAGGATTTCACTGGTTTTTCCCCATGTCCCCGAGAGCCCTGATAGTTTTGGGTCAGCTGAGCCTACTTGAAAGTTGCTAGCATAGTTAGTAATAAATTCTGGATGAAAATCAAAGAATGAAAAAAATAGATTTAAAGAAGTCATTTTAGCCTTTTTTTTTTTTTTTCTCATTACAAAAAGTGCCTCATTTTGCCCAATAATAAAGCATGTTCTCACCCTTCCTCCCATCTCCCAGAGGACGAAAGGTGACACGCCTGATACGAGGCTGAACAAAACATTTTAGTTGACCTAAAGCTTTTTTGCTAAGTTTATTTTTTCACTTTGGCCATAAAAGGCAAAGCCAGTTATTTGCACAGCTTTATTTGTAAGCCTTTCCTTAGCTCCTGTGGAGGCCAGGTGCCTGCTGCCGGGGGAGGGAAAATGCCCAACATCCCTTTTTCTCCATGGAACGTACCATTAATGACCCAATTTTGCTGGAGGTTTCTAATGCTCTCGCAAGGGTTTTGTGGCATGGGGAGGCTTTGCACTTCCCCCATTAGGGCAGGTACCTGGTTGTGGCTGGATTCCACGGCAGTGCAAACATCTCACAAATCTAGTCAGAAATAATTGGGATAACAGGGACTCCTTAGTCTTCGTTCACTCGAGGGTCACAGGACGTCAGATTTGACTTTGTTATTGAAGTCAGTTAATGTACTGGAAATGCCTTCATTTTCTCCCTCTGGAGCATGGGTTCAAATCTGCCATAAATTACAAGTGACACAGGTTCAGTAGTCTTAATTAAATCCCACGAGGTTATTTTTGTGTGTCAACACTCCTCTTCTCCTCCCTTCTGTACCATTTGGAGCAGCCGAAGGGCAAGGAGGACTCTGGCTCAGTGGTGGAAGTTCTTGGTGCTGTATAGATTAGCTCAGGGCTGGGCTATGCCCAGGCTCTGTCCTGGTGTCAGTCTTCCATTGAGCTTGTAATGTAGTGTATAGTCTACGTACATTTAAAGCATTCAATTCTGTGCAAGACTGTTATTCCTCGTAGGGAGATAGCTGACTGTAGAGGATTTCTGTTATCTACAGCATCTCTTCAGCCTGGGATTCATTGATTTCTGATCTGCTCTCTAAAGGTGCCGAGTAGGGGTGATCAATGCAACAGTGCTGATGTGAATAAAGCATGGCCCCTAATCTGCATTATCAACGGCCCACTTCCTGATATCCTGAGCTGACCTGGTCATGACTGTCTCTTACACGGATAAATACGCTGGCTGTTGCTAACATGGCTTGAAAGCCTTTAAAATAGGAACGAATCAGAGGCAGTGTAGCTCTTCCAGGGAGTGGCCAGTCTGATTCAAGCCCCTTTTAAGCTAACGCTTTTGTAAAGGCACTACACATTGTGAGCGTTTCTCTTAGCATGGATTTAAATTAAAAGCTTTAATCGATCTGATTTTCCTAGCATCATGGTGTTGTGTTTTTTGGTTTTTTTCTTTAAAGAAAGCTAGTGAAATAAAAGAGCTCCAAAACATGCCATTTAGAGAGGAACTGTTTAGAGAGCAGGTTTTTATTTAATAAACAGTGATCAATTGAATTGATTAACCATGAACACATTACATCAGGGTTTGTTGTTGCTTCTGCTGATAATTGCAGTTCATGTGCATGAGAATATTAAACGGCTGTTTGCAGGATCATTTTCATGCGCTTTTCATTTAACAGAATGGAGAAAACAACAACTGTTGACAGTGATTTTGGTTAGGACTCAAGTGCTGCAGACTGTGCCCTCAGGATGCCTGTGCAATAACTCTATCAATTGTGGCCATTTACTCTGCACTTCCAGACATTTCTGCAAAACTTACAGCTGTTTTTTTACTAATTTGCTTGGTAATTAGATCTTATCACACTGGCTCTATAGCTTTACATAAACTGTAAGCATTTGGAGCTGCCATGTACGACATTAAGAGCTGTCTGTGTTGGTTTGTGCTGCTCTGCAAAGACCGGGGTACTCTCAAAAAGCAGTAGAAATAGGGAAGCAGTTGTAACACATGAGTTCCTGCTGGCTTAAGAAGGTTTCCTCAAAGGAAAGGAGTCCCTTCACTTACATTAACCGCTGGAAGCCAAGCAGCATCGATGGGTTTCATCCTGCTGGATGCTGAACGCAAACAAGGAGCTCTGCTTCTGCCCCCTCCTTCGCCCTCCAGTGCGAATATTTGTTTCCAACAGGAGCTGAGGGCTTCAGTTAAGGTACTTTGTTGTTATAGGTATCTCATTGAAGTTAAGGAGAGCAATACCATGATACTGGGAGTTCACAGCCGAGAGGTGGTATGAATTGTAGCCAAATATATAGATAAAAAGGCAGTGAGTCCTTCTGTGGCAGCAAATCACCTTGAAATGGCTTCATGCAGTGATATGCATAGCATAATCTGGCAATTCTGAATCTAGTTGCCATTACTGGTAAAACAGCCTTACTTAGGAAGATCTCAAAGGAGAAAGTGCTCTGCCATAACTTCTCAGGTGCGTCCTGCTCAAATATCACAGCGTTTTTTGATGACAAAAACAAAAGATTAAAAAAAAAAAAGGTTATTCCGGTGCAAGCTTCCAATATGCAGTGAAGCAATTTTATTCTGTGGCTAAAGATGTCAGGGCCTCGAAGGTCTTTCCCAGGGCAATCTCTCAGCTGTGGTGGGGACAGAGCTTCTCTGTGGGTACGTGTGTACCGGCAGGACGGAGGCACACCACAGCTCAGAGCAGACAGGCAGAAATACTCCAGGAACTAGACGCACGCCATCTCAGAGCCTGATGCAGTATTGCCCACGTGAAGAAATTCTGCTGTTCGTTCTGGGCTGAACAGTGGTCGATCTCATTGTTTTGTTTTGCCACGTGGGTTTACTAAGAGCCATTTCCCAGCGCTGGCCCTGCAGCATGCAGTTCGTGGTGCCGAGTTGGGCAGCTGCAGGCCGAGAGAGGGCCACGTGTCCCTGATGACTGAGAGCCAGCAATGAATTCAAAGACTTCTTATTTTCAATTCACAATTTTGTTCTGCCAGTTCTACGCTCTCCCAGGGAAAGGCAGAATGTGGTTTGGTTTCAGGATTATTGTTTGCTGTCTGTAGATCACTTAAGTCACAATATGGTTTTCTGTTTTGTACTGCGTATTTCCCTTTGGGAGTATAAGATAAGCTGTATGTGCTGCAGGAAGGTGTCTTTGCCGATGTGAATGGAGAGAGGTAGCCTGTAACATCAGGGAAGGTCCAATAAATGACAACACTGCAAGGTTTGGAGGTCTAGAGTTCCGCCTAGTTAATGATGAATCTCAACTAACAGGACCCCAAAGAGAGTATGAATGCAATAGATGTCAGAATAAAGTATAAATCTTGAACTTTTTGTGTTTAAACAAATTATTACCAAGTTCTGTAAGAAAATCTCATGGAGGATGCAAAGATATTATGGGAAGAAGCAACATTTCCAGATGGACCTTGGTGGTTTTATCTGTCAGGTGATACTAGCAGATGTCATCATAAAGATGCTTCTACCGCTTGTAAAGGTAGTAGTAGTAATATAATAGCTATGGAGACTGTAACAGGTATGTGAGGAAACATCTATAAGGAGGGGGGATAACTTTTATTTGATAACTGATACAATTGGGAAAAAAGACATAAACTTTCAGTCACATAAACCCTACTTTCTTGAAATCTTCTGGAGTTCTTGAAGGTCACAGCTCAGGGATATACATGTCCTTCAGAATTCACCTTTGATAGCATAGTGAGACTTCTGAAAGGATACCATGGTTGTTTGTGTTTTGTGAAGTAGAACTTCTATACCCTTATATCAGTACTATGGGATACAGAGAGTGAAAAGCTTAGGGACCCCTTGTGCTGATCCCTTGAGGAGGAGTTTTGCCCTGACTCCCTGCTCACCAGGAAGGGTGCTGGTAAAAATGGTGATTTCATTAGAATTAGAGATGGGTGACCTTTTCTCCTCCACTGCTTCAAAAAAGTTGCTGTGATGTGTTTTATGCACTGTCTTCTCAATGAACATCATTACGGTATCTTAGTTTGTACTTACACCGAAAAAGATATCAAGGGCCCTTTTTAATTTGGAGGTAATGATTTGCTAATACAGGACAAGGGCTTCTTTCTCCTGAATGCTGCACAGAGCCATATGAGATGTAGATGTCCTGGGTCATTTGAATTGATGTGAGACATGTGCATGGAGCAGGACATGTTCCTATGGCTATAGTGCTCTGGTCTGAGCCTGGCACTTTAATCAGCTGTGCACACCTGCAGGTGGCTGCATGGCTCAAGCTCTGGTGGGGAAAGTGCTCTTTGTCCCATTATATGAGAGCATGCAGAGAGAGAATTTACTCCTCGGGTTCTGAAAGCTCTGTGTGAACTTCAATACGATGGTGCCAATTTTAATCAAAGAAATGTACTGTGGATATCACCTGCATTTTTATCCTGTTCTCTTTGACAGAAATAGAATTTAGTGCTGTGCTAGAGATAGAAAGGGCAGAAAAACTCACTCCTAGATTCATTTTGCTTGCTGTTATTCTACCATCATACTTACCTCTAAACATAATTATGGGCAAGACAAATGACATTTTTAGCTCTAGTCTTTAAAAACAAGAGTTAATTTTGGGCTTTGACCAGAACTATGTTAATTAGCCTCTACTCACTCTCTTTGTATGGAAGTACATCAGCCAGGACTTAGCATAGGTTGCCTTTCCTGTATCTTTGAGTAATGAAAGGACACGGCATGGCAACCAAATCAAGGGCTGCTGCATTAACAAGGCCACTTTTCTGCCCATTTATCATCTATTAGAGGTGCACTAGTTTGTAAAGTAACACCACCTTCAGCAGGGCCGCCAAGAATGGCTCCTCATTTATTTTCTGCATGGTTTAAGTTGGAGTTAGACCCACCTTGCAGCTCAGAGGTGACAGCCAGTAAGAAAAAGTACACTAATTGAGACATCTCAAGGGAGAAATAGAAGAAAACTGAAAAGGTAATTAGAATGAGAGGGTTTCAAGCTGGGTAAGTAAAATCGAATGGAGGTGCATATTAGGGGCTGTTACAGATGGGAAAGAAAGTACTTGGAGAATAAAAAAAAGAAAAATGAATATTAGAGAACAGAGCACCCTTTTCACACTTGAAGAATAGAGGAGAGAGATAAAAAATAATGTAAAAGTGGAGATACAGGCTGGGAAAAAAAAGCTCCGGAAATATGAAGGACATATTTAAATGTAAGAGAGAAAGAATAGGGAAAAATAATAGAGCAGATCAATTACTAGAGCTGTAGCCAAGGAAGGAGAAACTGTCAAATGAGTATTTCTGGAGCTGTGCAAAAGTCTCCTTCCTTTGTGGGGGATACAGAGGGTGTTTTGTCTGTGCTGGAGGGGTTTCTTTTGGGGGCTAATGCAAACTTTGCTGCAGTGTCAGTAGCCTAAATGGAGAGCTGGGATGAAGACTTACCTGGGCAGAAGTGGATTAATTAAATGTTATTTGGTGTAGCTTATAAGTAATTCCAGACCTTTTTCTTGTAGTTCGAAGTTTAGCCCCTCTCTTTTGCTTTAATTTACACGGTTAGGCACATGTTAAGTTGTGCATTTTCCCATACTGAGCATTCCCCTAGCTGGTGGAAAAGAATCACCTGGGCTACCCCAAGCCATTTCCATCTCATACACAGGAAACTGATGTCCAAATCCATTCCCTGCAAGAATGGGAGGCAACAACTGCTTTCCATTACGGTCACAGCTAATTGGGCGGGATTTCCCCTTTTGATCCCTTCTCAGAAGCAGAAGGCTGGAAGTGAAGATCATCTTCATTGGAGGTAGAGATGGTTTATGGTTTCCTCTGTGCATGAGACAGAAAGGTGGGACTCCAGAAACAAGGATGTCACAGATGAGTTATTAATTGAAGCAGTGATGGCCTGAAGAGCCAGTGGGCTGAGAGGATCGGAGCACATCTCTTTATCAGAAGGCAGTGCTGCACAAAGCTTCCTGAGTTAACTCTAAGTAAGAGAACAGTCCTTGCACCTTCAAATAAGCAGTTTAAAGGAAACCTGGAGGAGTTATGTGTCTGGATGTCGTTGTGGGACTGGATCAGTGGTGTTTGTTCTCATTAGAAGTTGTTTGTACAGAGTGACATCCAACATCCAACATAGTTATTAAGTTGTATCCTTGAAATTAATATTTGCTTACTGTGCAAATAGAATTCTCTGATCCAAGTGCAGTATTTGTGGTTTTAATTGTTAGTTTCACTATGGCATTTTTTCTGCTTGTTGTCTGCTGGATGAGCTTTGCTGATAAAACAGTCAGGAAAGCGGTTGCTTCTGCTGAAAACATTAAAACCTTTGAAGCTGCTAATAACACACGAGGACTTTCCAGCCACATGAAAGTTTTGTGCACTTGGCCATTTCACATCATTATAAAAATCTTTTGAGTGGCAAAAGTGTACATAAACAGTCAGGATAGATGTCCAAAGAAAGCAAATGTGGTTCTGCACCCCACCTTAATTACCTTAGTTATGGAAATACCCCAAATGTGTATTTCCAGGATAAAAAAATGAGTATCCACTTTTCTTTTTCAAGACACATTCAGCCTTCTGCATAAGAAAACAGCGGCAGGTTCAGTGGGTAGTGACAGTGCTCTTAGTACCGGGGTTTCAAAGATCACAAACTCGCTCTAAGGACTTGAAAAACAAAGAAAACCCTGTGACAGAGAATATTCTTCTTCATTCATCATTTGAAAGCCTGCCTCTAAAAGTGCTAAGAACAAATTATTTTCAATATGAGTTAGCCCCAGGGGAGTGGATAAAAGGGGCTTTTCTTTTCCAGCTGGTAATGAAACGTGCCCTGCAGAAGACCTTAGTGACTTGGATGGCAGTTCTGAGATTCCCTGAGACTCACTGAGCTTTTCTGATCCAGGGAACCAAAAGACAAAGATGTGTCACAGATCTGAATGAATGTGGGAGCTGGGTAGACAGTACTCATTCATCAGCTCTGTAAGGCTGGAAATCTCCTGAGGAAAGGTGGAAAACAGATTAATATCCCATCTCCGAGCTCCTGTAGGCTCTCCTCTGCTGAACTGTTCCAAGTAAGGAAAGTAACTTTCTTAGCTGGGACAGATGTGTCTCACTTCCACTCCACACAGAGTTACGCAGATGGTTTTCCTGAAAAGGGAACTAGTGAGGAGTTATACTTTTCTTTTTTTCTTCTTCTCTGTTTCTTTTTTTTCCTATGTGGTCTATTCTTCGGTGTTAAATTAGACTTTATCAGACCCACCTTCTGAGTTTCATATAGAAGACCGGGGATTTACAAAGTTGGCTTTCACTCCCTGGAAGGAAACACAGCCCTCTGTTGTCACCTACTTTAAAGAGAACCCTATTCTTTGCCTGGATATTTCCTCCTGGCACCAACTGATGGTATGCTTGCAAGCAACGAGAGTGTTAGCTCTAAGGAGAAGCATTAACCATGAAGGACTGGTTTTCGAATGAGGCAGTCCTAAATGCAGAAACCGCTTTCTCTCATGTCAGAAATGTTATTTTTCTGCTATGCTGCTCTAGGGTGGTCTCTGAGCTTCAGTCAGTGCATGGGATTCATTTGAATATACTCTCATTTCCTTCAGAATGAGGCCATCCAGTTAAACCAGTAATACAAATGTGGATGGCCATAAATATAAGGAAACCAATTTAAATTAGCTGCATTATTGATAATGACACCGAGTCACATGATTCTATCTTCAAAAATAATTACCTGGCTATGCTCACGAAAAAATCCAAATTGAAACAACATACTTCAGAATAAACTCAAAGCATTTCAACATTCAGTTATGATCCAATTTATATTTCATTATAAGGGAGTTACTAGATGAACTTCACTGTTCTTAGAGGAGGCATCTGCCTGGCAGGAACTGCAAACCTGTCACCAGACTGTCCCTGTTAACATTCATTTTGCATAAAATCTGCAGGCTACATTCATGAGAAGTACCCTATTTTCCAGTTCCTTCTTGCTACCTGTGTTTCTGGTAAGGAATCTCATCAGTTATTTCCTGATAGTTGGATTCTGCTTTCCATTTGGGTTTAATTTCTCGTCTATGATTAGTTATGGTATATGTATGAAATGTCTATGTTATGTTTAAGTATTTATTTTCTCCATGCAGTGTTATTATTGTCTCTGTCAGTGTCCGGATCTAGGCAGAGAAATGAGTTGAACAAGTGGAAAAGAGTGTCATGAAATATCCCCAAATGCTTCAGCAGAATTTCTAAACAGCCAGAGAGAACAGATAACACATGCCCTCCCTGACTTCACTGCTCATGGAGGGGAATACATGCAGTAAGAATCTGATATCCTTCAGCAGATAATCTCTGTGGTTTCTCATCACCTATCTGTTTTTTGAAATTAACTTGCCATTCAGAAAAAATACAGTTTAAGCATCATCATTAATTGGGCTGTTCAGCCTAACAGTAATTAGTAATACTGGGCACAACTGCCTGTCAGCCTGTTTGTTCCTAGGTAGCTGTGAAGAGCCTGCCGTAGCTTTTCTGCCTGTCTCTATTTTTTTATTTTTTTATTTTTTTTTTGAAGCAGTGGGAAAAACACCTGAATAATTCAGCAGGAACCTTTTACATTATGAAAAATATAATCAGCTGGCGAGGGTGAGGTATCTTATTTCTACAGGATGCTAACTCAAGTATTACAAGTGACTGCAAGATTAATGCCAAAGCGCAGTAGGTGTGGATACACATTTTCCTCATTGTTCAAGGCAGACTCACCCTGCACAGAAGGCTAAGAGAAGACCATGTATTCCTCACCATGCCTACCTAAGGCCATTTAATAATTTAAGCCCATTAATCGGTTAAGATGCAAACTTAGTGTTACTTGACTCACCACCGCCAAGTGTTTTCCCAGCCTAAATAAAAGATCTTAAAATACTGTCTTATGGCAAGGGAGCTGAGAGTATCACAGCTTTCCTCTTAAGAGGCTTCGTCTGTTATTGTGGGTGGGGGTTTAGCTATGCCAAAAGTGCTTAAGTAAACAACAATATCAGTACATCATAAGTAGATGTCTGAGAATATTAGCTGTTTATTTCACTGACATGCTCTGAAGAGTCTATGGGGGGCTCTTTCAAGAGTCAGGACCTCAATGTAATATACAAGCTTTGATTCTGATATTTCCCTTGATAACCGTGCTCTACCATATTGGGGTTGGAAGTCAGCAAAGGTTCATTGGCTGTTGTAATGCTCACTGTCACCAGTAATAAGTACAAAGGGCTTGCTTTAAAAGCTGGCTTATAAAACTTTAAGGAAACTTGGACTGCTTAAGTGAACTTCCACGGCTCTTCAGGGGCCGAGTGCACTTTGGTTGTCTACTTATATTAATTTCACAGAGTTTAAAGGGTCAAGCAATGCAGTTGGTGATGCTTATTAATTTATGAAACACAGAATCTTGCACTATCTTGCTTTGACCACTTTGGCTCTCCTTTTAGAAAATTTAATATACATTAAAGCTTGCTAGACAAGGGCGCCCTAAAGGATTAAGCCCAAAGTTCACAGCTGGACTAAAAGGTTCAAAGACGTTGTATCTGCAACACTGATTTGATTCCAAGTGACATTCAAACAATGGAACCAAATTGTAGATGTTTGAATGTGTAAGGAAACAGCAATTAGAGGAATACCACAGAAAGGCAAAGGATTAGGATTTATTTTCCTTAAAATGGTAACACTGATTGCAGTCTTGTTCTTTCTTTCGTGGGGGGATGTGTTTGATCACATCAGCTTTTGGGGTCAGTGGTTGTCAAGAAAGTATTTTGGTGTTACAATGAAGCTTGCCAAGCTCTAAACGTTCATGCAGTCTGAGTGACTTCACAGGATATATTTGACTGTTGTGGCAATGCTGAACTGAGTTCTGGGTAGGAAAATATTAGCCAGAAGGGAAGAGGAGAAGAGAAATGGATAGCCACTAAAGTAACAGGATTAGGATTTGGAAACCTGAGATAATCCTATTCAGGCGTATTTCGGCATTCTGTTTACTTGCCTTTGAATTGCTTTGGTGTCTTGTCCAGGGGAGATAATTCCAGAAGTCATTCACATCCAGGCTGCAAATTCGATACTGCATTCAGGTGACAAATGGAGTGTGATTGCAAAGCTGCCCAGAAAATTGGAAATCAAATTGGCTGTGATAGTTGGTCTATGTGGTCTCCTTTTGGAATCAACAAGAGGGAGAAGAAAATGAAGGGCAGGAAAATGAAGTGTGTCCTACTGTACAGAAGATGAGTTTATTTAGCCAGAGCTGGTAAAGGGGAAAGCAAATTTCACATTATGTCAGCTCTGATTCCTCAGGCCTTAGGGGACACTCACCTTGTGGAAGCAGTTGTACTTCACTGGAAATTTTCCGTTGCAAAGAGAGGCTCTAAACCCAGTAAGGGAGCTGCAGCGTTGAGGGCAGTTTACATTACAGCTGGACCCAAACAACTTGAGATAAGATTGAGGGCCCCTGTTGTGTGTCACATGCTGGGAGAAGGTCTGTGGCTGAAGAGGATTCATAGATTTCATGAGCAAACGAGGAAAGGCAAAACAGCTGGGAAGAATTCTCTGTGCTCCACAATACCTAGTTTACAGCTGGAGAACAAAACACTCATGTCCAGGAGCTCAGCAGCCTTACCATGCGATTTATACCATTTAAACAGAGAGAACAATGCAGAAAATCCCACAGGACAGATGAGAAAGGGGTTTCTGCTGAATCCCCTCTATCATTTTTTTTGCATTTGCTTGCCCACAAAAAAATATTTTTCTTATAGAATGACCTCTGAGATTGTATTCTATGGGGTATCTGGCTTAGAATGTACTGCAACCTTTTTTTTTTTTTTAATTGATCGGATCAGTCTTGAACACTCAAAGAAAAATCTGCCTGCTCTGAATATCGCCTGAGGATTTAGAAAGGTCTTTCTTGGAAACAGAAGGATGAGATGAAACAATCATCTGTAAAGCACGGTGAGAGAGGAAAAGAATAAAGGAAGGAGTTATGTTTGACTTGTCTTCTTCCAAGAGAGGACCTTTTGTTTTTGGAGTAGACCTCAGCTGTGGGAGATGTTGTGGGCAACGCTCTTGGCAGTTTTAAGATGCAGATTTATCATGGCGCCAATACCAACGCAGGCCGTGGACTTTGAGAAGTAGCTCTGTGTGGAGGTATAATTGTCTTCCCAGTGCTCCACTAGTGCTGATTATTTTGTTGCGTGAAGGAGCTGTAAAATGCTGCAACTGCCACTCACTCTGTTAGGAACTGAAGAGCTGGCTCTCTGAGATCGGAAATGAGTGACTGCTGAGAGGTCCTTGTGCTGCTCCTGTGTTTCATTAGAAGTTGTTTCAAAACAGGTGGAATTTTTCTACTGCTCTGGTAACCTGTAAACCACAGCCATTTCTATGCTTGGCAACTTGATTTGCAGTAAGACTACATTATTTACCACTTGAGATGTATGAGAAAGCTTTCTAACGACAGGTGTCAATCAAATACATGTTTGCTTTCTCCCACCTGAGCAGAAACAACACTACAATTTCAGCCGTATCATTAATAAACAAGGAGCGAATGGATTGGAGAACAATGAAAAACCTATGATCACTCATTCTGAAAGGGATGATTGTCAGTCACACCTCGATGGCATCTGCCCGCAGATATAATGAAGAGAGATTATCATTGCTGTAAATGGCTGCTGCAGCTCTGGTCAGCAAATAATGATGACGGTGTCTCAGTGATCAGACCTGCCGCCCAGGGACCAACAGTGCTAAGTGGTGTCTCAGTGGTATTTTGGGCCCTCATTTATGTAATGGCAATAGAAAACTAGATGGAAGGTGCCTTTATTTTTTATAACATTAATTTCGTGCCATTTTCTGCACTTATAAACTGAAAACTCAGTTATGACCAAAGCCAGCTTACTCGTGCTCTGATGACTGAGAAGAAACAGTGGAAGACCCTTGAAGTGGAGACCTTGTCTTGGTATGACACACCTATGTAAAACGTGGCTCTGTAAGTATCCTCCAGTGCCTCTTTTGAATCCTGACAGGGGAAGGGGAGAGAGCCACTATCTGTGCCCTGTGTACGTGTAGAAAACAAAAATTTTCTTAGTGTTCTAGTGCCTCTGATCAGGTTGGACTGTTCCTGCAAGTGACTGACGGGGCTTGTATGCAGAATCCCTCTGTGCCTGTCCTTCCCTGCCTTAACTTATGACTGCAGTTAAAGGCGATTGAAAAGTGTAGATAAATGGCATCATCTGGACCAGCCCAGTTCTGCTGGTGCATAGATAAAGTGAGGAGGAATGGGACATCGAGGCATGTTTCTCTTTTATGAATCCAATCAAGCATCCCCAGAGCGGCCTTGTTTAGCTGGCTGTTGCACCATCCTGAGTAGGATGGCTTGGGAAGTGGACTGAAAAGTATAAAAGGTGCCCTAGCAAGAAAAGCTTCTGTCTTTTATATCCTCTTAACAGCCTTAAATTTCTGCTGTGTTTACAGGTAACACAATGCAGCGTTAATACATTACACCTGTCTGATGTAAGAGGAGGTAAAACATTCTGAATTTTGCTTTGGATTTCTTGCATTACATGGGAAGCATATTCCATCCTGCTCAGTCCAGAACAAAGAGCTAAATCTTGCTGAAATGATCAGTCCCCAGGGCCTTGAGGCTATTCCCTCTGATGTACATATAAAAGTCAGTCATACCAGCTGCAGACGAAATCGTAGATGAAATCTTACTAATTAATTGCATGAACTTTGTTTCTGCCTGGTTTGAGATTCTCTCAGCCTTGCATAAATATCTGGGCACCCATACTGTACACCTCAACAAGGCTGTTGATTTTCCAAGGAGGACTATCAATTTTTGCTCCTCAAGTAGCCACACAATTACTTCTGCTCACACGGTCTCACAGTAACAAAATGGTTTCTGAAAAGTGGTTTTGTTTGCACGTGATTGAAAAGTCACCCTTTGTTGTTCTGCCAAGTTAGGCACTGATTCAGGTTTATGACCATATCATTAATATTTTAGTACCGCATCAGTAACTGCTTGCTATTAATATGCAGTGAAACAGTGATATAAAAAGAGAGATGTTCCCACTCATTTGGCAGAATTTGCATTACAGCTGGATGAAATTTATAACACGTCTTCTGCAACCTACTGGTCTGAACTCCTGTTATTAATTTCTGCTGTGTTTATTTCTCCTTTATGTTCACTTTGGGCAATATTCTATCAAGTTCCCTGGCAGGCACAACAGTGGATATAGCTAATTTCAGCTGACTGCAGGAGGACTTTGTAGAAAGTGAATTCTGAATTAGCACTAGTATTTGCAGCAAAAATCTCCCCCTGAGAAGTCTATTCCCCTCAGCCTAGCATCAGCAGCGCTTAAGTTCATGTGAATAGCCCTATTGACTTCAGGTGGGCAGCTGTTTAATTACCTTCCTGAATCGAGGCCAGGACCAGGAAACAAGCCCCCAGCAGACGAGCTGGGTGCCTAGTCTAAGTGCTTGTCTCCTGAAAGCTGAGCTCCTGTGAGTGACCCGTGGATTGTTTGAGCAGGTAATTTGGCAAGTACTTTTCGGTTAAGAATAAATTTGAGGAAATCATTATTTGATGCACAGAGAGGTGAAATTTGTGCAGCGTATTTTTCACGATGAGGCAGCTATTGCCCAGATTTATTCAGCCTGCCTGCCTCTTCCTGTTTCAATGCTCCCAGAAATCTCATTTTTCCCCACGTGTTATTTAGGAGCTCTGAACTGACAAGACTCTTGCCTTTCTACTGGGAGAGTGGTGTGCTGTACGCAGCATGCTGTACGCGGGTGGAGGAGGATAAAGGATGACATACTACTCTGTACGCTACAACTATTTTTTTTTCAGATCTGCATCTGCTCTTGTCCCTCTTCTGTTCTCAGATCACTCTTTGGCTTCCCTTAGGAATCCAGCTGTGTCATCACATTGTGTGGCATCCTAATATTTCATACTAAGCTGTAAGCCAATTAGGAATGACTACTTACCATGCTGAATCATAGGAAGAGAAAAGGATAATGTGTCCTTCATATAACGAACCACCTCTTTTTTTGGCAAGACAGATAACCTACACGTTATATTTATAAGCCCTATGGCTTTTCGCTATACCCAATTAGGATGCAGCTTCCTTTCACACTGCTGCAGTATTTTAAGGGACTTGTTTACAGATGGATGCTTACTGAAAGTGCTGACCTGCTGCCATTATACCTCACGCCACCTTTCATCTTCAGAGACTGAAGCACTGGACAAAACTTGATGTTGTAATCACCTTTAACTGGATGGGAACATGGATACAACAGAATATAAATACCTTGTCCTGAGTTCCCAAATGAAGTGGTGACCCTGGATCAGGGTGTAAACGTTATTACAAGCCATCCAGGTTTGAGGGAGATGTTGATTAAAGTCAAACTGTAAAATAAAGCACGTTACATCTAGAAGGAAGATGGATGAGGCAGTGGTGTGGGTATTTGCCTGAGGTAGTGAAGAGGCACTTGGAGGATTGGTGTATTTGGGAGTGTGTGAAATGTTTAGTAATGAGCATCAAAGAGAAAGATATTAAAATTTATTTCCCATGCTGAAGTAATTAATGGGCTATTAATGCCAGGTGTCGAAGCTGCCTGGAGGTCTGGGATAAATAGCATTACAGCAGAAGATGCAAAATATGATTTAGGAATAAATGGAAGGATCTTAGTTCTGCAGAGCACTTAGCGTGCCCCCCTTCCTTAAACTGCTCTTTCTTTTCCTAAGTTGCTAAGAAGCTACTGATAGCATTTATTGTCTGGGAAGAGAAACACTCC
This sequence comes from Gallus gallus, assembly GCF_016699485.2. Lineage (NCBI taxonomy): Eukaryota > Metazoa > Chordata > Aves > Galliformes > Phasianidae > Gallus > Gallus gallus. Next base: position 16,564,912 of record NC_052541.1, on the reverse strand, counting down.
TTTGCGTTTGTCTTTGGATCCTAGTGGTGTTGCAAACTGAAGGCTCCCATGACCTGTGCCTGACCCCTGCATCTTTCATATCTTGTCTAATCTCATTAGGCTTCACTGCAACGCATGCAGGGCAGCACCCTCACACTGCAGAGGCCGCTGCACCACCACCCTCAGGCAGTGGGTTTTACATACAAAGTCACGTTAAGGACTGCATTCAAATAGCAGCCCTGGCTGTGGATACATCCAAGCAGAAAGGACGGCCTCAGATTCAGCTTCTCAAAAGCATCTTGCAAACCAAGTCCAGTCATTTTTGTTGTTTCTACTGCTAACGGCTACCAATAGAGATTGTAGTTAAACTAGGGGAGCCTCAGGGCTAAGACTTCTTCAGCAAGATCTGGCCATTTGTTATTAGGGTTCAATTTGTTGCTTCACTGATCACATCCCCTTGCTTTCCCTCCCAAATACCTCTGGGACAAACACGTTTTCCCTCAACCTGCCAGGAAAGCAGTGGGGAGTCACAGCACCGACAGCTGTGGCTGAAAGCATAGATGCCAGCAGCTGTGGGCCATCAGGGAGGTCCTGCCCTGCTTTTAAGTGTAAGTGATCCCACCTGTGCTCAGCAAGTTCGAGGGCTCAGATCGTTGTGGTGTGTTCTGGTAGAAAGAGCTAAGGAAGTTAAGGTGTAAAAGTTTCTCCAAGAAGAGGACAAGAGCTTAAGGTACTTTTCTCATTAAGGGGAATCCTTGGGAAGCTGAAGGGAAGTTAGTTCTGCTGAAAAGGTTTTGCATTTTATCTGAAGTAATGCTTCCTTTATAAATGATGTGGTTTTGAAACCTTTTGGCCTTCAAGAGAAAATGGTCTGTTTAGGAGCTGTAGCTTTTTGTGTAATTCAAAAATGTCTCAGTTAATCACTGCTAAGGGCCTTGTTGGTCTCTGTCACAAATTTCTTTTTTTTTTTTTTTTTTTAAGTGCAGCACATATATAATTCATGTAGCTCTTCTCTTTGTAGATAAGGACTCATCTCAAATGTCAGAGTGGGAGAGGGGGAAAAGGATACCTGACCCAGAGGGCAGGAATATTGAATGCGCTGGTGTTGGACTTGACGTTTCCCTAGAATTCACTGAGATAGCATCCATCTCAGGGAACCCTACTTATATAGCTACAGAGCTGTTGCATTTCATATGTATTTCCAAAGGAATTTCATAGTAATTGAGCATTAAATGATGTCGACTAATCATAAAGCGTTACCATTTCCATTAAAAATTATAAATGTGCTTCAACAGAACAGAATATACCAGAATCATAGCACCATCTCTATTAGTCTTTATGCTATACTTGTCATTGACGGCCTTTACTGTATTATTTTTAGACAGTGTTCATAATTTTCTCAGCTGAACAAATGAAGATTTGTGAGCGAAGGAAAGCACTGACTGGATTATGTGGTGCCATTGATTTTTATTCTCCTTGTTTCACAGAACATGCTTAAGAATCATGCTGACCCTGCGATGGGCCTTCATGGAGCTTGGAGGAGCTGGTGTGACTTGGATGGCAGCAGCGTGTGCTGTTCTGCTGTACGAGAAATCCTGTCTTGAAAGAAGGAGATGTCAGAGCTGCCCTTGGCATGAAGCTGCTGCGTGTCCAGGTAGGAGCCATGCTGTGTGGGCTTGGGGGTCTTTGTGCACTTCAGGTTGGAGTAACCGTACAAATCAATTCCTGCAAAAGTGCAAATCTGCATCTTTTTCCATAGCACTTCTTTCTCAGAAAGATGATGGCAAATATTGATGTTTCCCTCCTATAGATAATGGCTATTGAAGTATCTTCCCACATAGCCTCTCTTTGCTGGGGCTTGCAAAGCTTTTCAAGCTTGAAGAGCAAAACCTTAAGTGAACAATGACTTTTCTTTCGCCTGGTTTGTGTGGAATGTTGTGCATTAAAATTTCCTGTAAGATAGATTTGCTGTAAAACACTTCATAAAATAGAAAAAGAGTAAGATTTGAAAATTTGAAAGCTGGTATTTATTTGCAGATTTTTTTCTCAATTCTATTAATTATTTCAGTCCTCTCAAGGCAGCTCCCAAGAGTTACAGGTTCATGGCAGAAATGATCTACAGAACACTGCTGTTCCATTTTATTGCCATTAAAGAATAATAAGGAGAACTGCTAACAGAAGTTATGGAAAGACTAATTACTTTTCAGTATATTCTTGTGGCTTATATGAAATGATATGTGTGGGCTCCAAATACAGCACTTCCTATCCTTTGCTGATTCAATCAGGTCTGGTATGGCATAGTATTTAGTTTTTGAGTGCCTGTATCTTCTATTGGATCTCGATGCATCATCTGACTCAGATTAGCTATTTGGCTGTTTAATTAGCAGTCTTTATGGTGGCCTGTTTGTCTCTCTTGTGTTACATCTAGAAACATAGCCCCATGGGAAGATATCCAGGAATGCCTAAGACCTTTGTAAAAAGTACTAGCTCCCGTTTGGGTACCAGGAAGAAGTGAACAAATCCTCTGAGATCAATCTATAAGATTTTGGGAATTCTGTGATTTTAAGTATAAAGAAAGAGCACTACAACTACACTACAGAGGGAAGTACCTGACTAGTTAAAATGAAAGGAGAACACATTTGAAAGCTGTCTTCTAAGAACAAAAGAGTACCCCTTCCCTCTGTGCTCAGTCTTAGTTTGAATAAAGCAATTTTTAAGTTTTCCCATGCACCAGAACTCACCAAATGTAATATATGGGTATTTCTGACAATGCAAGTAAGTTCAGGTACCAAAGGAGCCATACCCTTGCCTTTATTATTTATGAATGCAGGCACTGCGCATGCAGCTCCTGCTTGTTCTGAAAGCAGTAACTGGCCTGTGTGTTCAGGTTTGTCTATGAAGGGATAGAAATTACACACTTTCACTTCACAGACGAAACTTTTAACATAGCCGTGATAGAAATGAGCTCCTGGGGACTTGCAGGATGCTACCTTTGCTCTGTGAGACTGTGTGATGGCAAAGCCAGCTATCAGCTGTTAATCCCAATGCGTCGTACAAGACACTTTCTATCTCCTCCTGCAATGTTAATGCAGCTGGAATTCCATAAATCAAATCTCAGCAGTAAAAAGGTTAATAAGTTTACACTATCTAATTGAAAGCCATATTGGTGATTAAAAGGATTTTATATATCAGTTTTCTGGGTCACCAGCTAATTATTTTTGGTGGCCTGTAATAAAACATAGCACCATAGGCAGATAGAGGCTGTAATCACATAATATATGGTAAAATGCATTTACATTTATTTCAGATGAAGTTGCCTATGCCAGCTTGTTGAATGGTCTTTGAGGTCTTTCTTCCCTAGTTCAGGGACAGTGGAAGAGCTGCATGTTCCGCATGCTTGGTTCAGCTGGTACAGTTACTGTGTTGATTTTTGGGGTCTGGAGCTTCTTCTCCAGAGCTAAGCCCAAGGGAACCAGCTGTTACCTGTGATGGAGAAGTTCTGCTGAGGCACTGGGAATCAGATTGCTATTATAATTCATTTTAATGCATTCTGCATGTCCTAATCATTTATTGGAACAAGAACTTCTGTAACAGGGACATGGCTAGCAAGAGAGAGAGACGATTGATAATTCTTGCATAGAAAGGATAGCTAAAAAAACCTGTTCAAGGGGCACACGTGTGCACAAGGGATTGGGAATGCAAAGTTAGAGGGGAAAAAGGGAACTCCAGGCACGCACTGAAATTTCTACAATTCTAATAGGCTGAAATACCCCTTAGAGTTAAACACCCAGACACAGGGACATTTCAAACTCAGACCTCTGTTTTGCAGGTTGTGCTTTTTAGCATGCTTGTCTGATTGAGAAGGAGCTAAGGGTGAGGGCAGATGCTGGGTGTGCCCGTGGGTTTGCAGGGTGGTGCTGCTGCACAGGGTGTGAATGTGCACAAGTAGCTCACAGGCTCCTTCCCCAGCCCCTGGAGCCTCCCTAGGTCCTGTGCGAGGCAGCACTACCCCTGTGACTGTAAAACAGTCTGCTGCTGATCTCAGTTGTTCTGCCTGTTACACAAGGGGCAAATCACATCTGGTGAACAAGGGTGCAGTGAGGTTGGGTATGTCCCTCCCATGAGCGAGGCAGGGGTTGAGATGTGATCAGCAAAAATGGTACCAGAGTGCACATCACTGCTGGACAACACTTGCAGAGCCACCTGGGGAAGAGGACCTACTATGGCAAATACATTTTTCTAATATTACATAGATTGGCTACAACTTTTTCATTGGGTAATTATTAATCCTTAAACGGCCTTTGCATGGAAACAATGCCATGAAGTTATACTGCAGTGAGTGAAGGTTTAAGGCATTTGTCATTAAGATTATTTTCTTGTCATGTTCTCCTGTATCTAAATAAGAGCTCGTCCATACCAAAAATAACACTTTTATTTAAGTACTTAAGTGTTTCCTAGCAAGATAGCTAAGGGGATATTCAGTTTTAAACATAAGCTGGGGAGGTTAAAAGGAGAATGGCAGTTGTGTGAGTAATGGCGTGTGAGTCAGCTGCTGAACTTGACATTGCAACCTCTGTGTCACCACCGAGCCAGGAGGCATTTGTGTGACAGTTTGAGGGTAAAGAAATAAAAAAATATATATAAACTGGCAGTTTCCACTGGTAGAAGGGCGTATCTGAGATTTCTGAACAAAGGCTGAGAAGGTGGAAAGTTAAGCAGTAGTAGTGTGGATGAGGAAGGAGCGGGGCTGTGTGTTTCCTAGGTGGATGTGATGCATCAGGTGTGTTCGCCCGAAGCTCAGAGGAACAGCAAGCTGGCTGAGAGCTGGGCTGCTGGTGGGGCTGCTGGGCCCTTGCTGAGTGAGCCCCTCACCCAACGCTCTTCGTGGCTTTCCTTGGGTACATTTACTTGAACAATTTGGGTTTAAGAAGGAGCCAAATATCACACTCGCAATCTGCTGTTGCTGCAGAATTTCTCGCCTTCCTGTCACATTGTTCAGTCTCTCTTTGGAGAACTTTTTGTCACCAGATCGGTAATAATGCAGTTGTTACTTTTTTGCACGTAATCAGCAGCAGAAAGCGTGCAGTCTCATTTCAACATCTAGATGCTTGAAGACAACTTTGTTAATGGATCATTAACCAAGGGAAATGGATCATGAGGTGCTTCAGACAAGGCCTAGTGGCACGATAGTGCTTGGGAAGAAATGGATAGCACAGTGGGAAAGAATTTCTGCCCCTCATGCTGCTAACCAAGTTCTTCTTAATAATAACATCATAGTGATATTTAAACAGAAGGAAATAATGTGTTCTCCATAAGCATTGCTGTTCTATAGCACTGTTAGATATATCAACAAAAAGAAATTTGAGCAGCTGCTGGGTGCAGTTCATTCCTTGGGATGTGTATTTAATGGTAGACTCCGGATAGAGTTTCTACCTTCTGTGGTAGCATAGGCAAGACAGGGAAGGGCTCTGAGCGCTGCTCTGAATGCGCACTAGAACCAGAGGTCAGGACCACAGTGCGGCCTCCAGTACTCCTTGTCCCTGAAATCCTTTCACTTCACGCCTTATTGCATAAGTTCAGTATGCTTTCCAGCTAAAGCTCTCCTGAGCACTTAGCTCTTTAAACTCCCTACTCAGCAGGTGGCTTATTTAAATGTGGCTGTTGTGCTGGCTAGTGGCCAGAAGTGAGTGGCTCGGTGTGTGAACTGCGGTGATTGGGTCTAGTTCTGCTCATGTCTATGCCAGCAAAATCCTCCTGGCTCCAGCAGGGTTGTGCAGGGTACAAGTGAGTGCAGTGTAGGGCTGTCTGCTCAACTGCTTGTCAAATAAATCTATGGCCAATCATTTGCATTATGTCAGCTAAACATTTGCCTAGCACTCTAGCATGTGTGAGGCAATGAGGAATTCTGGATTGTTTGAAATGAAAACCATCGTTGTCAGCTCTCGCTTAACCAAGAAGCGTCTCTTCCGTAGTGTGTAAATAACTTATTTTGTAACCCCTGGCCTTGAAGAGGAAATGTAAAGTTTCTCTAAGCATTCGGTACAGATAGGGACGTTAGCTGCTTAACTGATTCTTCAGAATTCAGATCTTATGGCAGAACAAGTGAGAGGGAGGGAGGGAAAGCACATGGTTTAAATTAAATATATGGAAAATAACTGCTAATGAAAGAAATATATTTTAAAAGTAAGCAAGCCTGTTTTATCTGCCTCTCCATTAAGTGTGTCAGGAAAGGGCCTTTACAGCTAGGTGGTAATTAGAGAGGAAAAAGCAGTGCTGGCAGAACAGTCAATCTATCACATCCTGCAAAGCCTAAATGTTACTGCAATTAAACAAGTTAGTAGGGGAAAAACTTGACAAGCAAGTTTTATCATTGAATCATCTTGGTGGCAAAGCACACGGGGTGCTCTTGTTAGATTCCCTCATGCAACAGCAAAGATTTAAATTATAAACCCATGAAAGCACATTTGGACTGAAGTGACTATTTTCTTTCCCAGCCTACCCAGGCGCGTGGAAGATTAGAATGCTAAAAATAAAACAACCTTTCCCACCTCCCCCTTCCTCACCCCTCCAAAGTCAAATCTGTCCAGGTTGACTGCTCCATTAAATTCAAGAACAAAAAGTTATAAATTGAACATACGGAGAGCAGTGCCTTTTCTTAAAGTGATGTTTCCTCGCCTTAATGGATTTAGCTATGGCAGGGAGTCAGAGAGAAGCTGTCTTAACTAAATCTTTGACTGATTATGCATTTTTTTTTCTATTCATACAAGATAGATTCATCATTCCAATTTGTCAAGTTGGCGAAGTTCCAATTAATTACACCAGGAAAAGCTCAAGCTGCATTAGGCCTCTGTCAGGCCTAATCTAGTGCCTCATTTACTGGAGCCCCAAATGAAGAGATATCAGAGGTGGTGTTCCTCTTGGTACTTAATTTGATGAATGCCCTAGCAGCACGAGTGGTGGCAGAGGTGTATATGTGTGTGTCTCTTCATCAGCCACCTCTGCTGAAGTCGTCATGCTTTCTCTACTAATTTGAGGGCTCATCTGTATACTGGATGTTTTTTTGGAAGGCCTATTCTTCATAGATATGCCAAAAGGCTTTTTCTGTGCGTGCATGTGTCTGGGTGGGTTTCCAGATATGCTGGGCCTGATTCTGAACTCAGTTATGTGATGAGACTGGATTCGAGGCCTTAAATGGAAATGTAAAACAGTACCAGTTAGGTTGGGTGCTATAAAGGATCATACACATACATACTGTACCAGCATGCTGAATGAGTCAATGCAGGTACAGACAGACTTCCTGACAATGCACCGGTGGCTTACTGTTGAATATATACATCCAGGACTCATTCTTAAATATTTTATAGTAAAGTCACTGTGGACCAAGAACATATGTTTCTTTTCTGCAGCACTTTATGTACGAGTTATTCAGCATAAGGTGCCAGAATGCCAATATGTTTAGCTTACTTTTGGCTTTTAACCACTGCTGTGATTAAAGATGTAACTGCAGCAATGCTGTCACTTTGCACGTAAGTTTAGGTGTCTCAGAAAGGATGCAGAATTAGCCAAGAGTAAAGTAGCTGTGTACTTTGGCTGAGTATAAGGCTGAAAGCCTTCATTTGCCAGCAGTTACCATGCTGGGATTCTGAGTTTATTTTCCACTGACTGTATTTGAGGTACTGGTGTGTGCAATGATGATTTTTAATGGCAGCTATCAGACATGCATATGGTACTCAGTAAGGGGCAGTACTCCAAACAATGCAGGAGAAAATTGATGCACTGATGGCTGGAGTATGACAAGTCCTCTGCAGACAGTTTGGACCACAACTGGTGCCCACTTTGGGAAGGGAAGCTTCAGACCTGAAGGTTTTTGTCTACTAATGCATCAAATTTTCATCTGCAGTTAGTGTGTCAAAATGCAATAAGACTACGTGGGTACAGTTGTGTTGGAGCAGAGATAGCAACCTAACTTTTTTTCTTAGATGTGATTTTGGAAGTATTCCTCATTTGTTTCACAGAAAAATCAAGTTAAATTAAAACCAGCATGGGAAATCGGTGAAGATGGGGATGAACTACAGTTGTAATGCTGTCTTGTGACTCTTCACAAGAAGGCTATTGCTGGTCATATACATTAGAGGTTGGTTCTTATATGTTCTGCTTAACCATATGTTTCTTTTCTGCGGTACCTTATGTATGAATTATTTAGCATAAGGTGCCAGAATGCCAATATGTTTAGCTTATTTGTGTTTTTTAGCCTTATGTTTTATGTTAAACAGGTTGTTTAAACTCACCTGTTGAGCTTGAAATAACTAAGAGCCTTCATATGGCCAGTAAAGGCAGATCTCGGAGGATTATTTAAGCTCCTGTGGTTTTCAAGTCTCCAGTCTGGGCATTTGGTTATTGCATTTGTACTGTATTGCATGGCTGACTGTTTTTTCACCCAACAGTTCTTTTACATATGTTGGTATTTGGTATTTGTCTTTGGTTTGCAAGTTTGTTGGGGTGTTTTATGAGTGCTTTCAATGTATATTAATGCCAGTGGGCTCCTGAGGCTGTCCTGAGCTTTCAATTGCATTGCACCTCCTGTAGGTAGAAATTAGCTGGTTATTTTTCATATGGACAGCCAATATGGTACTGGAGTGGTGCTCTATCCTTTAGAGAAAAGAGAAGTGTGTTTGTATGTCTACCGAAGAGAAGCAAGGTTGGAGGCCCGATGGATGTGTTCATGGGCTCTCTTCTCATTGTGTATTGATTTACCTAGTGGCTTAACAGAGATGCGTCCCTGGAGCTCTGTCTGACCCACATCATTTCAAATGAAAACTAACTGGCCACAAAAAGGAATGTACACAACATGCTACCAAATGCACAAAGGTCTATATGTGCCTCTGTTGTGGGCACCAAAACAGGATCTATTCACTGCTTAAGTCCCACTTAACCTTTCAAAATAGAGCTTACACAGTGCAATGATCACACTCAGTGGCTTAAAGACTCTGACTTCTGTCTGACTCTTTTAGACAAGACAGAAGTGATCTCTTACAGATGCAGGCAGTCTTGAAAAGCCCATAATCCAGCAGAAGCTTGTTTTTGTAAGGACATGATCCAGAGACTGGAACAGTTCTTCCTCATGTTCTTGGCGAGATTTCATCTGCATCCAAAGCTGAATTCAAACTCTGCAGTAGTTTGGGTCATCACACTAGCATCTATCTCTGGGGAATGATTATAGATGATGAGTTATTACCTTTAAACAAAGGGTAATTAATGCTTCCCGCTCTGACTTTAATTAATGAAAGGTTTTCCTGATGGGGGGGACAAGGAAGATATTGTATCAGTAATACCCCTTTGGGAATTATTGGCAGAAAGTCTACAGTTAATAATTTGGAGTAACAAATAAATGTGGGTAACTTGTAATATAAGTGTAGAAAAAGAGGTGTCAAATTATTCATTATGAATTATTCTGCCAGTTCTAATAATAACCCAGCTGTTGAGGACAAAAAGAAAGCTAGATCCGTCACTAGATCCGTCTGTACAGTCAGACCCTTTTGCAGTAATTCTATCCCTTTCAAGTGAAAAAATATAAACTTCCTCTGGGAACAGAAAATTAGATAAAACAAGAAGAATGGGATCTCTGCTCCAAATCTTTTTTTTAAACTTAATGTACACTAATGGATAATAAAACACGGTTGATTAACGAATGACTGGTACACCAACTGGCTGAAAAAAACACATTTTTTGGCAGTCAGCGCTTGCAAAATCCATAGGTTAAAGACATTCAACCTCTTTCACTGCTCCCAATGTGGTCAGATGCCCTCATCTGTGTAGAAGCCTTTTTATGAAGAAGGGAAGACTTTGGTGCATGTGCATGTATACGTATGTGGATATATTTACACAGACAGTGCCAATGACATCTTTATGCAGATCTGGGGTCTCTGTTTAGGTGTAGTACCTGAAGGAACTTGTTCGAATGACAAAAATAACATCAAGCAACAGGAGTGCAGGTGTGGGACTTGAAAGAGATCAGTCCCATTCCTGGAGCACCCACAAGTTGCCATCTGACTGCAGACAGGTTCTAGCTCTTCCCTTTAAGCTTTTTGTTTTCCCTTCCTCAAAGATGGGGGTGAAACTTTGCCCATTAATAGTTGCAGGCTGCTTTCTTTCCTTGTTGATAATGACAAGCGTAGCTGGTGCTTTCTCCTAAAGGGTGCTGTAATTAATACCTATATATCAACCTCAATGTCATTCATGAAGAATGCCCTCCTGAGCTACCAAAGTAACGTGGAAATGAGAAGTCTGTTAACCCTTCTGGATAATGGGAACTTTGTCCTAAACCATCTCAAGGCACCAAAGGAGATTTCACTCAGTGTTGCTAACTTTTAAGATACAGTTGACACACCTTAAGCCAAGGCAGTACCCTGTGAGTTGAGAGGAAATAATTAGAAGATTTCTGTAGGGCTTTGTCGTGTTTGAATATGTTGTCTTTAAATATACAGGAAAATATCTCTGTCATGTGATGCTTGGTGGTTAGGCTTAACATTCTCATGTCAAAGGGTCTGAAAATGTTAATACTTTACTGATGAACCCTTTTCTAAAATATTAATAAACTCACCTGGCAACCTGTATATCATCCCCATTCTCTGTCTTGCACACTGTGTTCACAGCTGATTAAAATGTGAGTTGTCCAGGGCAGGACCCGTGCATTCAGCGCTGGCTTGCTTGCTGGTACTATTATAAATAATTAAGATAATTATCCAGTGTATTTATGACAACTGACTGCTTTGGGCTGGCTTCTCTGAGGACTCCTGTCATCAATGAAAATTCTGCAGATGGAGGGGTTTGCAGGCTCTGGTGCCAGAGATGGATTACCTAGAAGCTTTCAGAGCTATACAGTGCAACTCCATTTGCCTCCTCATACTCTATGGACTTAATAAGAAACTGTAATTTTACAGTGTGAGTAAATGGGTGAGAGACATCAACAGCAGGAGTGAGAGAGAGGCATTGTCTTTTGCGATGCCAAATCCCAGAATATTAAGAGTTTGCCAAAGGCGTTTCAGAGATAAGTTTCCTATCTTCATCAATAATTTAATACATTCCCAACTCTCCGAGTAGCTCAGAATAAGAGCTGAAGGCATGGATGTCAGAAGGCAGAGTGACTCCCAATTAGTCAGGTAGAGCACTTTCTTGTTGACTCAGCCAGGGCAAGGGTGTCCGTAAAACCCAGGCTTATGTCCTTATAGACTCCTTAATATTTTTTTCCTTTTTTTTTTTTTTGCTTTTTTCTTTAAATCTATGGTAATTTGTAAGAATGAGCGGGCAGTCCAGTGGGCAATCCACTGGGGTACTCATTAGTGCCACTGAAAAAACACATGGACGTAAGTGTAAGTTGGTGGATACAGCTGCTAACAGGAAAAGGGTTGGAGAGTCAGGACCATACTACATGTGAGTGAGACCCAGAAAAAGGTGTACGCTTTTAAAAGCTATTGGGAACAGTGACATGGCTTTGGGATGTTGTCAGCCAAGGAGTGTTTGCAGCAATGCCTTCTAAATTGGTGCTGCTTGTTTTGAAAGCCTTGCCATGTATACATGGAGTTATGAGGAAGTGATGATATTTTGGTCCTTGATTAGAACGTTTTTGTTGTCGTGTAGAAAATTGCTTGTAGGGCCCTAAAAGTGGGTCGTATGAATGAGTTACCCTGAGTCAGCCAATTTGCAGGAACTTGGGCTATGCCTATCTAGATGTGTCATAGAACTCTTCAGAGTGATATCTATTTTTGAGCATGCTAAACATGTTTACTTACTACACAGCTTATTGTGCATTAAACTCATCCTCATGGCAGGCAATTTTCTAGTGCTTATTCCACTATTTGACCCAGCTGCCACGGAGAAGGCTATATGAAGTCCAGCTGATCAGAACTGTCTCCACAGTGAAACAGGAAATTAGTCTCTATAGCTAAATGACTTTGTCAGCTTCTCTAGACATTTCTAAACATTTCTCACAGGTTTTTCCTACCTCTTTTTTTTGTGGATAAGGTTTTATTTTGCATTTCCTCATGTGTTATTCAGATCTTAAGCCTGACACTAGGTATTATTTTTTTTACCCTTTCTCCTGACACTCCTTAGTGCACCTGTTTATGTGTAGTGCTTTTAACTGCGTGCGATTCCATCCAAAACATGCTGGTTCCTTCCACTGGAATCGTGTTTTGGTGCACACTTCCACATTTTAATCACAGCTTTGCAGTGCTTGTCTGGCCCAGTGGTAGTGCTCAACTGTGAAGCTTTCTTCCTTTGAAAAACCACCTGTTCCTCAAAGCTGTCTCCTGTGTTGTTGAGATTAGGTTGAAATAGATGGTTGCTTAGAAAAAGCTGCAAGTCCTGTGAAGGTAGAAGGAGCTGTTGAGTTCAGAGGAACTCTGGGAAAACTGCAGTTTGAGATGATGGAGTGGGATTTTCTTTCCCCAAGGAAGGCTTGTATTCCAACAGTGACTTGTGCCGTCACATCTATGGAACATCAGGAATCTCATTCAAAGACAAACGGGTCTTCAGCTCTGCAGCACAGATGTTCAAGGGACTTGCCGTTCTTGTCGGTGATGCAGGCTGTGATGCAGTGTCTGCACATGGCAAAGCCCTTCCATGCATGCCCCTCGCTCATGACAAATGAAGAGTGATTAATGAATCTCAGATTAAAACTCCAGATCCTTGATGTTCCAGCACTTGTCACTGTTTTGTTAATATGACAGAATTTATTCATCTACCAAATACATTTTGACATTCAGTCCCTGTGTCCTATGCCCTTAAACTCCTGTGAAACTGTGATTCCTGGCAGGACCAAATTCTCATCTGAATGGCACCAGTCTGAATCTAAAGCAACTCCACTGCACTGTGAGGGTTTTGTCCCTGCTCTCCCCTGCTGTAAAGTGGCAGCTTGCCTGTGCTATGTGCCTTGGGTTTTACTGATCAGGTGGCTAGAGAGCTGGTAATGTGCTACTGGGCCAGTGGCTTAATGCAGGAATTACTGGAAGCAGCAATCTTGGAGTGCTTTTTATGAGGATAACAAGGCTTTTGCAGACATGAAAAAGCAGGAGAAATGCTTATTAGTTATGGGGAAGGTGAAAGGCTTAGAAAACTGATTAGTGTAGCAGTGTGGTCAGATTGAAATGAAAGCTCAGTGGCATAATCGTTAATTGGGTGCTTACTTACCTACTAATTTGAGCTTGGATGTCAGCAGTACTGCACTTCATCTCAAACCAGGGGTCAGGCTTTAATGCTACATCATAAATTACGTAAAGGCACAACACTAACAATTAGATAATTATGGAGACCCATGCTGTTGCAATTTAACTGGGCAAGTTCAGGGCAATCATGACAGGAATAGTGCTTAACCCTGAATCTGCTGCCTTTCTTTCAACCTGACAGCCAAATATATGTGACCAAGGAGGTACCCGGCTGTCTGGCAGCCCACAGGTTAAAAGCATCTTCTCCTGCTAGTCAGATTCATCTGATGGCCTGGGCAAACTCTGAGGTAATATTATAAAAGCTTAATTATGGTTCAGAAAGAAGAGCCTGTATTTCGATCTACAGGAGATTCTGGCCAGGGCACAACAGTCAGAACAGTTTTTGTGTGCAAGACACCATTGTGGGTTTTTTATCTGTTTCTAAGCCAAGCCTGTGTATATGTTTGGTTTATTTATTTTGCTTGAATAAACCACCAAGCCAAAATAGAGTTATCTGTAGGATCTCTTTGCATGTGCCTGTACTACACGTGACAGACCCACAACACCTCTCATTTCAAGTGCTGGAGTCATTCAGTTGCCCACAGCCTTGCTATTGTACCTTCTAGCCAGCTGTGCTGCCTTCTGGGGCCAGCAGCAGCTCTGCAGACCAGAGATGAGCCCACCACAGTCCTGAGAGCTTTCAGTGCAGCTCCCGTTGATGTTCCGGATGGCTTTAATGGAGAGAGAGAGTTCAGTCAGTGCTGGGCACCTGAAAATTCAATCCTTAGAAGAGATATTGAAGATCAGGGTGGAAAATATCAGTCAGATGGATTGGAAAGTGATTGACAGTGGGATGAAATTAATAACGTGTGGATCTTGGGTTGTTTCAGACATAACCAATATCCTCTCATCTGGGAGTGTGTACTGAACAGTGATTTCCGTGGGGTCTTGGAAGTCTGTAGGCTTTATTGGATTTGGGTCCAGGACTTTTTTTAGCGCTGTCTTCTTGTTTCTGGTTCTTTCAACTACCAGGTAAAGTGCTCACACCATTATAATTTATTATTGCTGTAAGCATTGAGATTTTGTTTGTGGGTGGGGCTGAGACCAAAAAGAAATGGTGTTCTGGCACCACATTCATTATTCAGAATATTTTATACAAATCGAGAAGGAAAATGGCCTTTAAAAGAAGGATCTCTATTAATAGTAATTGTCTTGTGGTATACTGTGCAGCACTGGAGTATGCTGAAGTTTTCATTCCTGGATTGAGGGATGGCGTATGTGCATTAAGTTTAGCAATTTCTTGCTCTAGTTTTGGTAGCTTAAGTTCCTTCAGGTACTAAGTTTGCTAGAATAGTGCAGGAAACTCTTTGCTTTGGCACGCTGCTTTGAAAAATAATGTTATAACCTTTATATACGTGCTGCTATATGGTATGGTCAAGGAATGACACATCTGGTTACCTATTATACCATAGCTGAACCTGTAATACTTTTTTGTTTTAATTAGTCTGCAATAAACAAAAACTCGGGCTGTTCTGCTCTGGTAGCTCTCATTTTTCCTGCAGCCTTTCCTGCCCTTACAGGTTTATTAGTGTAGAAAAAGTGGCATGTTGTACTTGCATTGTGTAGACCAAATGGGAGGCTGTATGCTTAGTCTGAACTGAATGTCTGCAATACAGTGCTGGGGTGCTCTGATCTACACTGCACCTTATCTGGTAGCTACGGGGCATGGCCTAATGCTGGCGTAGTCTAACAGGCATGTTGGCAGCATCTGTGGGTGTTTATTGCTATATATGATAGCATGAGTCCTTTTCCAGAGGTACTGGTGTCTTCCACAGTTTTGAATGTGACATAAAAAGACCAGCAATTCCTCTTGGCAGGCCCTGCTAGCAAAAAGCATTTTATAAACAAACTGTACTCTGAGAGGTTGGATGCAAAACTGTCCTTAAGGCAGTGCAGACCTAAATGCCTTCTGCTGCAGGCCAGAAGGAGCTGTTGGTTGTGTCTGTGCAGGTCCTGCACAGATCCCACGTAGGCAGCTGCTTGCAGCCTCAGGTGTGAGAAAAACGCTTTTGCTGCAATGTTTGGTCATTCTATTAAAGATGTAGCTGCTGGAAGGAAGAGAAGGAACTAGAGTTGTGGTTTTTGTTTTAAAAAAGCACCCGTTTCTAGAGTTGAGAAAGACAGCTGAGAGACATAAAGCATCCCTGCTTGTGGCACAAGCATTCAGAGGGCAAAGAGCAGAAGTTAGTGCTGCAGTTTGCTCGTGTAGGCACTAGCCTAGGCAGTGCTACAGTGAAACACTGTGCCTAGAGCCCATCAAATGTTTGCATTGTGATGTAGAGGCTGATGGAGCACTCATGAAGCTGATGTGCCACAGCACTAGTGCCTGCTCATGATGTTGATTCTGTAGCAGTCATTAGAAATCCTGTCCAGGTTTTAATTATATCCCTTTCCACTCTCAGATTACCATGGGGTTTATCACCTGGGGACTGAGTTGAGCTGAGGAACAGCTGAACTGTGCAACTAGTAAAGTAAGTTGTGTAAACTCTGCAAGTTGGGAGCAAAGCTACAGGTCCAATTTAGTCAATATCTGCAAAGACCTGAAAGCAGTGTCAGATTCCTTGCTCAGCCCTTCTGTCTCTGGGTTACACTTTGGCATTGGCAGCGCAGGGGGTCACCGGTTCTCTGGGAGTCCAGCAGCCTCTGTGGGCAAAGAGAAGAGATGGAGATTGATCACAGTGCTGAGAGCATTTCTGCTTGCATCAGCATTTTGTTATTCACAAATACGGTGAGGTTCTGCTTCAAAATAAAGACCATTTGGGATCGTCACTCCAGTGAGAGGGCATATCCCAGAAGCAGTGCAGCATTTCATGCCCTGTGCTTTGGCTTCTCTCTGCTGCTTATCAAATCCCATCTGTGTCCAGTCCTGAAGCTGAGAAATGTACCCCAGGTGTGTCCTGCATGCACCCTGATGAGAAGTACAGCACTCCTCACTACAGCTGTGTTACGCCCCCTCCTGTGTTACAGGACAAACTCCTGGGACTCTGCAAAGCCCTATGTGATGCCTCAGAAGTGTGTTTAAAGTCAGTGTGCCAATCTAGCTTATTTATATGAAGTCTTGGTACTTCAGAATGATTGTATCTTTGATGTAAAGTTCTGTTTGATCTGGGTATTTTCTCTCTCTTTGGACATTTATTTACAATTAAATGTGAAACTTCAACTGCTTTTGTCTTTGGAAAACTTTAAGTAATGCTTTCTGCAGAACCAAATTCCCTGACAGCTGTATCATGCAGAGGCATACCACTACACACCAGTACACAACTACATAGGCACTGATTTTTTTCCATGTCAGCTTCCAGTTGGTGAAACCCATCATATTACCACTTAGCCAACAAAAAGTACAGTCAGGCACGATGCTCATGTGCTGAAACCATGTTATCTTTGGAAAACTTGGTACTACATGACCTTGTCCTTAGGTGTATTCAGGAACAGCAATGTGGTTGCTAGCACTAACACAGCTCCATCTTCAAGATGGTAGTGGCCAATTTAAAAACAACTTTGGTGGCAGTCAGTGGTGCCCACCTGCAGTAACTGCATGGTCTCCTGGAGGGGCAAGGTGTGTGTACTGGTGCTGCAGCTGCCTTTAATCAAATAATCAAAAGCTCCTGACTAGTCTGTCCACGCTGGGGTTGAAAGTCCAGAAGCAGCATGTGGGGCTTGATTTTACTTCTTGGTGAAAAAGACCCCAGGAATTCCTGTTGCATTAACTTTTTTTTTTTTAAGATCCAAATGGCAAAACAATTGAGCAAATGGAATCTTTACAGCTGAGAGATTGAGTAACAAGGGAAAGAAAATGTCAATGCAAGTTAAAGCAAATTTAATAAAGCAAATAAAAGCAATATACTGACACTGAAATATAATCTTAACGCTCTGACTGCAACTAACTGAAGCCAGGAAATTCTCAGCTAAGTGTTCCCTCAGCCCTCTTAAATCAACCCATTTTGCTTAGGCATTGTTGCACATAAGCGCCTTTATGAGATGGCCCCAAAACGCAGGATGGTAATATGAACACTAAGAAGATATTTATTTCGTCAGCTGTGTGTTTGGATATATCTGTGATGGATGTATTGGCCCTGATTCTGTGAGCCATTTAAAAATAAGCTAAACTTTAAGTATATGTTTACACAGTTTGCAGAATGAAGGTCACTGTGCTCCAGGAAAAATGCAATCCATAAGGTGGTACTGAAGACACAAATAGTCTTACTAAAGTCCCTTTGTAGATCTCCAGTGCAGCTTTTCACAGATACTAAAGATTGATCTTCACAAAATCTATAAGTTAGGGAGCCCTCATTTTCCAGATGAGAGACTGAAGCATTGAGAGATTAAGCAGTTTACCAACAGTCTCAGAAGGTGATTGTGGCCGTGCAAAGACTTGAATTTACACTTTCAGTTTATTCAGCATTTTATCTTTGAAACGTCCCCTTCGTGCACTGAAAAATATTAGAAGGTTCAAAACTTGGGAAATTTGATCTGCCCTGCAGGTGTATTGCAATGTGATGAATTTTTAATGGAGCTGAGAGGTGGTCTGCCATGCTGTGCTGTGGTTCGGAATTGGTTTTGGGAACTGAGGGCCTCCAGAGCTGGAATTGCCTGGAGTCCTGCTTGAAGCAGAGTTGGAGGGCCGGGTCAGCATGGAGCTGCTGCACAAACCTGCTCTGAGAGGCTTCTGTGATGGATGATGGGCACTCCATGTGGCGTGGTTTCCTCAATAGCAATTTTTTCCCCCTTAAAAAGAAAGTCAAAGAAAATGGTGGCCTTGAAAAAGGATATAAAGAGTGCAACGTGCATGTGTTTTCCTTCTTCCCCTGGAAGTCTGGCCCTTAAAATACGGTTGGAGATCTGATCCTTTACTCACATGAAATAAAGAAAACACATCTTTCTTACGTAGTAATCCTGTGAAAGCCTTCAGAGTCTGCTTGAAGCTCTTAGATGCAGTTGTGTCGGTGAAATTATATAAGCAGTGTTTGTGCCTGTGCTTTTGTGCCATGTCTGAGCAGTTAGACCAACTGTATGGGAGCTGCTGAGTCATGGCCTGAACCACTGATTGAGCACCTGGGGAAAGGACCCGGTCAGCCCTGGGAGCACAGGTGGAGGCAATTCAGCTGTGTGACCAGAAGGGGTGGAGCCTGGCTGCACCTCTCTTAGACCTCATTTTAGGGCTGACTGCCACTGGGGAAGGATCACTGGTTGGAGATCCCTTCTGTGTGGAGTCTTTCCTGTGAGCCAAGATCTTCAGAAATGGGTGAGCTCCTTTCATTCTTCTTTGTAACACCGTTCCATCCGTGCTGGTCCCTTTGCTGTTATGCTCCTGTATTGCCATTCCACTGTGTTAATCTTTCCGATTGTAACACCAACCAAATTGAGCCTCCAAATACCATTTGCTGTTGAGTAAGGAAATGCTGATATCAGCCAAATCGGTGCTGCAGTTGTTCCTCATGCTTATGTTCAGGAAAGGCACCTACTAGTTATCTTCCAGAGACACAGATGAAAAAATGTCCTGCCTAGTTTTGCTGTTCTGCTGGATTCCACATCCACTGACCCACTTCTGCCTCTCAAGTCCTCATTGCTAGTCCTGACTGTCTCTGTATTGAAGAGCCTTCACAGCCCATATCCATCCTGCTTATCACTCTTACTCGGTATTGACAAATCTATGCCCACTTCTGACAGGCCACAGCTAATTGATTCTGTACCAGTGAAGTTTTCCAGCAATCACTTTTGCAGTCTCTGGCCTCAGGAGATCCCCATGGACTTGGGGAAAAGGTAGTGAGCTTCTTCATAAACATCTATTTTTGTAATATTTAAACCATGCTTCCTCTCCTGCTTCCCCGCTAAAAGCCTGTTGAAGACAGGGGAGCAGTGACACAGTCCTGTCCAAGCTGTTCATTGCTTTTACTTTTTTTTTTCTGGTTTATATGCTGCCATGTGCAGGTTGTCTCCGCGTGGTGTTTCTCATTGCTATGTTCAGGCCAACATCTTTGGGGTTGGGGCTGTCATGCTTTGCAGTCTCCATACTGGAATCTTAATGTATGCATAAGACTCCCAGAATTTGGAGTATTAAAGTCTGAACTCATTACAATACAGCTTATCCCTGCTTTTAGTTCCTTGCTGGTGGCCTACACTGTCTGTCATTGTCTGCTTTGGAAAGGCTGTCTGTGCTCGTGCTGCTGACCATTAACACCTGCTGCTGTAACAGGGGTCTGGTCACCATGCTGAAAGAGTTAGATACAAAGGTAGATATCAACACTTTTCCAGGTTACAAGGAAATCTTAGCTTGTTCTTGTAGTTGGAGGGTGGGAAGGTGTTTTCTTTCCTAAAATCTCATTTATTCACTGCAAAAATTCGGGGCTTGACTTCTCTTAGCTTTTACCTTTCTGTGACTACAGGGCTGGGCCAAATCTCAGCATAACCCGAGCTGTCAGTCATTTTAATAATTATTATTAACCCCCTGCTGATGCTTTTAAACATGAAAGCAAGAATCTCTTTGGCACTCTTCTTACTTTTCTTTAAAAGATGGAAGGTGGAATAATAAAGTTATTAATTAGCTGAGCTGGTGTTGGAAAGCTCAGTGTCAGATTTCCAGGTCAGTGTTTGATGAAGGAATGATAGGGAGAAGTGATGCATCGACATTGATTAAAGAGCAGTGATGAAGCAAGATAGAATTGACATTTAATTCTTCCCAGCTAAAGTAGTGTGACTGACAATAGTTAAAGGTGAATGGTCTTCTTTCTTGAATCAACAATGCAACCTGTAAAAACATCCATCAGGGCAATCCTGTCTTAATTACTAACATCTAATTAGCCCCAAATCACTGTAGCACACTGATTAAAATAAAAGATGCCTGCCACTCTTTCTATTTTGGGTGTATCTGAGAAGGGCAGAGGATACTAAATTAACTGGCACTTAAAATTGTTTCATCCAGAGACCTTGCAAAGAGTCCTCGGCTTCTCTCTTTATTCTCTGCTGTTTATTCAGACAGAATTGTAATTCCAGATGAGTTTTTTTTTTTCCTGAATGCTGACCACGGACAGCTCTGGAAGTGCTGAGAACCCCCTAGAGGAGTGTGGGAACACTGCAAAAAGCTGAGCTACTGCCTTTCCTGCTGCTAATGATGGGCAACAATTAACATCTTGTGGGACTAAATTTGTTACTGCTTTGTTTTTAAACATAATGCATCCTGAAGCTTATTTAAAGCAGCAGTTCAGTGTTTCCTTGCTTTAGTGGAAGACCACCCCTGCCTCCTTCCTTCTAGAAGGCAAAAAGGCTTTTGATGATTTTTTCCCATCCCTTATCATTTTTTCCCTTGGAAGAAACAAAGGAAATAACAAATAGAAATCCCCCAATAATTTATTTTCCACAAGGGCTCTGGAGTGCAGCTGATTACTCTGTGAATATGTTCATATTGCAGAAAAGAGCATTCAGGTGATAACGCTTGAAGTAGCAGTTAATGCTCGTTTTCGAGCTCTGATTGAGTTGAAATATTGCTTACTGCACCAAGGTGACTAAAACAGCAGATTAGATTCCAGAGAAGTAGCATCCTTTTATCAGTAGATGGTAGTATAACAACATGGAAGGAGTGTGGCTGCCATAAAGTTGTCCCAAGATCTGAGCTGTTATACATGAATCCTAAGTGAAAAACAAGACAAAGAGAGGCAAAGAATAAGTTTAGACTCCTGTTATGTTTTACTTTTCACTGTGGTGGTTTATGGCGTAGTGAATTAATGTATGTTTTTATTCATGATTTATTCATGGTTTATCTACAGCAGCATGAATAATTGATTATTTTTGTTCTCTGGCAGTGCAAAAAATTTAAAATAAATATGGGGTTTTTTTGGAAGCAAAATAAAATAAAAGTTAGGAAATCAAACAGTGAAAAAGGAAGGAACAGACTCTTTTGTGTCAAAATACTTGTTTTATTTCTCTCCAAAACAACTGTTTTGTTCCATATATGCTTTGCTTTTAAGGATGGTTTGAATCGTTTAACATAAAAATTAGAGGAAATTGCCAAACAAAACAGTTGTAGTTCAGTTCTGGCTTGTACATATCCAAATAATGAGTTTTAAACACTATTTTCTTTACTGTCTCAAAAACAAAGAGTTTGGTGAAACTGAGACAAGCTTCCCAAGAGATGGATGCTGCTAAAACTGAAATCATCATGAGAATGTTTCAACTGAGGCCATGGCTATCCCAGCTCTTGGTTTGGCCATGCTGTGTTTTCCTGTGATAGGACAAGGGGGAATGGTTTTAAACTGAGACAGGGGAGGTTTAGGTTGGATATTAGAAAGAAGTTTTTCACCCAGAGGGTGGTGACGCACTGAACAGGTTGCTCAAGGAGGTTGTGGATGCCCCATCCCTGCAGGCATTCAAGGCCAGGCTGGATGTGGCTCTGGGCAGCTTGGTCTGCTGCTTGGTGACACTGCACATAGCAGGGGGTTGGGACTGGATGAGCACTGTGGTCCTTTTCAACCCAGGCCATTCTATGATTCTGGTGAAATGGACGTGTTCTGTGGGCTGTGCATGAATTTCCAGGTATGAAAATACGCGTAAAGCAGAATGAAGATGCGGAGAGGCCTTATCCAGTTTAGTAAGGCCATGTTTGCAAAGCCTTTTATTTTATTTTTAATTAAAAGCAGACTTTTCCTGTATGTGAGCTCAGAGATCCCAGGGGCCAGATTCACAACACAAATGCACTCAGGCTAAAGAGATCTGTATTGATTTATATCAGTAAAGGATCTGGCCCAGCAGGAACAAATGCCACTTTTTGGTGTAGTACTGAATTTGTATGTGTTGAATTCTGTGCTTTTGAATTAAAATCAAGGATTTGATAGTCAAACTAAAAAAGAACAGGAAGCATTTGTGGAGATGCTGACAGCCAATGTTTTCACTATCTATGTTCTTACTAGTGAAAGCAGTGTCGTAGGGCTAATGATGATGAAGAGAAAGGGCTTCTTGGTTACAAGTAGATTCTGATCCAAACCTTACTTTATGTAATTGGTAAGGGTTGACAAGTGACAGCTTTCCTTTATAAAATTTGGGTGTGAGGAAAAGAGTTGATGGAAAAATTCAGATTTCAAGCATTTTCTGATCAGGCCTGTACCTCATTGAGGGACAATGCTATTTTTCTTTACCAGCATGTTTTCTTCCTCCCTATGTCCTTCGAATTCTTCACTGCTAAAAATATGTTAGAAACACTATCTGTTTTAAGGTCCATGCTAATAAATGCAGCCATGAACTAAAATCAGTGATAGAATGTGGATGTATGAATGAGTAATAGAGAAGAACTGCTGACAGTATATCTACAGTAAGGACAGGTCCATCATCAGAAGCATGAGGTGTGAGTTCTTGTGTTGCTTTATTGCACAATTATGCCCCTTTGCACTTTAATACTAAGTTAGGATATTTTTGGCTGAAGTGTCATCTGGGTTCAGGGGTCACAGAAAAGGAGAGCAAAAATATTCCATTTCCTCAGCCTTCTGGGGCTGACACAGCCTGGTGAATCTGTCTGCAGCTGGGGCTGTGAAATCACAGCGTGGCACAGAGCATGGCTGGTGGCCTACCTGCAGGAGCTCAGAGGAAGGAGTACAATAAATCTTTCTTCCCATTCAGGTAGAGGTACCTTCATAAGATAGAATGGCTAAAACAACTCAAGTCCCGTGTTTTTATGGGATTAAGGTGAACGTACAGTTCCTCGGGGAACTGTATGAAAGGTGTGTGGGCTCTGGGTGTGCTGGACAGGAGCTCAGCTTTGAGCAGAGGCAGGAGAAGGTGCTTCATGATGATACAGGAGGGCTTGCAGTCCTTCAGAAAAGACAGGCTTTGTGCAGGAGGAGCCAGAGCATGAGCAGGGCAGCAGCTCTGCTGTGAGTATGTAAAAAGCCCATTGCCAATAGGGGATGGGTGGATAGGAAGAGCTTTCCAAGACTCAGTGTGCCTGTAGGCTTGTCTGCACAGAGCAGGTTGAGAGCAGTGAGATCTCCTCAGCAGGTGTAAGGTTAGGTATGTAACTCATAAATCCATCTTGTTGGTTAATTTAGCAAGTTAATGTGTGATTGCTTTGGAGACAGGTGACCAGAAGTGCAGGCTTTTACAGCAGATAGGTGAGGGGGAAGAAAACCAATGAAAAAAGACAGTGTAGAGGAGGAGAAAGGAATAAATATAGACCCTCTGTAATGTGTGTGAAAGGAGAGGAGATTGCCCTGTTAATGGCATCTCACCTCAGGTCAAATTTTATTCAATGACAGAAGAAAACACCCTGGGACAAGAGAAGTCTGGGGTGACTGATAGCCTTTGTAAAGCATACTTTTTGTCCTTAATGGTATAAGGAGGAGATGTCTGTTTTGAGAGGCCCAGTTCTGAAGCCTGATGAGGTGGGACTCAGTTCTGGCAGCTTATTTGCTGAGGAAGGGAGGGTTTCTGGCTTTCATTTTGCCCAGCTGTGGACCGGAGCTCTTCCAGCAATACGGCTCTTCTTGAAAGGAGAGAGAGTGTTGAAACTCAAGAGGAGATTCCATTTCCTTCACTTCTGAGCTAGTGCCACTGAGAGTTTTGCACAGCTCCTCTGTTGTACCTGCTGCCTGCAGTAATAAATACAGATTGCCCAGGTGTATCCAAAGCCAAACTTCTGTATCTTTGATACTGGGATCATTATTCACTTATACAGAGCTTAGACAAAGATGAGGATCAGTTCAAATCCAGGGCAAAATTCCTGTTATGCAGGTGGATGCTGAAAATCAGGACTGACTTGTGTGTGTGCTGTGTTCAGTAACAGAAAGGCTGGGATGAAAGCATTTCACAGACCTCTATGCCTCGCTGAAGGCTTGACTGAGGACATAAAACTGTGTAGACAGAAGTTACTCAGCATCACTTTTAGATACAGTCAAGCGAGTCATTTTCTTTGTAATTTTCCCAGCTGTTTATGTGCAAGTCACTTGTGGAGAGCATTCCGTGCACTCAAAATCAGGAGTTGTTACATTGCTGAACCAGTGAAATTAAACTAAATGTTCGCTTTTGCATCATAGATACTACCCTTTTTTTGACTAGAACAGAAAAGCATGGCATGTTTATGCAATCTCTGATATTGGGTCTAGTTATCTACTGTTCTTGAATCTTTAATGTTTTTGGTGGTATTCCAGATAGACTTTGCTCAGAAACCTAAATAATTACTGAGTTCTGTTAGTCAGTAAACTATAACTGATTCCATTAATGAGATCAAACATCAGAAGACTTACCTATATTCTCCTTCTCCCTGCAGTCATAGTTTTTTCCCTTAATGTGGAAACTCAGTCTGCTGTAATACTTAAGACCAGGGACAGTATCTTCTCCTTTGGGGCAGGCTGCTGCTTCCTGTGGTCTTCTACAGCTTGGATGAGCAATGAGGACCCCAATTATGGTCTTCAGAAAGAAAAAGACATTTCTAAAATGTGATTAATCTGATCCCAAAATACAGGTTTAAAGTAATGAGATGAATAACATTGTAGAAGTGCTTATTTTAGTTGTGCAGACTACCTTAGATGTAACATTCACAGTCCCTGAATATGGATGTGATGGATTTGATCCTTGGCATCATTCTTTTAGATCTGATGTAAAGACTGTTGCAGTTGATGGAAGTACTCTCAAGTAGGTGTGGTTACATACTGCATTGATCTTACTCATGATATATTACTGTGCATTTTAATTTGAGCCAATACTGTCTTTTCTTTCAAGAGGTGGAGAGAAAACACACTCAATTACACCATGAAAGCCATGAAGCTCTTTCAGTGATCCAAACAGACTGGGAAGTTATATTTGAAACCATTCACCCATTCCATTAAAAAAAAAAAAATACTAGGGAGCACGCATCCCTGTAAAATAATGATGGGCAGAATAAACTGTCTGAAAGTATCTCGCCTACTCCATACCATTTAATCAAGAAGCAGTGAGTGGAACTGGCCTAACATTTACAAAGGAAGAACTGACACAATGCATATTTGAACACCATGAGAAATAGCATCACCGGGGACAGAGAGTGAGTTTAGTTAATAATGAATGGCACATCCTATAAAATACCATTACACAGTGTTCAAGGCCCAAGAATGATGACATAATTATTAGGAGACTGGGAGATTAAGATATAATTTAAAAAAACATGACAGGGGAGGGTGTAATTGGGGAGACAAAATACACAGGAAGTTTGTAATTTACATGTCAAAATACCTTTTTCATGTTTTGATTGGATTGGACGCCGCCTTTCCACTTCATTTATCTTGGCTTCAATTAGAGGCAGGAGAAATGACATCTCATGTTCATATTCTTGACACACACTGCTCATAGACACTTTCTAATTCTAACAGACAGTGAGGGGAAAAGGGAAACTCGATTCTGCCTCCGTCATGGACTTCTTAGTTAACCCCTAATTTGTTTCTAAATGAGGCTGTCACTGTGGTTCAAATGAATATGCGCTTAGGAATCAGGGTGTGCGTTTGGGTATTAGCCTGTGTGCGGGGCTTTGCGTATGCAAGGCTGGTTGTACCCAAAAGCTGCTTAGCTGGAGGGAAAAGTGGAAGGTAGAAAAAAGTAAGAGCGTAAAACCCTCCAACAGAAGAACTTTCTCATATGAATGGCGTGGACTTTTTTATTATCAGAACAGCCACATTCACAGTGCGCTTGTAATCAAACAGAGCCATCTCCAAAGCAGATTTGAGTTGTGATTTTCCCCTTTGGCAGAATTTTTGCTCTTTTTATTTTCTGTGTGTCTCTTTTATCTGGTGTCACCATGTGTTTCCCATCGAGCTCTGAAGTCTGCTTCCATTTTTACAGGAACTGTGCTGTTTTACACCCATCCCCACCCCAACACATACACTAGAAATGTCAAAGGTGTGTTTGAGATAACGCCATGTGCTTCATCAGAACTGATGTATCTGCCCACCTGGAGGCATGTGTTGATGTCTTTCCTCCTCTTGGCAACTATAATTACCATTCTAATTCTTCTTATGCTGCTTCTAAAAAAGTCTGAGTTTTCGGTTCTTCTTAGAGGCTGTTTGTTCTTTTCTTTGCAGAAGGAGGGGTGCGCAGTTTGAGCTGCCTAAAAGAGGACAAAAGTTTGCCCCTCCATAGGACTTCTGACCTCTAAAACTGTGCACTTCAAAGCACCCCAAACTGGCCAGCTGCAATCAGAGATACTCAAAATCGTCAGTCACTTTTGAAAACATGGGAAGCAAGTTTCAGGCTTATCAGTAACTCCATTCATTGGACTTCTTTAGAAAGCAAAATTGCTCCTGGAAATGCTAATCAGGAAATAGAGAAATAACAGCCCTTGAGAGATCTCCTCTGAGAGGAACTTTGACTCACCAGACGGAGAGAGAAATCAGAGCAGCTGTATGAGTTCTTTGCATATACTGTGTGTGCCCTGAACTCTATCAGAAACCCCAGAAGTGACATGAAGTGGACAGTGCTGTTGTTACTAACGCTATCTCATTTTTGATTTTTAAGCCATCTGCAGCCATGCTGGGATCGTTCGCCATAAGGCTCCCTGTAATGCTAGCAGGTAGTCAGATCTGAATGTCTTACTTGAAAATTACTTCAACTGCAAGGTGGGGAGGAGGAATGAAAAAAGCTAAGAGATAAATAACTATAAGAAATACGGTTTGAGTCAGACCACCCATTCATCCAGGCTGGATGTCTTTGGCTGCCACAAAAAGATGTTGTCTAGGAGGAGCGTGACTCTAGCCACCTTCTGCAGCCCTTTCTGCTCATGCTCCTCCAGCATCCATAATCATTGGATTAAAAGTGTTAGAGGGTACATTCCTTTGGTAGACCTGTTGGCCATGAGCTTTTCTAATCCCTTTAAAATCTGCTCGCTCTGTCTGCCTCCACAGCTGCCTGTGGCAGCAAATTCCAGAAGTTCACTAATGGTATTGCTTCACACAGTGTTGCAAACAGCTTTTCAGCAAGGCGACCTAACATGCGTTGTAAAGTTTTCTAGCCACATCTGAACAGGCTGTGTTGAACGTCTTTTGGGTTAAAATATTATGAAGCTTTAAAATATACTGTACTGTGGATCAGAGAAATATTACAGTCCTCTGAAATCTCCAGGATATTATGGTCTGATTCTCCAAGTGAGCATTGGTATGTAATGTGAACCGTGCTGATAGTTTGTAGGAGGGCAGTAGGACTGTGTGTGAAGTCACTAAGGTTCTTCTTAGCTAGTTGAGGGACTGCTTAACTTCTGGAAGGATTGTGGCCCCAACACTGACTGTGCTGTTGCAGCTACTTAGCAAATAAAGAAACTCAATGAGAAATGATGATAATAGATTCATGCCAAATAACTTTCCTTGTCAGGCAGAACTTTGATGTGGAAAAGGGAGATGTCTGAGGTGTTCCACGGTCTGTCAGGCTGTTGTGTAACCCGGCAGGTGGCTCAGCACCACACAGGCATTCATTCACAATTCTGCTTCCTAGGGGAGTAGACAGGAGATTTGGGGGGAAAAAAACAACTCGTTGGTTGAGATAAAACTATTTATTAAGGTAGAGAAAAGGAAAAGGATAATAATCATGACTGTGTTTTTGTGTGTGTGTATATATACACAAACATGTATAAGAAGTGATTTGCAAGCAATTGCTCACCATCCCTTGTGTCCAGCTAGTCCCCACAGCGGGTGGAAGAGCTGCAAATTAATCCTGCTCCCATCAGATCTTTACTTCCTCATGTCATACGATATGGAATATCCCTTTGGCCAGCTTAAGTCAGCTCTCTGAATTCTGTTCCCTCCCAGCTCCCTAGGTCCTTTGCTGAGAATGACCTTGGCTCTGTATAATACTGCTTAGCAAAAACTATAAACATTGGTGTGTTATCAACTTTGTTTTTCTCTGAGAATAAAAAACATAGCATCATACCAGACTCTTCAAAGAAAACAGTTCCCTCCCAGCTGAAGCTAAGACACCGACACTTCGGTAGGTTATGGATTTTCCATAAACGTTCAGATAATTCAGTACTGGATGAATGCATGCATGGGTAAAAACCACGAAAAGCAATACAGATAAGGAAACGATTCATGGATTAGCCAAGGCACCAAATCTATTCTTAATTCTTGTTAGCTAAGTTGGGTAAACTCTGAACAATTTCATCCAGTTCCTTGGTTTGTATTTGAATAAAAAGATTCTGGATTTATGAAATTGAACATGTTGATTTTTAGCTGAAGGTATCCAGATGGCACTAGAAAGACTTTCTGTATGGTGTTTTACAAGTGCTGTTGTGCAATACTGGGAAGCACCGAAGTTAAAAACTGCTAGTCCGTGACTCATTGCGTTCCTGGTTCAGTCTGACACTTACAACAAATCCTTTCAATATATTTCCTCTGGCTGATTTTCTTTTCTTACGTACTGTTTGATAATGCTTGAGAGACTAGCACAAACTTGTGTGGACTCTTCTAATAAGAATTACACTAAAGATAAGCATACACTGACAATAGACTATCTTAAGGGACCCATAGTTTATTATGAAGATACTTATGGTAGCAGAAACTGTTTGCCTGTGTATTGCATGACCCACACTGTACAGGGATGGAAAGCAATGCTTTTGATCATCTGAAAAAACCCTGAACTGTGGAACAGAAAGTGCAATAAAAATCTGCATGTCTTTATTTCAGTAGTCGTCAGGAACAAGGACAAAATGGAGAATACAGGCCAAGGGCCTTAGCTGAAAGCTGCAGAGCTCCAAAGACTCATCCTATCGCATACATTGCATACATCATTAAGCCACTGGCAACAACATACTGAAGCCCTGCCCAAATTTCAATTCTTACACTTCAGATAGTCTCAGCTCTCACCAGACAAATTAATATTTAATGCTCAAGTGCACGCTGTAATATTCCCAACTGTGCAATCTAATATTAACAGCTATTTCATAAACCAACAAGGCCCATTCAATTGGTGACCATTTAAACTATAACACGCCATTAAACTGTAAAAGCAGCCATGAAAACATGATTAAGATACATGTTTGTCAGTCCACCACTAAAAGAGGGAATGTAGCAAGGTCAATACAAAAAGTCAGCTTCTAGTTCCAGAATGGCTTTGAGAACAGTAAAGGAAGTTGAGAAGCAAGTTCCTTCTTGGTGCTGCAGTTTAGGTCTTAG
Organism: Gallus gallus; assembly: GCF_016699485.2. Lineage (NCBI taxonomy): Eukaryota > Metazoa > Chordata > Aves > Galliformes > Phasianidae > Gallus > Gallus gallus. The sequence goes on along the minus strand of NC_052541.1, from coordinate 16,535,562 downwards.
GGCACGGCAGATCCCATCTACAAGAATGCATACTTTTTACTAACTTCAAATGAAGCCTGGAAAATATATGATGCCGTCTCGCTTGCTTTAGCTTGTGCTTCTCTATGTATGCGTCTGCAGAAACCTGTTTCTGTGCTAACTCTACAAGGGCTATGTGATTCATGGATATTTAATCAGAGTACAAGTGAAGAGGAAAGGGAAGGCAACTTTACCCTTGCCTCTAGGAAACCAGCCTGATTCTTCCAGTGCTCATGTTCTGAAAAAAAACAGTGGCAGAACACAGGGTGAGGAACTGAACTGAGACATGGTGTGATGCTGAAGATGTGGGAGTGGAGGGCTCTGATGGTTGCAGCAAGACCTAAAACTGTTCCCAAAGTTGTGACTGCTCATCGGGCACAATGCAGGCCATTCGTTACACGGACAATTATTGCATCTTTGCAAATATTCACCTTTTGGGTTCTGATGTTCTTAATTCCCACACTTTTGCACTTACTGAATCAGCTTGAAGGTAAGCCCTTCTAATGAAGGGCCATGTATCATCCCTCTGATAAGCAAGGGGGAAAACGTTGACTAAGTTGCACTTCAGCATTACATTACCAGGTGCTGTTACTGTGTTTTAGCATCCTTTTTATTGCACAACTTCCTTTTGGTTATACTAGTTAATTTTCAGTTCCACTCTGGACAAATGAAATAAATGTATTTCTTGTGAAGCAGCAGACTAACAAAAAGGAGGAAGGCCCACAGAATTTCTTTAAACATCTTCCTCAACCTAAATGTGTGTTTTAAATTAGAAAGAGATCGGTCTGTGGCTCAATACATACGTTGTTGAACTTGCTGGTTTTGGAGATAGGAACAACCACTGATAAATCGTTTGCAAGCGATGGGTTGTAGTTAAATGTGACCCAAGGCAGAAGTGACCACAAGCTGGTGAGGTTTGATGTCTATCTGAAAAGACCTGTTTGTCTCACTGAACGTGTGAGAAGTTATTCAGATTGGAAAAAACAGTACTGCAGATGGTACCAACTGTCACTCCTTGTTGGCAATCACATTAGGGAGGGCAAGAACCTGAGCAGAGCTTTCCAGATAGAGGATTGCAGCTGTCTACTTGTGTGGTCTAAAAGGTAAATCTGTTTTGGGAGGAAAAAAAAAAATCAAAACAAGTTGAAAAGATACTGGCTGCTTACTAGAAATATCATTTGGAATATAAAGCATAGTGTACATCTTTCTGACCCAGTTTTCCATTGCAGTTTCTTTTCCCTGTATATTGGCCCATTTCTTTTTTCTTTGTTTTCATCATTTTTATTCTGACCTAAGGATCCAGAGAATAAAAGGAGGAAAGAGCCTTCCAGCTCAAATGAAGTGAAGCCAGGTGTCCTCTTATGGGCTTCATTGCTGGGCTAAAATAGATCTTCTTTGCATTATTAGAAATGATCTAAACAGCCTTTTTTACAGATGAAAGTTTTGTCCTTGCTGGTCTGTTTCTCTGTCCGTGACCCTTCTGTAGGAAACCACCCAGTCAGGGGAATGACCCTGGGGAGGTCCATAGTTTTGTGCTGATTTCTGCAGAACAGGTCTGTGCCGTAGTGTTTCTTGATGCTCTGAATTAAACTGTTATCTTGTGGAAACTCCTTCTGAGAGGAATCCCATTGCCAGCTTTTTCAGTCTTCAGTGAGTGCATACAATTGCCTTGGTGCATCTTGACATAAGCCAGAGAGATAACTGAGGATCAGCTCATTGAAATCCAACCATCTTACCTGGAATCTGAAATGGTCTAGGAAGCACTGGATGGACTGTGATGGTGTCCATTTCACTGAAAAACACAGTGATTGTACTGCTCTTCATTCAGCTGCAGGCACAGTAAATAACAGTGATGCTGCTGAGAAAAATATGTGTAGCTTGCTGTGTGTCCTTGCTAGGATGAAGAAACAGTATTTCTTTGCATGATCAGAGCTGTAACGCTGATACTGATATCCCTGGCTGGAAACGGGGCCTACATTTTCATTTTGCTATGACAAGGAGGAGAAGAGATGGCTCAGGTAAAGCAAACAGTGAGTCAGAGGCCTCTTCAAATCACACGAGGCAGCTCAAGGGCTATTGTGTGAGCTGTGTGGGGGGAGAAGCAGCTGAGAGGCGTCAGCCAGGCTGTGGGGACCTGGGCGTGCTGCTGGGCCTAGGGATGCTTTTGGGCTTCATGTGGGTTAAAACTGATCTGTGCATTGGTGCCCCAGTCTTCTGTCTCTACATGGACTTTGCTTTTTACTGAACAAAAGAAATGTGGGTGCATGAATTGAAAGCTGTAAGACACTCTGGTCAGGTGCCCTATCTAGATGAATGGGGACCAGAGCCCTGCAGCTCTGTAGCATTACTCACTGCTCAGCTCAGTTTAGAGATAACCAGAGACTTTGATCTGTTCTTCTTCTGCAGGTCGGTGATCATTGGCAGTTCGCTTTATGTCTCCTTGCTTTCATTTCCACATCTCTAAAGAGCAGACAAGATTTTTTTCTTTTTTTTAAACAAACAAACAAAACCCTAAAAATCTTCCTCCCCAAAGTGCAAAGAAGCAGGAATTATTACCCAAAAGTATTTTCTGCTTCTGATTGGTATTGCCTGGGTTAAATCTGAGCAGCCACTCCTTTTACCTGAGAGATGATCTTTTGCGGACATCCTGATATTGCTGCAGAGAAAGTGCTGTATTTTTGTAGAGTATTATTATTTGCTTAGAAATAATCAACACAAAATGAGGCTAGGCTTTCTAGCAGGAATCCTAGTTATTCTCTTCTGCTGCACTACACAAATACACGTGTGATGCTACCTGGTGATAGCAGACAGGAGATTTATAAATAAACACAAACGATAAACACAGGACACGTTCTGTAGTGATAAAGGATATGCTTGTAAAAGGATTAGTATTGGTAGGAAAGGGTGGCTTTATTTTCACCTGTATATGAGGGTGATTGGAATTTCTAAAATATCTAAGAAAGAATGGGAACAATCTGTAGGGAGTTGGTTAGCTTTAGGAGTCACGTGTGAAAACTTGGCTTTGAGTTTTAAAGCCTGCAGTTCTGTGGGACTGTTTCATATGGGCTAAGGAAAATATTTCCTCTTCTTGGCAGCTGAAGTTTTTCACTGTTCTTTGGTTACATCGCCATGCTGAGATACAGACCCCCGTGTGCAGTCAATTATACGCTCATGCTGCTTTCAGATTCACTTCCCCAGCGATGATGACTGTCTGTGAGCAAAATCCATCAGAGAGTTATTATCTCCAAAGCAAAAGCCTCAAATGCTCAGGCATCTAATCTGCCCCTGAAAATCAGTACCTGTTCTTGAAAACACAAGACCTCAAATGACTTATTACTTTGTATGTTTGAAGGCTGGAAACACTTTTGAAATGTTGTCTGTAGCCAAACAACGCGGAGTTGTCTCAAGCCCACTGGCCAGTATTAGACAGTGTGAGAGGCACAATGTATTTATTACCTGTGGTAAGAAAGGTCATCTGGATCATGTTATAATTACATGAGACTCTTCATTGTGCGCTGTGATACCCACAGTAATGCCAGATAATGGTTTGGGTAGCATGCTAATTGGCTGTATAAAATGAGTGGTTTAGGCAGCGAATCTCTACTATCCCACTATTTATGACATGCACACAATTAGCAGATGTGCTCCTTTAGTTCATCTAGACTCTTGATTCTAGCCACAATCTTAAATCTGGTATTGTATTTCCCTTTTCACTTTCGGGCTTGGGGTATCCATGCTTAGGTTACTGCTCTGTGGCTCTTTCCCTCCTTGCTTTCAGCATGCTCTTGAATCACATCCTAGCTGAAAAGCAATTAAACCTAGTCATGATGATCCCTACTGCAGGGGCGTCCCATCTAGATATGTGGTGTGGCTGCTCTTTTGCATTGTGGAAAAACTGGTACTTCAAAGTTAACTCCTGTCTCAGTACACAGCCTGAGGAAGTGTAGCAGACAGAAAGCTCAGGATGAAGTAATCAGTTTTTGTAAGTGTGGTCCTAAGGCGGCGTTTTTAAATCATAATTCATCAGTTTAAGAAGAGTTGATGAAAACAGATATTTACTTGCTACCATTCCCAAGTCCCATGGTACTTGGAAAACTGTTGTGTCACTGAGTTCAAGAGCCATACAAGAAACTTGTCTGGATATCAACTTCAATTTAATCATAATATTGCTGAGTGAGAGTAACTGCAATCTGGAGGAGTTGTTTAGGATGAATTCATGGCTGAGGCCATTAAACTGATCTAAAGTAAGAAAGATGAATCCCAACCATCACAGAGAAAGTTCAACAGAACATCGTCATGTGTATCCACACTCTTCGGGTTAGAATACACTTCCCAATAGTTAATACCTGCAGCAAGGAGTTTCTCTCCTATGTGACCAGATCATTGGAAGGACTGAACTTTGTGTGTTTTGTGTTGGGGAATTTTGCCAAGTACATTGTCAGGTGATTCAAGAAGTGGGTTGTGCCCATTTTTCATAAGTCAATAAACCCTCAACAGTACTTGCCAGCCTAAGCCGAGGGGAACATCTCTCATCTACTCCACAAATACCCTTCTCTTGACAGAATTGACAACAACCATACTCACAAATTTGATTACTACTCTTTAACTAGCAACCTTCCAGAATAATAATCACTGCTTTGTTACTCTTTCTGAAAACACTGGAAAAAAGACTGTATTGAAATATTCTATAATTTCTGTGTCTGATTCTGCTGTGGTGTAAGCTTTTGGGACCAGAACATCCTAAACTGAGAACATTAGAGAAGATCCTACACATCAGAAAGAGTTACTGCATGGATAAGTTCAAGGGACAAAAAAATTAATGTCTTGATGAAATGAAGGTTCTACTATTTATCTTCATCCTTAAAATGTTACTGACCTTTTTGGGCACCTTCCTGTGGTCATTTTAGCAAAGGAATATTGTATACCTACTCCATCATCTTTGAACTGGTGCAAATGACTATGCAAGTCCAGGGTAATGGAAGCAGTGTTGTGAGAATGCCAAAGAAAGTCAAACTAAATCTGTAGCACTTTCCATCAGCTCTGGATTTCTTGCTGCTGGGCTGCCCCTGCTGACTGGTTGCACGTCCCCTTCCATACAGTAATGTCCTTTGAAGCACTCTTTGAAGTGTGACAGTCGGTACAATGAGGAAGGCTCTGATAGTCCTTCCATGCAGGACTCCAAAACACCTACTGGGACTCTGTGATGGTCCTTTTAGAAATCAGGATGGGATGGCACAGAACAGGGACATCTGGCAGGTTCAACGGAATGGATCAACTGCAGATTCCCCTGTTGGTGAACTTGGCCAGCAAGCTATTTCAGCAGATGTTTGTCCTTAGGCATTGAGTGCTTTCTGGATGCATCTTTTCTCTGCCTCTCAGGAGCAAATGCCAGCACAATGGAAATTCACATAAGCTCACTGACCAGTGTTAGGAAGTGTTGACCTGACTGCGGGCTCCAGCACATAAACGGAGTTCCTTCAAAGAGTAGAAGCTAACATCTCCAGGGAGGTTACAGTGAAGAAATTCAGAGTGTAGGAGCATTCACGTAGTATTTGTCAGTGGTTATTAGGTGCAGTCTCTTTTATTTTTGGAACAATTTCATCTTTTCCGATATCTTTGATTTGAATGCTATATTGACTGTGCTCTGTATACTCTCAAGCAGGTATATTAAATATGCAAGAGGAACTGCATTTTGAACGGGGGTGGGGGAAACGAAAGAAAATAATTATTGTTACACATTGGAGCATATTAATGAATACATTAATAATTGATCCACTGTTATGTTTTCCCCTAATAGTCATCAAAATCTGTATAAACCTGCACTACAATACATAACATCTCATTACAACGTTTGCTCAAAAAATCAATGCATATCTAAGTTATTTGTGTCAAAACTCATTTATTTCCACAATAACATGGACTGTCAAACCTTGACATCCTGTTAATAACATCCAGTGCATTTGCATATTATTCAAATATTTCCTTTTATGAAATGGGGGACTTTTACTTACACTGTCCTACTTGCAGAGCTTCATATATTTGCACATTAGCTCAATTCACACAGTTATAGAAGGGTTACCTGTGGCAACTAATTATACTGCACTTGATGCATATTAATGAGCCTTGTGAGCAGCCGTCCTCTGTTCTATGGTGAGATGAGGGGGAAAAAAATAACAGTGTAAGTGGGAGACCTATTACAGGCAAAATATAGGCAAGTGGAAGATGGATATTTTATAATGTTTTCTCTTTGATGCCCACAGCCTTTTAGAACAGACTAACCTGGGTGGGAAAAATGCCTCGCAGCAATCCCAGCAGCTTTGAGGTCAGATATGAAAAATATTACCTTTTTTTTTTTTTTTTCCTTTTTCATTTTGTGGGTTTTTTTTTCCTCCCTTTTCTTCTTTTCTCTCGGTCTCCTCCCTCTCTGCCGTTCCCTTTATTTTCTGGTTCCTGTCTTTGAAAGGTGCTGAGTGCTGCCCTTGGCTCCTGTTGAGATCAGCACGGCACAAGATCAGGCTTTCAGCGCAGAGCCTAAAGCCACCATTTGCCCTCTGATGAAGTCATCTTGCAAAAGGCCTTTTCACCTGCATAGATGAGAGTGACATATTTTGTTCTGAAGGAGCATTTCAGCAGCTCATGCTAGCAGGAGCAGAGACCCAGCTGTAGGCTGTTCAAGCTATTCCTGTGACCAGGTGTCACAAGGACAATGAGAAAAGTCGAGCCATGAGAACGGGAAGACTTGGCAGCCCCATTGCAATACAGAGAAGGGCCACATCCTGTGCATGCAAATGAATGCACAGCAATAAAGCCTTCTTCCCCACTGCACTTCGGACAATCTGTCAGTCTGGAGGTCTTGCAAAGGGCAAAAACCATCTGAGAGGTTTGCCAAAGTGTTCTTGGAGGGCACGTGGTGCCAAAGACTGAGCCATGCTCCCTTGCTGGGGTGCTGCTTGAGATTGTCTGCACCTGTTTTAAAAAAAGAGAAAAGCTCCTGCATTGACACGATGGAAGACAGAAAAGGAAGATTTGATTTTATGCAACAGCAGATGTCTCCTAAGCAATAATCACAGTGTCAGATAGAAAAACTAATCATATTTCAGTAGCTTGTTCAGATCTCTGATTAAAATTCAGTGATACCATTCCTGGATCCTAAAATGCAACAGTCATCAGAAACAAAAGAGAATGTATCATAATTAATGCAATTAAAAGAGCCCTTTCCTTTCTATCTCTTTTTCTGGGTAAGCTGTGCTGACCTTAACAAAGATTAAAGCCTTTCTTCTCAGAACTGAAATCTGACTCAGTATGGGAGTAAGAAACCCCAGCTCCATACAGCCATCTCCAGGATATGAGTACATGGGGTCTTATGCTCATACAAAAATAAATAGGCTTGGTTGCTTACTCCCTTCCAAAGAGCAGAGAAGGCAGATGGAGCTGTGGATCCAGCCTCCCTTATTTTTTGCCGCGTACAGCAGTTCTATCAGTGATGTGATTATTTTCTCTTAAAGCTTTAATCAAGACTAGCAGTTAGCACTCAATCTACCCTTTTGAGGACAGGCCAAACCTCTACATTCTGATTTCTTTTTTTTCCCCACCATCACTCCCTGGAACACCTGCAATACAAATCAGCCAGGAACTGCTGAATAAATCCTGTCTAAGACCAGAACGGGGTCCATAGTTGGAGTGTCACTGGGGTGCTCAGTCAGTGCAGTGCTGGAGAGATTAATACAGGGATGGTGGTAGGGACCACAGGACAATTCTCTTACCATCAGCTGGCCTAGGCAGGGATGTGAATCAAGCCACAGATTGACAAGTGAAATCAGGCCATGCTATTTCATGCTGATTGCAATTTCAGATCTCATAATCAGTAAGTTTTCACAGGGAAAATGCACGTTCAGTGAGGTTTTATTTGGCTTTGGATATGGACTATTTTTAATCAGAACCAGAATGAAAATGATTTAAATGATGCACATTAGAAAGAAATACAAAATAGACACATACGTAATAGCTTATGCTAACTGAATACAGGAGAATATTTTTATAGTATAGTAGTCATCTCTGAGTTGTTTGGCTTGTTGTTTTGGGTGGAGGATTGTTGGAGAGGGTCCTGCAGTAAAGGGTGTGTTTTATTCTCCCAGTTTATGTGAAGTGGGATGGCAATGCCCACATCATTTAAAATGGGTGTTATCAATTCCTTTTAGTTTACTGTGGAACTTGAAGACTACTGTGGACTCCATGGGGTTTAATTCAGCATCTTGGACAGGCAGAAACAAACTTTTGTTTGCTGTTTGAAGCTTTACTGTAGGGAAGGTCTTCAGGGTAAGATTATTTTGTGCTGTGTCCCATATGAACCCTGAGAAAAGGAGCGGAAGGCTACTTAGGAGATATAAGCACTTATTTTACTCCAGAGCTTCTAAACTCTGAGTTGCTACTATTAGGTGTTAAAAAAAAATGCTCTGGTACTTCACTAGGAGAGCTGACAACCTGCTGTCTTATTAACATAACTCTAACATGTCTGAGAGATCCAACACAGCAGATTGATTATGTTCATGTCTCAGCCACAGCACTGATGATGATACGCTAGTAAATATATCAATGCATCACAGGCTCTGAGCGCAGAAGTCTTTCTGTGACATTTTCTGAATGAGATATGAAAATGAGAATGGTTTGTGCATCTACTGTGCTCAAGTAGCTAAGTCAAGAAGGCTGTGCTGTTAGGCAGGAGTGTGCCTGGCAGTGATGATTAACTGCATGGTCTTGGTAGTCTCTGTGTTGTAGAGATGTCACTCAACGCAGTAGCTTCATCTGCACATTTCCAGAATAAGAAAAAATCAATTTATGAAGACTGTTTTCTTCCCTGAGGAACGATAAGTGAATTGTGCATAAGCCGTTCACCGTTTCGAGTTCTCAGCATACAAGATTGGCCTCGCTGGTTCTGTTCTGCTTCTGGTTGAAGGGAGCATGATAGGCCAGGAGAGGAACTGGATAATTATTGCCTTGCAGAAGATAAATTAGCACAGGTAAGGAGCACGGCTACAGTCAGAAATATGTCTTCGTTTCCTTACTCTTTAAGATTTTCTATGGGATAAGTCATGTGGGTTGTTTGGTTTTTTTTGTTTGTTCTTTTAACCTAGGTGTAAATTGGCAATAATAGAGCTTGCTTCTTCTGTCATTTATCTGGCTATCCATGTTAGATCTAGCACAATGTAACTCTGAGCTCAGATGGTCTCTCAGTGTGTTAAAACAATAAACTGAGAAGTACAGTCATAGGAGCAGTTTGAAAGATCACGCACAGATTATTGCTAAAAGATAATCTAGGAATAAACCTTTTACTTGGCCATGATTTGTGTCTGAATTGTGAGGTTTGAAGTTCCAAGGGATTTTCTAACCAGGCTTTGGGTTTCATATGAGGAGATGCAGTCCTGGATTAGAGATCCCATTTCATTTTTTCTTTGTGACGACAGAACTTTTCCACTAACACCAATCTACTCTTTGGATTCCTGTGCTCAGCAACTCAATTGCGTGCATTCATACAGGTCAACTTGAGGCACCCAATCATACACCCGGTTTGTAAGGCCAGATGTTTTAGGGTTGTGATGTGATCAAAGTACAGAGCTCCCTCACAGCACCTACAGATTCTCCTGGTTTGTCTTCGGGAATGGGTTTCCGTCCAGTGGGAAGGGAGTGCAAGAGTACCATGGGGGAAACTGTTCTTACTTCACGTAAGTGTTATCAGATGTGAACTTCTACAGCTGTTGGGACGATGGGCATTTCGCCCCTTAGCAAATTCTTGATGCAGATTCACCCAGAAAAGCAGTCAAGGCAGTAACTGGGAAACTGCATCTCTGTAGGAGGGCAGAGCACTGGCAAGGCCAAAGAATCATTAGAGCTTCTTTTGGCGCAGAAGCTGGTGTATCTCCGTTAATGGGAGAGGAAATGAACTGTCTTCTTGCTGAGAAACATGGCAGCCAAGTCAGGAAATCAGACAGATGAGACGCTTGTATAATTTAAGGAGTCCACGTGTGGTCTGATCTGGCAACAACTCACATGTATCCTTGCAGAAGTGCCCTCCTGAGCTCCTCTGTTCAGCCCTGTACTGCCAATGCCATGTTGGTGCTGCAAACCTTATCGCAGGCTTGGCTTTAGAAGAACCAGAGCTCCTGCAAACAGCACCACTGAAACACTGACACTTAAGGGATTTTATTACCCTTGGCAGCAATTCTTTCTTAACCTAAAACTGAGCTACTGTATCTTACAGGAAAGGACCTAAACAATGATGTATTCAGGCTGATGGGACTGGATTAACCCATTAATAAATAGGAGGTGAAGAGAGCAATCTTGTTGAACGTAATGTATGCTAATGATGTGACCTGGCTAATGGAGCCCTTTTCTATATTCTGTCATTGTGCACATCAATTATGCAGCCTCAATTATCATCCTGTTTTTGTATCATGTGGTTGAGAAATGAGAGACTTAATAGAGATGTTTTAGCCAGTAAAATGCCTGATTAGGTTATGAAAGCAGAAACTCAAGGAAGAGAAAAAAAACCCACAACTTTGTTACATTATATCCTGATTTAATTAGCCAAAAGATATTATTCTCAGTAAGGGCCTTTGAAGTTGTAGCAATATTGCTGTAGGCTCAGCAGCAGAGATGACTAACTGTCTTAATACCTACAGCGAATACACTGACGTAGCACTTACAGACAGACAGAACTTAGCTAAGCATTGCAAATCAGACGAAGATCATTGTTTGCTCCATGTGGATAAGGTTCTTGATTAAGGGGAGGGGAGGAGAGGGGCTCCCAAGAGTCAGATCTGCATTTTCTTCTAGGAGAAAACCAACTGCAAGCACGTGATACTTGTGGCAGCTTTGGTGCGTGTGGTAGAGTAGTCTTCTACACTCTTCTCTTTTTAATTTTTATTTTATTTTATTTTTCACATGTGTTATCTTGAATTTTACTGGCATTGAGATCTGTTATCCACACCATGACCTCGGTGCTGGAGGCACATCAGCATCATTGAAACCTGTCAGGTTCACCCCTTGCTGTCTCAGGAAGGTTGCAGGCATTTCTCGTGTTTCTGACGTGGGTGGAAGTGGTACTCAGCCCTGCAGGACCTTGGAGAAAATCCAGTGTGTGATGAGAGAGGTTACCAGAGGAAAAAAAAAGCCACCTCTTTTATTTTGCAGTAGCAGAACTATTCCCATAATGAGAGCTGTGACCCTAGAGCCTGCTTGTGCTTGCTAGACAAAAACTTTGAGAAAGTTGGGAATAAGTGTAATGGAGAAGGAATTAAATAGTGGGATGAAGGTGGACTGAGCTGAGTCAGCTCTGCAGTCCTTAGGGCAGATCCAGACTCCGCTGTGCTCAGTTGGTGGCTTTGCACCTGGGACAGATCTGTCTGTTTCAGACCTGGTTTTATTCCACAGCGACAGCATCACAGCTGTAAACTCTGTGTTTTGTTTTATTTTAGAAATAACCAGCCAGCTAAATCCCTGATAAAAATCACGGGGCTGATTCACAGTGTTTTAAACTGAGTTGCAGTGACACAGAAAGCTGGTGTAAAGGAAGGGTGAATCAGGTCCCTGGCGCGTGTCAAAGCCGTTGCTTCTTTCCTTCCCTCAGGGTCTCTCATGCCGTGGTAAAGGAATGATGTCATCCTTTTGCAAGCATGATCAGAATGGCAAAACCCTCAGAGTGCTATATTTACTCACCCTCACCCATTCTTGGCCAGTCTATCTTCTGGTCTCAGTAAACAAAATTGAGAGAGTCAGGGAGAAATAAACAGCAGGGCCAAATAGTGCAGCTGCAGCTGTTGGGTTGGAGTGCCTCTGCTTTTGGGTGCCTGTCTGGAGAAGCGTGTTCATGGCCTGCTCTGAAGAGCTGAGTCTGCAGCTGAGGCCCCTCTTAACTGCAGATGTCTGTCACTTCTAAAAATGCTTGGTATTGACCTAAGCTTTTAAATGCCTCCCTTTGCAACAGACAAATAGCAATAATGCTGTGATTTGCTAACTCAGAGCAGCATGCTGTCACAAGCTGTACTTTTCATCAGTGCTGGCAGGCTACGTAACTCAGCTTTAAGTCTCCTTATTAACATGTACTTTGTGGACAGTTAACCCATATTGGGAAGCCCAGTTCATTCCATCTTAGTGCTATGTATCTGTGATCTAATGTGCACAAGCAGTAACGCCTAAGTGCAGGAGACCTGAAATTGGTTAGGTTGCTTGCTGTCTTCCTGAGGGATGGTATTTAAACACAGAGAGCTATGGTGAAATTAATTTCACTGGTATTGTAAAGAGCTAATATTGTGCAGAATAGAGCCGGCCAAAACTTTTAAGATGCTATAAGAATTTTCAGTTAGAAAACTAAAATAATAATTCAAAGGTTTTTGCACTAAGAAAGCTCTTGTTATAAGCAGTGAAGTGGATTGATTCTTTTCTTCTTCTAGATTTTGAATGCTGACATTTTAATGTTTGAAGATGATGTTTTTGAATTTGTGCATCCCCCTCTTCTCACGCACTCATGCACCTCACAAGCTTTACTGCAAACTTCAGTTTTAATTCCTGTGCCTTTCTGAACAGTGTGCTTTTGAAGTATACTCTTCATTTCTGCCTTAACTATCCTGTTAACTTCAGCACAGTATCAAGCTTATCATTGCTTGATCCTTTGTGCATCTCAAATGCAACACTAACTGCTAGGCTGCGTGTGTTTCCTGACCTTCTTTTCATTTCTATACAGTGTCCATATGATCTATCATAGCTTTGAAATTTCAACTGCAGGCTAGAGACTTCTTTGCCAGAATTGATCCTTCTCTTTTCCTCGGAAGCCATCAGATAAAGGAATACTTGTGACAAATAACCATGAGAAGGATCACCACAGTAAGAAATCTTTTGCTTTATGCTGTGCTAGCTGTGTGTAATGTGGATGGGTCCTCAGTTTCTTGTCTTTCACCTTCAGGGTAATTATTTGCTTCCTAGTGATGAGCATTCTTGATCCTTTTTTGACCTGTGGAACTTCTGATAAGGAAAGATTTGCCTTCAGGCTTTGGCCGAAAAAGCCCGATATTCATTTTTTTTCCACCGCCATATAATATTAGTTGGAGAAACTGCAGAAGATGAGAAGCTCATTATAGCTTTAGGGTCATCACTGAATGACTTTATCCAATTGCCTTCAAGCTTTTGCACAAGGGCTTTCGTATCATCCCTATTATCGTAATCTTATATACATTGTTTTAATTTCTATATCCTTTTTATCTGGCAACCGAAGGAAGAGTGTTCTACAGTTATTAATCTATTTCGCCTTGAAGTTTGTGAGTTAGAGAAAACTTCGTTATACCCAGGGCAGGAGTGGGTGAATTGAGGAGCAGAGGAAGGAAAGGGTTTGCTAATGATCCAGGATCCTAACTCACACCTTGCTCTCTCCTGTGTGACTCAGTGATGAACAAAATCAGGGCTAATATGGCTCTGAGCAGTTTTTCTGTAGGGTGTTTTGCTGCACTAGAATATAATAACTGTTTGTTCAAGTCAGACAGAGGTGTGCCATGCCTCTTGGTTAGAAGACGTTGAGTTTCTTTCAACTTGGATTATTTAGGAGTTTTCTCGTAGTTTTCTGTGTGGTTTGCTGTGGTTTTTCTGTGGTCTGATTAGAGATGGCTTGAAAAAAAAGAACAGGTGGCAGATATAAATACACAGCTGTGCATCATTGCTGATTTTACTGCTATTTAATAATGTTGTCCATGGTTATTTTATGACGGTTTTCTCTATTTGTGACATTGCTGTAAATCTCATTGTAAAATTGTCTTAATGTGCAATGAATACTGTTAACCAAATGGGGAAACTTAGAGAACTACTATGAGCGTGAAGAGAGTGGGCTGCAGCCAGAGGAGCAGAGGAAAGCTGTGGGGAAAGAGCTGGGGGACTGATGGGCTCGTTATGTAACACGGGTAATTCTCTGCATGTGGAGCCAGAAAAGCATCTCAGGAGGAAGCAATAGCTGGTTTCACCCACTAGATGGAGATGGAAAGAAACGTTTTCCTGAGAGCTTCCTTCCTGAATGGCTTTTACTTACAGTATCTTAAGCCTGTCCTTAAAGCAATTACCAGATTTCTCCAGAGGAACATTTGCCATGTGTGGGCTATATCTCAGCTCTTAGCACTGGCTAATTTGCCTGGCCTGATTATTGTCATAAGTTCCGATTTATATTCATGGTCAGTAGCTACTGTAGTTACAGGCTTTTCCATACAAAAGGCACCTCATCCTTTTCTTAGTTTTATTGCAAATTAATACAGTTTCTAGTATGTCAGCAGGCTGAGGCCCACAAAGTTGGAAGTTCTTTCCCTCTGAAAATCATTATCTCATGGTTCTTTCCATCGTGATCTCTGCTTGTTCTTTACTGCCCATGAAGGCTTTTGGGGTCAGGTCCTCTGGCTGGGACTGACTGAACTGCAGAATTCCCACTGCTGCGAAGTTCAGCACTGGTGTGCACTCCAACTCCAAAGCCTGGAAATGCAGTTTGTGAAAGATGTTAAAAAGTTTGAATTCCCACCCAGCAGCCCTCTTGGGATCCGTGCCTACACACCCACCCCTGCAGAACCTTGCAGGATACTTTTGACAGAATTTTGGATTCAGCAAAACAGCATCTTCCACTGAAATTGTTCACTGTGCAGCCAGGGCAGGCTAAAGGCCTGCAATGATGTAGCTGAGGAAGCCCTAATGCATGGCCATATCCTGACTCGCAGTTCCTTTTCAGTGTACAATGAGCTGTATGCTTGTAGTGTACCTGGCTTCTTGCCTGTAAAGGCTGTGATGGTTGGACAGAGAAAGCATCTTTCAACATGGCCGTGAGTATTATACAGATCATGTAGTAGGGAACGTACTACTCCACAGGGCGGTGTTCCAGCTCAGCTCTTCATGGTGTGTATTTCCTTGTACTGTTTGCACCTGGAAACATTTACTTCAGTTTCTTGCAACCCCCAAAGGACTGGCAGCTCCAGAACAGCTCTTAATCTTTCATTGGTTGCTCTTCTTTCTTCTCTTGCATGTCATCTTCTGCATGAGGTAGAACAGACTAGGTAGAACATGAGGTATGCATGCATACAGTTTTCTTCAGCAGGTCTAGGGCTTTGCAGAGCAGTCCTACTACATTTGTTAAGCTATTTATTCGTTGTTGCTGTCACATTTCATTCTTTCAAGGAGTGAGATCAGAAACCACTTCAGCAAACTCTTCTCTCTCTACAGCCAACTTTATGAATTACTTCTGAGCCTGCCAAATGTCAGCAGTGTAAATAAAAGTTATAATACTGGGGGCTGCTTTTGCAGAGCAGCTTTTTCACACGCAGGCTTTGGCTTCCACACAAGATTATGGGTGATTTTTAGCAGGTGGTGAGATACAGGATGCTAGAGTAAATGCTGTAGTGGTCTGCTATAGGCTTCAGCTGTATAAACTCCCCAAAGGAGAGAACTAGTGCAGGATCAGACCTCTGACAGCAGCCACAGCTTATCAAGGGTGGAGGATTCACAGAATTGTAGAATATCTTGAGTTGGAAGGGGCCCATAAGGACCATAGAATTGTAGCAAGGGGCCTTTGGAGGTCATTTAGTCCAACTCCTCCTCCAGGTTCCCTAGAGTAGGTTGCTGGTGCTGTCACCAGAGCCCCCAGGTCCCTTTCTGCAAGGCTGCTCGCTTGTCTCCCCAGTCTGTACAGATTCATCCTGCCCATCATTAGGAAACCTCCATTAAAAGAAAACAAGGAGTTAATTAGGTGGAGTTGTCTGCAGGCTTGAGATGCTGCTGAGCAGTAGTTTGTGGCAGGTGCCATTCCTGAGTGACTGACACTTAGTGTGACTTAGCAGTGTTGTCATGTAGACTACAGCTCTGGGTAGTTGCACTGGTTGCTTGTCCCTACAACTGCCTCTGGAGCCTTTCTGCCATTAGCAATCTGTTTTAATCCCTACGGAGATTATTTATCCTCATACCTGAGCTCTTGCAGCTGAGATTGTGCTGGCCTTCATTTCAGAGCTGCCTGAGTGCTTGCTGTAACAGCTGCCTTGTTGGAGGTGAATTTTCAGCTCTGCCAGAAGAGGCTTGCAAGGAAGTTTATGTTATACTTAGTCATGCTTCTTGGTTCCAGCCAGTGTTATTTGTCCCACAAGACCACAAATGCAAAAATCACTTACAAATGTATAAAAGCCCCCAAACAACTGAGCACCAGACAGGAACGCTCTTTTACAAGCCACTGATTGCTCCAAGGGTCTCTCTGGCATTGAAAGCCCTCCATTTGTTGGCCTTTTGTAACCAAATACACAAACTATGCCTCTCAGGTGGCAGGGGGAGTTTGTTTCCAAATCAAAGTGCTGTTGCCAAGGGTATGTTAGAGCAATAGAAAATAAGTATTTGTTTAAAGAAGGATTACACTTTCTGACTCAGAAATGTGTAAGACTTTTCAAACTGATTGCAGCTCTCTTTCTCTGGAGAGGACGAGTGTTGTGTAGCTGTAAGCTGAACTGGAAGGAAATTGTAGTACCATTTATTTGATGATATTTGAACAGTGTCTTTAGAAGGCCCTCAGACAGATAGCAAATAGGTCACGGGAAAGGATGATTAGGGCTCACTGGCTCTGCAGCATCCTTCTTCCTCTCTGGGATCCCAGCACTGCCTGGTATGGTGGACATGCCACGCCAGGAGTATTTCAGAGCATCTCAGAGGCAGCTCAGCCACACGGATGCTATAGGTGAAAAGGACCAGTGCTCTTACTGGTGCCTGTGGCTCCCCTGGGAGATGTCATCTCTGACTGCTGTGGATGGTGTGCGTTCTTGTAACAGTAGGATTTAAATTTATATGGAAAGAGCTTGAGGTGGCTGGTGTTGCAAACACGAAGAACTGAAGTATGAGGAAGTGGGATGGGAACAATACTTGGTGCCAAAGGTGCTCCTATGTGTTGGGCTGGCCTGGAGTAGATCTAGAGCAGTGAAGCTCTATCATAGTGAAAGCATTTAAGAGAGCAATCTGCAGGCCAGACTGTCTGACCTCCAGAAGTAGCACAAAGATACAGCAGTTTGGTACAACTCATGTGACAGCTGTCTGTGCTGGGGGGACCTGACACCACACACCTTTAGCATCCTGAGCTGTGAGAGGGACAGAGGTAATGTGTTTATTGAAAGATCTGCCTTTTGCATGCTGTATATTCATGTATCTATTTCAGGGTAGAACAGCTTCATTTAAACTGCCTGGAAAGATTAAATTATATGATTCTTTTAACATGACAAGAGGGTGACAGACTGGTTTCCTTGCACAATGGTACACAGCGAAGCGGAACTCGGAACATGTACTTGTTCCCTCCCAGGGAGGAGCATATTGATTGAAGAGCTGTGTAATGCATTAGAAGGACAAGAAAGCGTGGATTAATTTCAGCAATCTGATGTAAAACAAGACCATCTCATTCTTGAGCTCAATTGCAGAGAGGGGTTCAAGGCCTGTCAGGTATCACAGTGCAGGCATTGCGTGGGACGGTGCAGTGCCGAGGGAGATGGAGGATCAGCAGAGGAACAGCTTTAGGCTTTTGCAGCTTCATTTTGTCGTCAGCTTCTGACCTCACAGAAAATCATTGCAAGTTTGCATAGATGGATTCAAATAATCCATTCTGTTTTGGGAGCTAGAACAGTCCCTTCCTGGGGACTAGCTGAGGGATGTGAAAGAAATTCACATTCCAGGTCTTCTCTCTGCCTTCTGATAGATATGCATAGGTAGGCTTTGATTCTGATGGAAGTTGGGAACTGAAGATCTCTTTTTCTTGTTTGCAAAACAGCATTTCCCTGCCTGCATTGTGAGAACTCACGTCTTCAGGATGGTGGGGTGCCCAGATATGGGGGTAAAGAGAATGTTAGACTGCTTTGCAGTGAGGTTTAGACAAGATGAGGCAGACATGTTTGATTAAAAGGCAGTTCAGTGGACATTCAGTGGCTGGTAATGTGAACATCTAAGCTCTGGTAGAAGAATGTATTTGGTTTGCAAATCTGTGTGTTTTGCTTAGTTTTGGCAGGACCCACAGGAGCCAGAAATCCTTCAAGTTTTTTCTCTAATAACATGTTTTAAGTGTCTACAGTATAGATTTTCACATGTGCTGTAGAAATCTTTATTGGACTAGGAAGAAACTGTGGAGTTGTGCTGATGGCTTAATCTCCTGAAGGCATCCATGCAGGAGGAAGATCAGGCACTAAGTTAGCTCTGACAGTAAATTCTGTGTGTTCTCGTGGCTCATATCAGAGATCCCACAGGCCTCCTTCGATCTCTGATGCTTGCTGCTTACAATTCTGCACATTACAGGGATGCTGATGGCTGGCTTGTACACAGTGACTTTGATGCTGGAATAGACTCTTGCTCAGCTCTGAAAGGAGCCAACTGCTCTGGGATGCTCTCTCACTAGATGCGCGTTTGATTTGCTCTCGGGAGGAGAGAAGGGAGATTTGTCAGGAGGGCAGATGACACTGCTTATTCTTTCACACCCAGCTTTAAATACATTCTTGGGAACACCAGACCTTTGTAAGCCTTCTCCCAGGTGAAAACATCAAGGTCTGGCTGTTCTGCACAATAATCATAAATCTCCAGAGCTTGGAGCATGAGGCATTTAGGAATAATGAGACCTCTTTCTGTATTTCCTTACATGGGGTCACGTCATGACATCAGGGGAATTCTGCTTAAAACTTGGCATCACAAGACCGCGTAGCAGCTACTGACTTGACTAAGTAGCTACCATCAGTACATGTGAAAGCAAGTTTGTTTCAGAAGGTTGAATTCCTAAATACTCAAATCATACACACAACTGCTTACACAAGGCGTTAGTTATGCTTAGTTCACTAACGAGATTTGTGTGTGCTGTGCTGGAAGCGGGGACTCCATACTGTGCAACAAATGCTCTTCTCTGACAATGGTGACTCGTGCTTTAGGTTAGATGCTGGTAATTTATCACAAAGGCTTGACAAGTTTAACAGTGCATCAGGTAGATTTACTCTCACTTTGAGCTTAATGTTCGTCATTCTCTTACATCCTAGAAATGATCGTTTGGTGAGGTCCGGAGGCTGGGAAGCTGGCTTAGGGGTGTAATGGGACTCACTCATGGCTATCATCAAATTTAAAACTGTTCCTTTGAATATTGTCTGCAGCCTTTAAGATGCAGACTGTGAGACTTTAATGCCACCAAAGGGTTTTTCGTGGTACAGAAAAATCTTCCTCTTGATATTCAGCAGTTTCTTTATGGGATTGTTTGGTCTCTAGACATGAGAAAATCCTGGCAATTTTGATCATTTGAAGAGAATGAGTAATGCGTAGTGCTTAGTACTGTGTGTCGCTCTTCAAATCCCTGATTATGCTTTATTTTCTATTATGTTGAATGGAGTGATTCTATTATGGACTATCATTTTCTCTTTTTACTGTGGTTTATTTCAAGGATTCCTGCTGGAGCCCTATCTACTGAACATTTCTAGATTACAATTGACTATCTAAGACTGTTTCAGGAATACGTAATGGGCCAACTCAAATTAGCCAATCTAAGAAGAAGTGAATTTTGGCCTTGAGAGCTATCTGAACACATGCTATTCTGCAAGCAAAGGGAAAAGACTGCCTGCTGTCAGGATTTCAGTAGATGTCAGTGTGGATTCTAAGCTGGATGTTCAGCCTGAGTTTTATAAGTTCTTTTCTCTGTGAACTTATCATAATTCTGTACTGAGTTATCAGCCCTTACTTCTGCACTCCGGTGGAAGATTGCTGGTGATAGATGCTCACTTACTTAGATAACAGATCCAGGACCAAAAAGGGAACTTTTGCTTCTATGGGCAACAATCTCTACAAAGCTGTGACCCAAATGTCCTGCCTTGTGTCACTGGGGACTGTAACAGAATCAAACATCTGGCTGAGGCACACATACTCCACATCCATCCTGGTGCAACCTTCAGTGTCCTTATCTGGAAGGAAATACCAAGCTGGCTTGGAGAGATCAAAAGATCTTGTCTCATTCAGCCTATCAACATTTGGGCCTCACTGATTGCTGTTGATAGTATGCCAAAGGTAAACACAAGAACAAATAGGCAAATAATGGCCAAGAAGAAGGGTTGGGCTGTCAACGAGTTGCTGTTTGATCTTCAGGGGTTGATAATCATCAGTAACAGCCTTCTGATAGAACATTGTGATGGATGAGAGCACACACTGAGCAAGACAGCACACGGTCTGTTTATGGCAGGAGAGATATGGCAGGGCTGGTGGTGACATCAGGGGAATAGGCACAATGACCTAGAAGGGCCATGAATTCCTAAGCTGCTTGTGTGGGGGGAAATGTAGGTGGGAGCTTGAAGCAGTATTGGGAAATAATTGCAACTCCTTTGAAACTGAGCAAAACTAAATATGGCTGCTTCTTATTTCCAGATTCTGGGCAACATTTCAGCACGTTTCTCATTTGATTGGTTTATCTGGCTCCAGTTACCACATTTTCAAAACTGATGTGATACATACTGTTAGCAAGTACATGGCTTATTGATAGGGCTGGACTCGTGAGCATACTTGTCAGGCTACAGAATTATCTACATTATTATATTCCTTCTCGTTAGCTTAAGGAAATTATAAAAAGGAAAGGAGGAAAATTATAGGCTAGAGAGATATCTTTTCCCCCCAAACTCTTCTTTCACTAGTTATTAAATCTTGCAAAGGTTTTAATTTCATCAACTGTGATGGATACAGAAGCACTGATCCAATAAGTTGTCTTCTGTGAACATTATTAAAATATCAAGGAATAATTTAATTTTCCCTCTACATGGTTTTATTTTTTCTTCTGACTGTGAGACATAACTGTGTATAGAAGTAACAGCTGAAGGCTGCTCTGAGTAGTTGGAGATGGGGGGAGAAAAATGTCAAGGTGACCCAGCTCTTTTCCAGCTATGTTCTAGATGGTGCTCATTTAAGTGGCATTTATCAAGCACCGAGAGGACCAGGAAGACTGATATCCATTATAACACAGCGTGGAAGCCCTGAAGAAATTAGGGCAGCAACTACAGAGGGTGAGGAACAACCTGGCCAGGGCTCTTCGTAGCGAGTCTCTTGCTTGCAGAAGAGTGTGAGGTAGCCCAGGTGGACAGCAGGGTCTGCATAACCTCAGAAGCTCAATCTGTGCGCCATGAGGGAAGATCTGAACAGCAATAATGGGATGAGTTTCCCTCTCCTGACTACTGCCTTGAGCTGTTATGCATTTGTTGACTGATGCCTTTTCCTTCAGAGCTAGTGAATTTCAGGACCGGTCTTGAGACCATATCCCCTTTTCAGTGTGGCTTACCCTTACAGCACGTGAAATGAGAGCTTTTTTTGCTTGCTTGTTTAAATGAAGACGGAGTTGAAGTGCACGCCGAAGGGAGTTCCTGGTAGAGGCTGGGAAATAGCACTTCACAGAAAGGTCTCAATACGTCTATCTGTGAAATCCTTCATGTATGATGTTGGCACTTCTCTGAAGATGTATTTTTCTAACACAAGCCTGAGTCAGTAACAGACAGTTCAGAAGGAAGACTGGGCTCCGGGAACAAATACTGCTTTTGTCTCCTCTCTTTGAGGACTTTGGATCACAAAAAGAAATGTAACCTGGCTGGTTGGTGTGTTTCTGTTCTCTTGTTCAGAAGTCTGATGCAGAGTAGCCAGAGAGCTGGCAATCAGTGCAGAGTTAATTCCTGCCTCCCTTGTTGCTGCACTGCAAACTTCAAAGAAGAAAAGCTGCTCCCTTTGTGCCTACAAACATGATTTCCAGAGCTGAAGCAGGGTAATTTTCACATGCAAATTCAAGAGGCGAGCCTGCCTTATCTGAGCAGGTGGACATGCTGTTTAATGGGACGGCAGCAGCTTGCCTTTACTTCCAGATGGGGAGCAATTCAGCAGAAATAAAAGGCTTTCTTTTGCTGTTGCTTTAGAGGAAAAGATGTGTACCTTTACAAAAGGGGAAAACGCTACCTTGTGCTTTGTTTTTATGCTTTGTATTGTGTTGAATCCTGGAAAAAAATAGAATTCAGTTTACCATCTAGAGCTTTAGTTTACATTTTTCATAAGCTGTTGGAAGCATAATGCAGAAATCAAAGACTTGGCAAAGGAACAGGTCAGCTTTACAATTTCCCTCATCCTCAAGCACTGAAATACACAGATTTGTGGACATTAATCCCAACATTATTAATGTAGTGGGAGAACAGGGAGCAAATTTATAGTATTTACAGTTCTCACTGTTTTGTTTTTTTCATATTCTCTTTGGGACAGTAATTTCTCTCATTTATTATTTCAAAAGCCTCCTTCTGCAATATTTTTTTTCTGTTGTTTGTCATCAGCTGTAACAGCAGGACTATTGGGAAGGAAAGTTATTCATAGCAGAGAAAAGTGAGTTGCAGCTGACCAACCAAGACAACAACTGCTGGTGTGACTTAAGCAGGTCATTTTGAAGCCTAGGAACTCCTATTAAGTCATCTCCAATGACCTGAGAGTTTGAGGTGCTCAGCTTCTGGAAACAGCTTTTCCCTGCTGTTCCACGAGGTGATTGTGGGTTTTCTTTGGTGTAGAAGTGTCATTTTGATGCTTCCTTTGCTTGTCAGCAATATTTGACTCTGCCTGTTGGTGGCACACTGATGAAGTGACATATCTACTCCTCGCATTGCACATCTCCAAGTTTGGCCTCGGGTGTCCCTTGGCCCTGAAGCATGAGCCTGCATGCGGGATGCCATGTATAAATATATAAATAGCCAAAGCTCATAAATGCTTGAAAAGTCACATTTTCACAGCAGAGCCTCTCTGCACTAGATTCCTGTGTGGGTTGTTGGGTGCCCAATCAGTGTTTTAGTGTGCTCAGGAAAAAGCCTTATCCCAGTGCAGACTGTTTTTAAGCAAGGACAGTGCTTTTCACTGGATCTGCTGTTCCTTGAGCAGCACTTTCCTGCTGGTTCCCAACCTGGGCCCAGGGGTTGGCCATCACTGCCCTGCTCCCTGCCACATCTCTCCCTGCCGCTTGGGTATGAAATGGTTGGGGACCTCTGCAGGACCCAAAGAATTCACTGTTAATTGCTGTGGACTCTAAGTCTGATTAAAACCAGCCTTTATTAAATTAAATAAGCTCCGTCTGTTAACAGTGTGTGTGCCCTTATAGTGGAGACAGAGGAAGCGAGTAAAAGGGAGCATCTCTCATGTGATACTCTGACTTCAATTAAAGCGTGGAATAGAGAATGGACTCAAAACTTGAAGCCCAGGCCAGATCACCCCAAGCCCCTGTGTCTAATGAAGCAAACCCAACTCCCAGCCTCAGCTGATGTGCACAGTGGGAATGGAAATAGAAACTCAGATCAGTTGAATGAAGCTCAGTGAGTCTGTGCCGCCATGCTCGTTCTTTTTAAGAATGAAATGCGTTAGAATGGCATTTCTTCTGAGTTTTTCAGGTGGGAAAGCTGTGAGGATCTTGGTGTGAAAACAGCAGTAGTCTGGTTGTATAATTTTTGCCCCAATTTTGTTCTGCTTTTTCACACCCTTCAGATCCAAAAGTCAGTGAAGTACAGAAGACTTGCTGTTTGTGTTGACATGCGTGCATCTGCCTTTCCACTTGATGAAACTCACCCTCTGATATGCAAGCAACATAGTACCTGTGGAGGAGCCTTTACTAAAATAAACCCCTAAAGAGGAAGGTTGTCTGAATTAAAAAGAAGCCGATGAGGTGATGTTTCTGTGCTCCAAATCTCCCACCCCTTCCTGAAGCAGCTTTGTAAGGTATTTAGCATCTGGGTCTGAAAGGATTGCTTTGACACCATTTACAAATCAATCCAGATGACTTGCTGATATGAATGACCCCCAAGGAGCTTTCTGATAGACCCTATGTGCAATAACCTTTGGGTGGATGACAGAGGGCTCTGGAAAAGAGGAGGCATCTCTGGGTTAGCAACACTATCACATGTTTCTGTCACCTTGCTCTCTGTGTCAGTGGGCAAGCAACATGGAAACCACATAATATCTGGTAGAATCATGCAATTTGATGTAAGGGCAGGATATTCCTTGAGAACACACACTAACTCTTTTCCTACCACTGTTTTCAGGGAGATATTTTTTCTCCTTAAGCTGCAGATTGCGTTCATCCTTTTGTTTTTCATGGCTCACCTCCAGATGTTGGAGAAACTGAGAAAGTACTTTTAATGAAATGCCCATTTGAAAAATCGTGCTTCCATTGAAATCAACAACAATACTGCAATTGACTTTATGTAGCTTGAATTTCTTTTCCGGACTCACCACACTCTGTGGTTAAGTCTCTTTGATTTGTTGGCTGAAATGTGAGGCTCTACGAAGGCTGAGGTCCATCCCATATTTAGCTGTGCTGAAAATACCACAACGATATCATTTTGTGAAGTTTGTTATGCTCATTTCCCCTGACTTTGGTCATGTGAGCAGAGAAGAGTACCTCTGTGTAAGAAAACTAATATTAAATAATGTTGTAGGGGGCTATGTTGTAGTATTGAGGAGAAAATGTGAGGGATTTCTTTTATATTCTGTCTCAGCAAAAAGTATCCAAATTTTCTTATGGAGATAACAAAGATAAAAGATAACAAAGATAAAAGGGTATAATGAGAGAAGGTTGAACTTAAATTGAACTCTGTCGCAAAGGATGTGGTGGTTGCTTTGCTGTCTGAGTTACTATAATTTGGGGCTGAAATTTTCTTCTCCAAAAAGTGAACATCAAGGAAGAGCAATACTGCTCTTCCTCCAAGGGGCAGAATGTGGAACCTCTGGTCTTTTTGGTGTGCTCATTTCTGAGATAGTGTCTGGCATGTTTTGCCATTCCCCTCATCAGAAAACAGCCCTGTCCTGCCATCAGGTCATCCAAGTCAGTAAGAGGTATACCTGTACTATTAACTGTTGCCTAGTTTTAAATGAAACATTTCTACCATCTGTGTAGAAAAAAAGTCTCCCTAAAATCTGCCTAACATCAGGCTTCCACAGCCAAGCAAACCACTTTGGCAGTGAATTTAGGATAAAACTAATTGCTTTTGACAGAAATTAACAATAGTGGAGAAGGCCTGTGGTCATGGAAGATGCGTACCTCATAAATTGAGACAAATATTAATGTTTAAAAGCTTACACCAGGCACTTGCTGGCTGAGAAGAAACCACAAGTATGCAATTGCAAAATAAACCCCACGAGTGTCTGTAGTAAACAACGTGTTTATAGAGAAGAGAAGCTGCACACTGGGCAAACAACGGAGCGATGTTTCTGCTTTCCAGTTCAATAACAGCCAAAACATGGGCTCATACGTTGCAGCTATATACCAGTGGAGTAGAGGATCTTCCCCAGCTCACTGGGCTACGGGGTTGACCATGTTTAACCAGAAAATTAATTAAGAAAGGAAATTAAGAAAGGAAATTCCCTCTTCAAAAACAAAAGAGAGGAACACTGCAAGATATTAATTTTCAGTTCAGGTCTGCCCGTATTCTGTCCAGCCAGCAGGATGAATCTCATCAAGTTATAGTGAAAGTACCTGGACTAAACCCAAAATTATCCTGACAATCCCAATTGAGCCTACAGACTTTTACTGTGGTTATTGTGTACATGGCTTCTAATGATCACCTGTTTTACTTGGTAGCATTATAACTTCGTCACTGTCACAGAGCCTTTGAAATTAAGGGATTTTTAACAGTGATTAATGAGTATGATCTTCTAACTCAGCGGGGTGCTCCAAAAGTCCCAACCAGGGCAGAGACTTCTTTTAATTGCTGTCTTTGTTGCGATGCCTATATTCTTGTTTAAGGCATTGAGAGCTTCAATTGTGTGTGTAAAGCATCTTGCCCGAGGTGTCCCCCACTGTTTTAATTTTTCCTTAATCTCACTAAGTTTTGCTGAAAGAGATAATTCGTCAGTCTCCCATGCCTGTGAGGGAAGACTCAGGTGTTAGCAGAGCGATGCTGAATGATACCTGGGGAGAGAAAGGGTAACCGATCCTTAGTTTTCTTTCCGCGAGGAGCCAGGCATCACCAGCAGTTGGCCTTGAATGCACTGGCATGCTATGTTTCTGAGAAGTTCAAGAAAGGTAATTTATCCCAGTGGGGTTTTGGGTATTTGCTTGCAATTGCACTTGTTTTAGCAAAGGGAACAGAATTTGCTCTTTGGATTTTCATTTCCATGGCCGCAGTTTAGAGTTGCAGGTACCACCTGTTAACACTATGCAAACAAAATATAATTGACTCCCGCAGGAATCCCTCTGAAAGGCAGCACCTTGGGATTAAAGTTGCAGAGCCATCTATCTAAAATGATGTGGCAGATTTAATTAACGTGTCTAAAAATACACGGGCTGCAATCAAGCCTTTGCTTCTGCCCGTGTCTGTTCCCTGAAGGGGAATGCACATAATTTTCAAAATCTTGGGTTCTGTCAGCCACCTGTGAGTTGAATTTATTGATGCATGAGATTATCATAAAATTAATTTGGACACTGCTGAATTATGAGGTTGAAAACAGGTTGAGAAGTGGTTTCTTACCCATTTTAAGCAATATGCTGTCAATAATGTTCTTTCAAGCCCATATGTAGAGCATTGCTAGACAGCTACAGTTACAAACTGTAAACGTATGGAGATGAGATGCGTACAGCCCCTTGTGGCAGAGAAGGATCTCTGTGGTGTGGTACTGGGAATGATTTGGAATGACTTGAGTCAGAGTGGCAGATAACTACAGACATCAAATGTATTTCTCCACTTGCCACTCAGGGGACAGCTTTTTTGTTAGAAACAGAAAATGGCAAACCACTGAAACAGCTGAGGAGCCTTCAGTCAACGTGTCTGGCCATCGCTTGGGGTATCAGGCTTTATATCTACTTTTAATTAAAAAGAACTGTTTTTTGTTAAAGCAATAGTGGGCAGTGATGAAATGCAATCTTCTCAGTCTGTAGTAAGGGTTTTAAGGGAAAAAGAGTGGATAGCACATCTTAGTGTTAACATGGTCTGTACAGGAGTTGTTTCCCGTGAACCTTCTTTACACTGACATGCAGAGTTTGATGTTGCTCTTTGTCGGCTGTTCAGCGGGAGGTTGCTGAGCACAGAAGAGGCTCCCCAGGGCAGTGGTCACAGCCCAAAGCTGCAGAAGTTCAAGGAGCTTCTGGACAGTGCTGTCAGACATAGGACTTTTGGGTGGTCCCATGTGGAGCCAAGAACTGGACTCAGTGATCTTTGTTGGGTTTCTTCCAACTTGGGATACTCTGTGATTCTAGATGCGAGTCCAGACATCAACATCCTTGTCCAGATATATTAAGAGTCACTGCTGACTTGCTGGCCAAGGAGTCCAGTATGACAGGATGCAGCTCTGCTGAGAAGGGCATGAGGAATTCAGGATTCAGAGATTGTCACTGAGGCTCTTGGCAAGCAGAAGTAAATATTGCTATCTCTGTTGTGCTTTGTTCATGTTTCAAGGTTATAATACAATTTAGAGATCTATAAAAACTCTTTTGATAACCTTGAAATTGGGGATCTGCTGGTTTCCAGGGCCGAGGACTCATGGAAGAGGGGCTGTAGTGCGTACACCTTATTTCAGCCTCGGTTGCAATGGCTGCCTCAACTGCCCACTGATTAAATGCCTTCGTTAGCACAGCAGATGGCTGTTGGTGCCCTGCTAACTCAAGTGGCCTCCCCAGACATTTTTATAACTACAGTGCAGGGAATAGATGTAGGTGCCAAGGTGACTGTTCCAATTTTAAAGCCCAGCAAGATAAGATGATTGAGAAAGCTTTAAATAAAGGCTAACCTGTGGAAATCCCTTCACAAATCATCCGTTTGTGAACTTTTACTTCCCCTTGCATTGCCTTAATCTCCTCCATCAGACAGGCTAAAGAAAGTCAAAGGGTACGAGGAACTATTTTCATTTATACCACCAACCTCATTCACATTAGAGGCTAGCGCTGTTTGCAAAGTCCATCTGCATGTATGAGTTGCATGTGTTGTTGTTGCAGGGCTAAAAACTGGACTTCCTTCAAAACAGAGTCAAAATTAAAATAAAAATGACAAGCTATAGAATTATTCCTTCTGAGAAATAAAGGGGGACAGAGAAGAGCTGTAGTTCAATGCAAAATGTAAACTCGTGCCTCTACCATCAGACTTCTTTGCAAAGGACTGAGCTAAATTTGAAGAGTAGTATTTCTAAACTACTTTTTTATCTGTGCCAATGTCAACAACTATTTTGTTTTGTATTCCTGACTGCAATAGGATTGCAGGAGTATTTCAGTGCAGCTGTATGTGAACTAATCTACACGAAGTCTGGTGGACTGCTCATGTGCTCTGTTACCCGATCAGGGCTGTGCAGTCAGTTTTGTGAGGCTTAATGACTTTGCACAATGTTAAATTGTGCATTATCTGGGAGTTCTGGCTCTTTGTCAAGACCTATAAATAGTCTGGAAGCTGGCCTGATTACTTGCTCAGGACTGTGGACACAGCGTGTATGCATGTATGCTTTATGGGGAGCTCCTCGCTTGTCCAAGGTGTGCCCTCAGTCAGTCTCTTTTTCTAAACCAGTGGTGGATAATACTGCAGGTGCTTCCTTCCTTGCACAATGGTTTTATGTTTTCACCTTTCAGATACCTCACAAAAATGCCAGGGGGCCATTACATATCTCATCATTATCCTTTGGGCATCCTTCCCACAGGCGATGAGTGTCCAGACCCAAATCAGTGTAAGCAAGCTGAGTCTTTTGGAGGAGGACTGGGGATGTAAAGATAAGGAAAAGATCCAGGAGAGTGACTAAAAGTTAGGAACTGCTGTGAGATGACACCAAGCCTGACTCTCTGTGGGAGTGCACAGAGAAAAACATGTGGGTGGCCATGAAGCTCTGCAGAGCAATGTGATACGACAGAAGTAGCCCTTGCATGTGGGATTTGCCTCCTGCAGTAGTGACAGAAAGGAATGATTGCTGCAGCCTCCAGGAAGTGCATTTAATTAATTTGTTATTGCTTTGTACCCTCAAGTAGGGGGCAGAGCAAGTGCAGAGCTGGTGGCTGGTTGCTGGCTGGGCATTGATCCAGTGGCTGTGTGTCCATCTCCACTGACTGAGGCAGTGGGCAGTGCACGAGGGCTACCACTGGCCCAGTAAATAAGTTCTCAGAATTGTTTTTTTCTAGCAGACACTGAATACGTCTTTTGGTCTCCAAAGTAAATGCTGCTTCTGAAGATTCTCAGTGGATTTTGATTACAGCTGGCTGAGGCTGGAGGAAACAGTCCCTCTGACGTCGGAGGCTTTCTGTCAGGCTGTTTCCATTTTTATACTGTGCTCCTCTGGGCACCGAAGGCATTTCCGCTGCAGAACAGATCAGCCTGGAACTGTTTCATTCCTTTCTGCTGTGATTTAAAGCAGATAAGAGTTCTTGCCTGTTGCCAATTAGTAGAACGTGTTTTTTTCTGTTTGGGTCTAATTTCAGGTATTGCTTGGAGTTTGTGTTGCTGAATATTTAGTTTGTTGGAGCATGAACCTTGGGCAGATCGGGCTCCCCGTAAATTAAGAGAGCTAAGATGCCGGCCCAGGTCTGTTGCTAGAGATATACAACCACCCCTCCCATGTGCTGTAAAATGTGCAGCGTTGCATCTGCTGGCTCGCGGCCAGGTGTTGGAGGCCATTTAGCTGTGGCTAGACTTGTTGCATGTGTTCTTCATTCATCATGAGCCATGTCTGAACTTGGCAACTGCTGCCTAGGCCACGGGCAGCAGCTCTACCAGGTGAGCCATTAGCGGCTGGACTCGGCTGGAATTCTTCTTCCTGCAGATCTTGAATGCAGTTCAACCGTGCTACACAGCAAACCACAGCTACACTCACGTGCATGCGGCAGTGGAAACAATTTGACATGCAAATCAGAAATGTCATTCCGTTTAGCCAACAACTGTTGGCTGAGAAAGAGCTGGGCTGGTGCTCGGACCTGCAAGAGTCCAGATGGCTAATGTGGTCATCAGCCATCGCGCCGTAATCCCACGTCAGAAGTTGGCTTTGCACAGAGGTCTGTGAGCAGGAGTGAAACGCAGAATGTTAAATACAAAGCAAAGCAGAACCGCTCCATTATAACCTGCAGTGATGGGAATTCAGTGCTGCTTTTAAGCAGCAGGATTCTTAACTCCAGGCTTTTTCTATTTGGTTTTATTTCCCAAACCCTGAATTATCTTGTTAGGAGAGACATTATTTCCCTTTGGTAATTTCTCTTTCCTTCCTCAGCCCTCCTGCATTTTTTAAGCTCACGGTGGGGAGATTAAAATTTATAGTTGTTGGAGCTCTGTCTTTCTTTCTTTTTCCTCTTTACTTCAGCTCATCACATTCAAATAGCACTAATTAAATCTGTTCTCGCTTAAAATGTAGTCCTGCCTTCGGTCGGCAAAATTACATCTGAACCCTCTGAATCAGTGTGACCTTGGCAATATTTCAACAGAAATCAGTGGCACTATGCTGGAGTAAACTCGGTGTCGATAGATCAGAGTCAGGCCTCTGGTTATTCACATTATGTGCAGGCAGCACTCTGTCAGAGTTTGTTAGCTCACACGCGAGGTTATGTGAGCACAAGTACATTGCTCATCTGGGTCACCTCGGGCTCAGCACCAGATCAGCCAGCTGGGATGGGGAACTGCAGGGAGATGCTGGGATCCTCTGTGCAGCTCGGTGGTTTTGAGGAGGGTTTCATAGCCTCGTGTCCATCCAGCCTGTGGGGGCTGCGTGCTGCACCCAAAGGAGAAAGCCCGTGGAAGGAATAGAGCAAACACTGTCAGAGCCAGCAGCCAGGATCCCCTGCTTATTGCTGGCAGGTTTGTCCAAACCTTTCAATACCTAGATAATGAAAAATTGCTGGCAGATGCCTCCTGTGCAAGCCTTTGGCTGATGTTTATTAGGTGAGCAGGGAGCACACCTTGGAGAGAGTATCTTATGGACATCCCCTTGGAGGTGACATCCCAGGTACCTGCACTCATTGTGTGCTCCCAGCTGGCTGTGGCACTTCCTCATGATCTGCCCCACACCTCGTGTCCCCAGCTGTCCTTCAGAAGTTGCTGGATTTTACAGCATGAGATTTTTTTCCTCATGCTGGAGTGTTTGGTACCAATCTTTGCATTCCTTTCAAAAAGAGGTACCAGAGTCCCTGCGAAGTCTGCAGGAGGCTTTGCCGTTGTAACCGCAACAGCAGCAATACCAAATCCTGACATAGATGTGTAATTAGTAAATTGCTTTGAAATTCTTTGGAATAGAAGATACATACGCTGTGTAAATGTAAGAGATGGAATGACTTTTATTACTAGGTCTGTGCCGACCAACGCTGCTGGGAAAAGATCACACATTGCCATTCTGTTTCTCTTGAGATATACAACAGGAGACTTGCTGAGACCCAAGGAAAACTGCTTCTGTCCCTGCTCCTGATTCATGCTGCATAGTTAAATGCCATGGGAAAGCACTTGTAATACAAACGTTTTTGTTTCTAGGCAGACATTTCGTTATCATATTACAGAATTCTCAGGACCAGCTGCCACATGAGATTTCTGGCTAGAACATTTAACGTAAGATTAAAACACAGCGTGACGTGCCCGTTTAGCTGAAAATCAGAGCACAGTATTTGCACTTTCCCATTCTCTGGAAAGAGCTTCCTGGATGATATTTCTGTGCACATTAGTCATGAGAAGCCAGCATGCTGTATGCTTGGTGACGTCCTTGAGGCTGTATCAGAGAACAAATATTGTGATCTGTTCAGCATGGGCTCCCGGTGTGAGATTACATTTCTTCTCCAGGGAATGCAGCCTGTTTGCTTCTGGCTTTGTAGATACCTTGCAGTGACAGATTTGGCCCCTTCTTTCTCCAGCGTACACGGAGCAGCCCATTCCCAGGGCCTGTGGCCATTCTGAGCAGTGGTCTCCTCATCTGCTGGGAGCTGGGTTACCATTCAGGCTGCAATTTTATTTTATTTTAGCATTTCCCACCCCCTTACCTTGAGGTTGCAAGGTGGTTTTTTTTTCAAGCAGTGCCCTGGTATGAAGAAATCCAAAAGCACTCCTGTTGCAATGTAATCTGCTGGTGGAAACCATATGAATGTTTTGAAAGAGCAGGAGTTTCTTCACAGAAAGGGCCGATTAGTTTGTCTGAACTGTAACTCCAATTACTGAGCAGCATTGCCACACGGGATATGATGAAAAATGATGCACAGTTCATCAGAAACTCAGTGCATTCTTAACAGGCTTCAAGAAAGGAAAGGAGATTGAATGTGTCCATAAAATGCCCAATGTGACAGCTGCACTGCTCGTGACAGGCATCCGGGTAGAAACAAGGAGACCGGGGACAGCTTCTGACAGCAGTGCTGTGGCCTTGGAGCTGCAATAACCTGGGCCTGCATCTTAGCATGCCTTTGGTTTACTTTATCTGAGGGAAGAAGCAGCCGGTGCTCACTCACGCTGGTGTTTCTGAGCTCGGATAGCTGTATCTCAAAGGCACTACGGGCAGGGAGAGGTGGGGTTCGCACCATAGAGTCACAGAATGGCCTGGGTTGAAACGGTCTTAATGATCATCTAGTTTCAACCCCCCTGCTACGTGCAGGGTCGCATGCTGCTTCAGGCTGTGTCCCACTTATCCTAGCTCTTCCTAGGAAATGAAAAGGCAGTTTAACAGAAGGGAAGCTTTGGGTCACCAAGCAGAGAGATGACTGTCTGGCCGTAAGTGCCAAGGCATCTTTCAGAGGAACTTCCCTGTGGACTAACCCAACTGTCACAAATGTGATGTACAAAAAGGAAATCTTCTTCTTGGAAGGCCATCCCTGGTTCCTCTTTTGCTTTGAGCGCTCACAGTGCTGAATCACTGCAGGAGTCACCACCAGAGCAGCGTGAAACCCCTGGAGCTGCTGGGCTGGTGGTGGCCGGGGCTGAGTCACCAATGGGCGCCTACAGTGAGAGTGGGGCTGGATGTTGGGCTGGGGGAGTGAACAGGGCGTTTTTTTTAACTAAGTTCTTTTGTTTTGCAAAGCTTCCTCTTACTGCAGCCTCCCACGGCAGAGCTTTGGGAAAATCCCTGTGAAACTGATATGAAGTGGCACTTGGGAGGTTGCAATGTCATCGTTGTCTTCCAGCAGAATTCCATAACATTGCGTAAAATCAGAGGCTCCCTCAGATTTTAAGACCTTACTTAACATAAAAGGTGGGGGTTTTCACAGAATGATTAAAGCTGTTACATAGAATGTAAGGCATAATTCAGCACTTCTCTAGGATTATATTTGATAAATCTTATAGTCCCGCTATTTTAACAAGTACTATCAAAGAACAAAGGGAAAATTCTGTTTAAATTCCGAACAGCTTTTTCACTAAGTAGTAGTATTTGTAAATTTCACATCTTCAATTTATTTTTTTTATAATCTCAGTAGCATCAGCCAGTTGAGCCCTGTCAGTTTTCCTGCAAGACTTGCTGTTCATTACCCTGCTGTCACATCCTCATGATTTCAGTGGGCTGCCATTAATAATATTTGATATCGATTACTCGAGGTACATTTATTGCATTTTAGAAGTGTGTTTGTCACTTGCAGGAAGCGCCATTGACTCTTTAATCTTTTACTGGGGGCATTAGTCCTGCTGGGCTCATATTCTAAGCTCTGTGGGACTGGGAGGGCCTGGGCTGCTTTGCTGTGCACAGAGCAATGACCACTTCAGCCCATGCAATACATCTGTCTTCTCTGCTGCACTGTGTGGTTCTCAAAGCATTAACACGGGAGAGAGTTAAGCAATATTTAAACTACCTTCGGGTTCAGATGACTGCAAAACCCCAAACCTCTGTAAGCTCTCATAGGCTTCACCGCGTTCACAGCACACTGTCAGCAATCTGTGCAACAGCCCATTGCCCGTGGAAACACAAACAAGGGCTGGCAGAAAATTTCTGTTCAAAGGTCAGTGGTAAATGATAGACCTTAAATGCTGTTTTGTTTCTGTTCCACAAGCTGGAAAATAATAGGATTGGATTTTGATCAAGAGCGCTGCTTTATTCCCTCCAGTCATTAGCTTTCTGATCTCCTGTACCCGAGGGCGCGTAGTTGATAGTAAAGGAAGATCTCTGATAGTTCATTTGTGGGTATTTTTTGTTTGTTTTGAAATTCCACTATTTCTGTACAGCGAGCACTGTTGTCTCTGACTGGTGCTCAGTCTGTTTGTCCCAATGCTTACAAAGCTTCAGTGCCGACATTGCTCCAGGCCCTCCGCTGTCCCATCTCCCCGTGTGCCCCGATACTGTCAGCTGGGGCAGATCAACACCTGATCTGTGAAAATGGATTTTCGTCTGCTTTTAACACATGAGCACAGCAAAGGCCCTTCTGCAGTGAGCCACTTTCTGAATGGGGACCGCAGATGGTCCTCACACCTCTGAGCCGTGGAGAGGAGTCTCCTGGACAGCAGGGCTGATCAAAATGGATGTTTTAGGAACCTTTTTGACATAGTTTCACATGAATTTCCTAATGGATGATTTAAACAGGGTCTTTTTGCTTCTGTAATGGATATCTTATTTTAGACTGGGAAATAGCTGGAGCTTGCATAAGATGAGAAGCCTCATGCTTTCGTAGGTTGTCACATTCCCCTTGGGATGCCCAGTTATAGCTGCAGCCATGTATATGCCTATATAAACTAACAACTTTTCCAGACCATCTCAGAGAAGTTAGGAAACTATTTCCATCATGAGTAAGGGTTGAATGAGTTTTAAAGGGCAGCAGTGGTAGTTGTGCGTGTAATCTTACATGGTGCCAAATGCCCTTCATACCTGTTTCTAGAAGAGAATTCCATAGATGTTTACCAGGCTCAGAATCACAGGAACATTAATTACTCTGCCTGGTGCATCTGCTCTCCATGGTGATATACACAAAACCAGATCTGGCCTGTTGCTTCATGCTAAAGAGAAGGGCATTGGTTGGAGGCATTTCAGGAATCTGTACCCAAAAAAGTCCCCTGCCCTGCTGCAGGAATCTGGGGTGTGATGGTGCTCCCTTCTCCTCTTGTTCACAGGCTGCTTCACACATTAGCTCCTACTTTTGAAGGTTCCCATCCGATGTATGGCTCTGGTCACTGCTTCCAACACCCAGACAGCTGTCTCAAATGCTTTTCTCTCTCTCTCCAGCCCTCTTTCCATCACAGCAAACTTTTGCCCTTCATCTGCCTGAAAATAGGGTTGTTTTTGTCTGAATGGTCACATCCCAGAACAGTTTCAGCTGAAGAACATTTCCATGTAGGGCCAGATTCTGACGCTGCGCTTGGGACCTCGGGATTATTCCCTGTTAGGAATCAGAACCCCATGTGGAAGGCACTGCACAAAATAAGAAATACACGTAGCTGCTGTCTCATGGAAAGTTAGATAGAAATGTAACAACACATTTTCCATGTTAGCATGGCACGCTCTGCACTAAGTTCTTGCTCTTCTTACATCATCAAGTGAGGAGCAAATTATCCATGTTCTTCAGAACAGGAAGAAAAGGTGAGTTTTGTTTTAATTCAGAAGAGAAATCCTCTTAGTTTTCAAGAAGTATGTCATTTTCAAGAAAGCCCCTTCTTTCCTGTCTGCTTTTCCACTGCTCCATCTTCATGCAGCACAGCGTGCCACCCTTGCCTGATCCAGCACTATGTAATAGAGGGGTTATGCTTGGAGACAAATGAAGGTTGCTGCTCTCAGTCCTTGCCCAACAGCTTACTCTTTATGCAGTGTGCCATACTGGAGAGTTTGCCCTGGGTTTCGGTGTTGTTTGGTCATTTCACTTCTAATAGTCCTTCCACTTCCACTACATCCTTTGGGTAATGCTTGTTTGGAGGACAGTACAGTAAGTGACTGCTCCCTAATCTGATTTCTGATTCTTAGTGGCCTGGATATACCAGCATTAGTTTGCTATTTCAATCTGATCCATCACAGTCCTCTGCTACACAGGGCTGCTCTTTTATATCACTTACATGGCAAAAAACCAGCTTGATTCAGTTCGTCTCCAAAGCCGGGACAGCCAGGTCACATGTGTGCAGAGCAGAGATGATTAACAACCTCCTGCTGTGCCAAACCAAGGCCTGAGCTGCTGGCCAGGAGCTGCTGGGGTGAAAAGGGCTTTCTGCAGGCTGTGAGCAGCCTGTGTGATGCAGCGTGGTGGTTGCTGCTTATGCATTGAATTAAGACTTTGTTTTCTAGATGCTATCAGGATTCTCTTGATCCCTTTGTCACCAGTTCTGCAAATAATGGCCAGTTTCTGAATGCACTTTTAAGTAGAAATCCGAAGAATGTTATCCTTATAACCCGTGATGAAATTTACAGTAAATCAGTTATCAGAAGTATCTGAGAACAAGGTGAAGAGTGTCAAGGTGGGGATTGGTACGGTTATAGGCATCACTGCTCTTTCATTTATAAAGTAATATACTTCTCTCTGCTGTCCAAGTCCTGTAGTCTAGAAAGAGAGAAAACAGATAGAAGAGAGGTAGTCTCCCATACTGGAAGAACTGAGTTTGGTAGAAGGATGCTGCCTCTCCTATTCCATCAGAAGATCCTTCCTGGGAATTAGGTGAGGTTGGTAATGCTCAGGACATAGACCAGGCTTGTGGGCACTCAAGCCTGGAAGGATATTGCAGACAGGCATAGTCATTACCACCCACCTTTGCTTCAGAGCAGCTGGCTCAGGAAAGGCACAGTGGGGCAAATCATGATGCTGACAATATAATGAGGCAAGGGTCAGGGTAAGAACAGCTTTGAGGCCAGTGATTTGACTTGCTGGATCCTGGAAAAAACCTGCTCAAGTGTGATGGAGTTTGGGTGTGTTCCTGAGTCCCTTTGAGCTTTCCTTTCTCAGGGCTCCCTGTCATGTTTGTTGCTCAAACCCACTGAGATTTCTTTACCTGGTATTGCTAGACTGCATGTCCAACCCGAGATCTGAAATTCCACCATCCTCCCTCTCTCTCTCCACCAGCCCCAACCTGCAAGAAGGCATATGATCCTCCTGAACGTCAGGCAGTTTGATTAGCAGGGCAGGAGGATGCAGACAACACATTCATTGTGTTTCTTCCATGTTTGATATGTGTGTGGCTGACAGTGGCGATACTCTTTTTCATTATTATTAATTCATATTTATTTTTGTCAGCAAACAAGAAACAGATGTGTTTGAGCAGTGTTTGAAGGCCTATAGTCTCATAGGCTTCCTGCAGATTTGCAAGCTCTTTTGCAGAATCAAAGAGCCTTGACACCTGCTGGATATGATTGCACAAAGCGTGGAGTGGCATGTGCCAAAGTCATTCTGCTGTTTGTGTCACCTGTTTCGATGAGCCAGAAGCTGTCAGCCTCACCGCATGAACCTGAGACTGAAGTAAGGGCGTAGGTGGATGGGGAAGTTGCAGGATGGAAAGGGTGGATCTTCCTATGAACTGCCTCTTCCCCTCTGTCATACACCAGCATCAAAGATCTCAACTGTGACCTTTGGGGACAGCTGTACTTAACACGAAGACAAAACTACCTGTGTGAAACATATTCCTATGAACTGTACCTTACAGCTCTGACTTAGTATATAGGAAGGAGAATTCATTCCCTCCCAGCAGTCATGAATAAGCTGGCTTAAGTCAAGAGCCTTCTGAGTACCTCACAGTCGGCAGTTTTCTCTAGGTTGGCAGCTTCCAGTGTTACTAAAATGTGCCTGATGTAGGCATGGGGTGAAATGGTTTCTTCTCTACTTAGAACATGAGTAGCTCTTGTGCTGTCCCTATCCATCTCAGGGACCAGTGAGCAGGACAGGGATTTAGGAATTCACCGACATCATCATCTGCCAGAAGAACTACTCAACTGATACATGATATTGTAGGCAGGCTGGAGGATTGATGGATATATCTGATGAAGATTAGTGCTTTTCAGGTGTTTGGAGATCTTTGATATAAAGGCTTAAAGCTTTGCTTTTATAAAGGGACTGAACTTGGGTGTCTGAAGCAGTTTTTCCTGATTATAAACAACTGTGGGAAAGGTAAAAGTTGGAGCCATAGCAGGTGTGTGCCCAGTGAATTTGACACACAGAGCAAGATAAACTAATGAAGATTGATAAGCAGTCTGTATTTGGAGAGTTTTCAAGGCCAGGCTTATAAGAAAGACAGAAAGATCAGTAAGTAGTGCCTGGACTCTGCCTGGTGGGTGTGCTTTCTCGTGCAGGTTGTGGGAACAGGGATAGGTGACCTTCTTTCTTTTCCAGATCTTGTTGAATCCAACCTCAGTGATGCAGGGTCTGGTTCTGGACTCACGAGACTGAACTGCAGACAGATATTAAGGTCTCCGCTCCCTTTTTGTGTCTGTCCCTGACACCGAGATCTTTGGAGCAGGTGGAAACATGCATGAATCTCGTGGTGCTTACTAGGTCTGGAGGCGAGATCTGAACAGGGGGGCTTTCACCCATCATTCTTCCAAAAACTCATTGGTGTTCCCTAATGTCACAGGAAAGAGGAGTGTATTCAGTATCCTACAAAGCAGTGCAGTCTTATGTCTGTTCTCTGTTTCCAAATCTTTGTCTCTGTTGTTCTGCTTATGGGTGGATCGTAGAAGTAATTACTTGAATGAACCAAGCAGCAAAATACCCTAAGTGATCACCTCCTCCAAAGAATAACAACGATTAGGTCACCGTCTTTGCTTATCTCAGATCCCCATCCTTAAAATAAGGGCAACAATATTTTTCCTTTTAAAAGAGCAGGACTAACTTGTTCACATTTGAAGTATTAATTGGTGTTATTATTGCTACTCATACGGATGACAGGGAAACACGTAATGAATTCTGGTTGTGTTACAATAGGCTGTGGCTGCTGTTGTCATGACTAATGCTGCATAAATTGGCTGGGCTGCCTGTTGACCCTCATGTGAGCTGCACTGCGTACTTGCGGTCTGCTTCCACCAGCTCTCTGTGGTGAGGAAGTTCTGAGAGTGCTGAGCACACTGTGTCACACCTGTGTGCTTTCAGAGCTCGGTTCAGTCTGTAGAGCATCTCTGCGTGTGCTCAGAGCCGGGGCTGCCCAGCATGCTTTGTACTGCCGAGCAGTGGCAGCAGTGTCTCCCCTTCTGCTTTAAAAGACATAAAGAGGGAAGTAGCTTAGGCTGTCATCTCTTGATTTCAGATGCTTTCTATTGAATGGTTCCTTTTGGCTGTTACAGAATTGGTGCGGAAAACAAGCTCACTCCACTGCGTCTTTGCTCATGGCCAAACGTTGTTCATTCTGCCTTTTTATTCTTAGACGATATTTCTAATTATATTCCTTAATAATTTGCTAGGAATGACCTAGCAGGTGAGTGGGTTGATAAAATGGGATGTCACGCGTGTACTTGGGTAAGCAGGAGTGGCATCTTCCCAGCTGTCAGATGGGAGTGACTGTGATTCCCGCAGTCAGTCATCGCATGGGGCAGGAACAGCATTACAAAGGAGCTCTGCCCAACCCTTGACGGGCTGAGCCACACAGCCCCTTCCCATTAGGGCCATCTCTTCCCGGCACTGCTGGCCTTTGGCCTACCCCTCTGCCCCTGTATCCCCACAGAGGACTTCGGGTTGGTGTGTTTCTCTCCCTCCGCTGTGTGAAGTTCCAAGCCAAAGGCCACCTCTGAAGGCTGACTACACGCTGTGTTGCATCAGTGCCCACATAGCTCGTGAGTCAGCAGCTTGTGTGAGTTTCATACCTGTTAGGGATATGCCAGAAACCACAAATGTTCCTGAGACAGGAACTGGGAGTTGCCACTCAGCTGAAGACAACTATGTCTGCAGCAGGTATTATTGTAAATTAGTTTTATTTATTACATTGCCAGGAGATTGGATGAGACGAGGAAAATCAGCATCCGGGTTTCTAAAGCCCGGAAAGCTTGAAATCTTCTAACAAAAGTTCATGCATTACTGCACTGAAGTCTATTAAAAGGATGGCTAAAGCCTTACTGGAAGAGAGGCTACAAAACCATTAAGGATTTTGGGAAAACCCCAGTCTGAAATCAATTACAACACTCCTGAGGTGCACGGGAGCAAAATGCAAACATTTCTGTGCGTGTCAGCTTGAAAATATCATTATTCAAACAAGTGTTGGCACGAGCAGCAGTCAGTGTGGTGTGCAAGCCATGTGTCCTGATGCCAGGCCCCGGGCAGAAGGGCTGCTGGGGTCGGGGTAACCCAAGAAGGGGCATCTCCAGCCCCCCACACTGTCTCCTGCCAGCTCTGGCTGCCAGCAAGCCAGGGCTGCACGCCAGCAATGGCAAGATTGCTTCTCACTTAGCTGGGATACAGCCTTATTAATTTCATTCAACTGTTGGCTCAAGTGCCTCGAGCTGGCACGGATAGCTGTGACAGGGAACGCTTGTGTTGTGAGCACAGGAAGCCTTGTTCCCTGCCTTCCTCCTCCCCTGATATCTGTGGGGATTCTGAGATCGGTGCCATTTAGGTGCAAGGAGGAAGGGAAAGACTGAGCTATGGAGGGCTGGCAAGAGAATAGCTGCTCTTCGTTTGGGATCCGTAGCTGCCACTGAGATAGCAGTGATTGGTGTGCAGCTGTCTGGGAAGGGAGTTGTGACCCTGTGATGGAGGGAGGCGGAGTGCCTGCTGGCTGCTGGGGCTGTGGTTTGTGCTGGAGCAAAGTGGCACCACCGTAAATGAATGGGGAGTGGGGCTGGGGATGGGGGAGGATCCAGCCTGGTTGTTCCTGAATCGCTGTCCTGCGTTCAGTGAACACTTCAAGGCCAAGGCTGACACTGCTGAGCTTCTCAGGCTGTTCTCACTTCTGCCTTCTCCCTTCCAAAGCAAGGTTTCCTTGCAGTGTATATCTAACAGTGTGTGTTTCTGGCAGGGGTGGGGATCTCCTTGAACTGTGAACTGTAACAGGCATGGGAATCCTCCCTAAATAGCCTTGAAGTCTTTTTCCCAGCATACTTGGATTGTAAATGCATGCCAGCTCCACAGAAGGGCTGCTTGGCTGTGATCAAACAGAAGGCTTAATGATGGGAGATGTAAATTATTGCTGCGGTTGCCAATCAAAGGGGACCTGCACAGGAGTGGGAGGCTGGCTTTGCAGGGAGCTGCTCTGCGTTGAGCTGGGGCACAGCTTGTGATGTGCACCAAGGCACCTGGGGGGGAGGGGGGTGTTTCTGCAAAATGCATGCAGGTGACCTTAGCAGGACTCTGAGCTCTGGCAGTGCCTGGTGTCGCTTTGGAAAAGTCGGAAGCCAAAACTGTGTGGTAGTGTGAAGGATGGTGTTCTGGTCGCTGCTGGGGCTTTCCTACCCTCTCCCATGGGTTGTAATGGACAGATTACGTCCCTTCCCTCTGTAGCAACACGCTGTTAGGTGATGTGTTTGATAGCGGTGTCTGGAAAAGTACATAACTGGCACCCACCCGAGAGCTGTTTATAGCACAAGTTCCTAGAAGAAAGTGTGATAACTTCAGAAAGCAAGGAGGTGCCAAACTGCCCGGCAGGGAGCAGCAGTTTAACCCTTCCAACACCAATCGCCCCAAATCCAAGTGAGAATCGGTACCACGCGGCCCTGTGAAGGAAACAGCACCGTGATTCAGCAGGGACTGCTTGTGGCTGCAGCACAGCAATGCTGCATTACAGGCAGCAGCCCTGGGAAAAGCTGATGCAAGCCTTTGTCCTGACAAATCCTGTAGAAACAAGGCCTGAGGACACAGACCGCATTCTGACAGTGTCTCTGAAGGCACCTCCACTATGTAAATGGGCATCTGTCCTTCGGCCTTCATGAGTCCTCGAATGCTGCCTGGTTTTGTTACGCATCCTAAATAAACATTCTGCTGAAGAATGAAATGCCTCTCCAGTGCTGCCCTCCGACAGGGCACCCGCGGAGCTGCCGGGCTGGTGGCTCCAATCAGGTAGCTGCAACTTTTTTGCACTGAATGTATTTCCCCTTTCATTAATCGTAGACAGATCAGCTGTTTCTCCAGCCTTGTCAGGAGCTGCTGGAAGGCCTGCAGGGAAAAATGAGACTTTATTGCTACTGCAGCAGGGTGGGCTTCACCTTCCCTGTGTTAAGGAAGTTCGGTATATAACTGAGCACTGAACCCAAGTGTGTGCAAAACCAAAAACAACAAGAAAAAATCCCCAACCTAAAGCCCCAAAGCAGACATTACCTAACATGTGCTTGGAACAGAAAGTCCTGTCCTGTACACCATACGTCCTCCTTCCCTGTACATCCCTGTAAACACCACTTAGCTGTGTGTTTATACAGTGCGTACACTCCTTGCAGTTCTGCAATACCTTCACCCGTCCCACCCGCTGGACCAGTTGTAACAGGCACCAAGTGATTCCTTTGCTGTTGCTCCCTTACTTTATACACCTGCAATTTCCTGCTTTATACATCCAGAGACATTATGTAGCCTTTAATTTAATATTATTCATAGATTTTATTATTACTTCATAAAGCACCTTAACGAGCAGTATCTTTTTAATTATATATGGTAAAACCTAGAGAAACAAAGGAAAATTGATCCAATTTGTCATAGCTGGCTTGCAGAAAACCCTCAAGGTGACTGAGTATCACTTTCCATCACTACTGTATTTCACACCTTCCCAGCTCCTGTGTGTGCTATACAACAGTACAACCACATCATGGCCAAATGACTGTACCAGCTAACGTTTTCCCTATGTGTAGCAAAAGCTGCTGCAGCCATTGAAATCCGTGCCCTTTTCAAGGTGTCCACCGGGTGCTGTCTGGCACGTTGGTGAAGTGTGAGATGCAGCCCTGGTTTGTGTAGTTGGAGTATGTTTGAATATCAGCTGCGCCGTGTCCTGGATGCAGCATTAATTAACAGAATGGCCCCTCTTCAGGCCCCAGTGGACACGCATCCACATGGCAACTGTGAGCCTTGTCGGCAGCAAGAGATTAAGGAATTAATTGGCAGGGTTAATCTTCGTGTCAGGGTTGGAAGTGAATTGTTAATTTGTTTGGATGAACATAATGTCCTGTCCCGGTGATGGCAGGAGGGTTCACATGAGAAAAAAGCCTGTGAGGTTGCCCTTCCTGGGAACTTCTCTGTTTAACACCTCGAGCTGACAGACCTCCTGAATTCTCTGCCCCTGATGTGTGACTGCGCAGGGCTGCAGGAGGGGGCTGAGCTGCCTGCGGGCACAGCACAGCTGGTGGGAGCAGGGCTGGCTGCGGCCTGGCAAGGCCCTATTGAGGTACAGCCTCACTTTCCCGTCTTGCTCCTGTGTGCTGAGCGGATCGGATGGCTGAATCACAGATAAAGGATCATGGCAGCCTGCTCTCTGATCTCAGGGCAAGAGAGAGATCGCTGGTACCAAAATGGTGCTGCTGGGATAAGGAGGAGCAGCCCTGCACGTGGCGTGCAAAACTTGGTCCCTCTGTGGTGGTACTGATGTCTGTCAGACACGCATCTCCTCCTCCAGGACACTGTGGTTGGAGAATCTGTGTCAGATCAGCAGATGCTTTTCCTTTTCTACTCTCATTTAACACTTATGACCACAGACTGTTTTCCATTTTAGTATCTTTCTAATCTGTTTAGGCTAATGCATTGGTCACATCACATTAAGAGAGATGATAAAAGCACTTCAGGGCTTAAATTATTTAAATGAAAATTTAACATTTTGTCACTTGTGATCTCTTTTGTGCATCTATTAATCTAATTAGTTCAACAGTCAGGCTGGCTTTCTCCTCATGCTGTGGTCTGACCGTTGTGACTGACATAACCCGATTGTGGATGTGACATCAATAGGACTGCCCTATTTATTTTGGGACCTTTCTGGTTTTGCAATGATTCTATTTAACACCTGTGGTCATAATGTTATCCTCTTGATAACTCTTCAGTTTCTACTGACAACTCTTAATGTCTGTTCTTTCCTTTTCCCCAAACCAGGGTTGAAGAAAGTGTGTGCTCGTGTTCCCCAGAAGCTGAGGTCTCACTGTTCCCAACGTGCTCACTGTGAGTCGTGGCTGGGAGATGCCTATGACAGGTCAGTTGGTTTGTAAGAACAATCTCTTTATACACATGCATTTTTTCAGAAAGCCTCTGTGTGTAAATATGCACATCCCACAGCTGGGTACTGAGATACAGGCACAATCACCTTTGCTGTCTGTGCAAGTCAGTGTCAAGAATCT
The DNA here is from genome assembly GCF_016699485.2 of Gallus gallus. Taxonomy (NCBI): domain Eukaryota; kingdom Metazoa; phylum Chordata; class Aves; order Galliformes; family Phasianidae; genus Gallus; species Gallus gallus. Next base: position 16,491,471 of record NC_052541.1, on the reverse strand, counting down.
CCGTGCCCAATACCTAGCTTTTTGGGAGAATTACGCTGTTCCGAGGCACTGGGGACTAACAGCTTTTCACAGCCAAAAATACTTGGCAGCCGGTTTAGCCTACATATCTGCACTGCTTGTGCATGTTGTGTGTGACCACGTCTGATACCAGGCATCGGGGGCGGCTGGCTGCTTTCGGCATTCAGGTCAAACCCCCTCTTAGGGCACTGTTTGCTGCTTCAGCTGTGTCTTCTTCCTGACCCTGACAGCATCTCCCTTCTATTCCTCCCCTACATCCCTGTCCTCCCATTTCCATCCCGCAGCCCCCACAGTGGATGACTGTTTATTGGTTTTAACTCTGTACTCCTTCTATCAACTAAGACTACAAACGTCCTTCTGCTGCCCTGTGTGAGCACAGACTGCCAGCTGAATCTTGTGCTACAAGTGAAGTGCCAGTGAGCAGTTTTGCTAGAGGGGAGAGTAGGGGAAAGGTGTCCATTAGAGGTCTGGGACACTGAAGATGGTAGAAGCATATGGGTGATGCTTTTTATTAGGCTGTTGTAGAGATAGCTGCTGAGTGGTAAATACCTACAAATCTACCTTACTTGACACTTACTTATGTATCCAACTCTTAATCTGACTACAGTTGTTACTTGAAAGCACAACTAATAAGAAAACAACTGCCATCAAGTGACACAGCAAGTAACGTGTATTAGTATGAAATCATGTTGCTCTGCATGCCTCAGTTTATTTGGGGAAGTCTAGTTGTAGGTGTCCATCAAGCACTACCACCTGCTCCTACTTTCACCTTGCATTTCATGTTCTCACCCTCCAGGCAGCCAGATGGTTGAATGTAAGCCCAAACTAAGAGGGATTTCCTCCTTTCTTTTGAAGGGAAGGGTGCTCAGAGATTTATCAGTAATACAGTTGTACTTAATCACACTGAATCTGCCTTGTTATAAGAAGCCCTGGAATAAGCAGCTACTCTAGTCAAGTCCCACTTGAGTTACCATTTTGCATTCTGTGTAAAACCACTTTTCATATCTTGACTTAATATTGAAAGAACTTGTCTTAAAATGCCAATAAGGAAATGATAATGTAGTATGATTTTGTGTAATATTTCATGTTAATTATGTTTAATAATGATGATCACAGTGTAATTTGGAGCACGGACTGGCACCCTGTCTATGCTACATCCATATAAAATTTGAGTATTAGAAGCGAATGACCAGGCCCATGGGAGGCCTATTTAGTTCTGTAGAGAATCTACTTTACATGCGAGCCTGCACTATCCGTACTGATGTTGAGATATTATATAATCAGCTTTAGAAAAATGCAGCAGTCTGAAAGCCTCTTTTTACGTCCCTGTGCTCATCCCCTGCCCTGAGGAGAGCACTGGAAAGCAGCAGAATTTGATTGGAAAGCAGGCATTACTGCCATGGCTGTTTTGGCATGGAAGATGAGTAGAGCAATTGATTATCTTCAGATCAACTTTGTGAACTGTGTCTCCACACACTTAAGTGGATCTGTAGTACAGATTTAACAAAAGGAGTTAGGTGTTCAAATGGGGCAGTGAAATAACAGAACGTTCTATTTTAAGAGTTTGGAATATGGCCCAGTTCAGGAGTTGATTAAGTGATCTCTCTCGCTCTGTATGGGAATTGTGTTCCAGTTCAAACATCAGAGCTGCAAACACAAACCTGCAGTACCTTCTTTACCCTTGTATGGAAGAGGACATCATTTATTACCTGTTCAAACACATATTTTTAAGACAATTAAAAGACAACGGTTTTTCATCTGACAGACATTGAAACCAACAGGAACAGCGCTATGTGAGTTTTATACTTTTATTAACAAAAAGAGAACCCATAGGGCTCATTATTAGTACAAAATACAATCACGTTCCTGGATGTTAAAGTTTAACAGCATTTTTTTTTTTTTAATTTTGTCTCTCTCCAACTGTTTCACAGTTACTTATCAAAACAACCCCCTGCTTATTGAACTTATTGTGCAAACGTTATTTAAGGACCAATTTCTGCACTAAGCCAAGTGTCCGAGAGCAGAACTTGATCTTGTTTTCAACCCTCCATTCAAGGACCATGTGTGCTTCCTAAGAAACACATTTTAGTAGGTTTTTTTTTTTTTTGCAGCAAACAATCTAAGGCCACAGTTTATCTGCAAATAATGAAGAACAACTCATAGAAGGAAAAAACAACAACAACAAAGCACATCTTTACCCTTCATCTTTTGTTTGCCTGACCATGTTTATACCAATCAAACAGCCAGATAATACACATCACCTATCAGGAATTAAAGTTTAAAAAAAAAAAAAAAAAAGCACGTTATCTTCTTAAAGATAGTATTTTGAATTGTTAACATGCAAATTAATACACAGCCACAGTATTTTTCAAGTAACCGTAATGGTATCCGTTTAAGGAAATTATGCTTGTTCCCTTTCCAGGTGATATGTAAAAGAAAATGCTGCGCTGAGTGTATGGGCATGCCAACACTGACATAAAAGGCATGAGAGCTACATGGTGAGACTTAAGACAAGAAATACTCATTGTGAGAGCGTCCTTTCTAAAACATGCACTCAGATTTTGGTTAAAGCTGCGTTTGCCATAGATGACAATACTTCAGTTTGCGAATGAAAAATGTAACTGCAGCTTAGAAATGTGAATCTTCATTGGTATGTCTTTTACAGTGATGTAAGAGTGACTTGAGGTGAAGTGCTAGAAATCAGACAATGTAAGGAAGTCATACTAAAAGAAGACTAAAAATACATATCCGTATATGTGTGTAGAAAAATCCCCTGCTTCTTAAATGAGGACAGATTTCATAAAAAACATTCAGACTTCTTTAAACTGCAGTTACTGATGAAATGAAAGAAACTCAATTGCTATTCTTGTAGTGATCAGAGAGTACAATGTTTTAACCGCATGAAGCACCGGGTTTCATCCCAAAACCCTTCTGTAAGACATATGGAATAGTTCTAGGAGTTCAAGATTCCCTGTAGTTTAAAAGACTTGACTGTAAACATGCATATTGAGAATGCTGTGTTTCTGCTCCGTTAAGTCATCTGTTCATGGTGGATTACTTATTCCAATTGATGCTTGGCAGGAAGCAAACATTCTACTTTAAACGAAGGCAGCAAAGGGCTAAGTAATAAGATGTGCCTTCATTCTTAGCAGCAAAAACTTACTGTTCTACATGACCTGAGGAAGAAAACGTTAAAATATTGCACAAAAACAAAATTAGACAGCAAAAACAAACAAGGAAACACTAACAAAAAATAGGATGGATAGCAAATGACTAGTGCAGCCCCTGACAATAGATCTCTAGACAAAAATGCAGGAGTAATGAGAAGCATTGTGCCATTACCAAAGGATTTTGTTCCTCTGGTGTCTGCTTCCACTTCAATTATATGCTATATCTATTCGGGTATATTTAAGCTTCTCTCTATGCTTTCCATCTCATTCACTAACCACAGAAACTGCTCAGGGTCCCTTTCAGAACCTTGAAGTATCCTGGAGCTTAGACAAGTCTCTTTTTTTGGTCTCAGATCTGACCATAAGTACATTTGCAGAACAGAGGTAGGCTTATAAAGGCTTCCGAATAAATAAGTATTGTCCATATTGTGAAGTATACCTGCTGTTGGCAAAAGGATCTTCCCTTGCCATGCTTCCCCTTATCATGCTACCCATAGGCCTAAGATGCAGAAGAAGAACAATAAAGTAGAAAAGGCTAGAATAATTCCCTTAAGAAATCCCTTGAAAGAAAGCATAGTGCATAAGCTCATATCAAAATTCAGTTTTCTTTTACATACTCTTATCTTTCATTCAGTAAATGGTTGTCTTCATAATATTGCATAATAGCTATTTTGTCATCCATGACATCTTTAGAATCAGTATAAGTTAATAAACAGTACCACTTGGCAGGCTCTCATGAAATGAAAAGTTAAGCTAGAGTGAAGATTTCGCTTCACATTGTAGTAATGTTCCATTCCTGGATGCACACAGAAGCCCCTTAAACACTGGGACATCTTTTGGAACAATTTTCTACCCCACATTCTGTTCTGCTACCCATGTTCTACTCAACAAGTTCCCAACATCATCCTTACTTAAATTCTTCCAGTGTGTTCCATACAAAGTATACATCGTTATCTCTTCAGAGCGTCCTCATACCTCCAACTGTGAACTTAATGCAATACATCCATTTTTTTTTTTAGAAAGCATTCAGTAATTTTCAGTACTTCTCATGTATCCCAAGCAGAGCTGCTTCCCCAAAATCTTCTGTGCAGGCTAATCCAGCAGATTCTCTTCCGTCACCAGACATTCTCATACCTCCCTCTCCATTTCTTTTGCCTTTTTTGTACGCAAACTGAACTTGTGAAAAAGAAAACCGTCTCCTTTTTAGCTGCACTGTCAGCTGAAGCAGATAAGACATTCAACGCAGTGATCCTCATTACAAGCCCTCTTCAAAGCATTAATGAAACAGGCTGAAATTCTTCTACGTCAGTTGGATGTGGATCAACCTACAGGGAGAAGGAAGTCAGTAATTACTGCCTGTAGTTCTTGAGTTCTTGCATCCCAACACTTTCCCTCCCCCATGTGACAATAAATACACTTAAAGATTCAGCAGAGACTTTTAACCAAAAAGCTGTGTTTTTGGAGCCTGTTTGAAACCTGGGTTGTTTTTTTTTATTTATTTATTTTTATTTTTTTTTTTTTACCTCTGAATAAAGAGGTGGAGGCTGAAACCGGAACTCTTGTATGTAAGCAAACACAGGACAACACAATTGTTCCTCACAGTCGATTGGTGGTGGATAAGCAGTAACATGTCTGGAGAACTCCTCCTCAGACACTACATCAGCGTAATTTGGTGGTGCTGAAACACAAGAGATAATACTGTGAAATTTTAAAGTACTCTCTGGCAAGACAATATATGCATTACAATATCCAAGACCATGAAGACTATATATATCAAATATCATACACTGTCAGATTTTATGAAGTGCTCTATATTCATAAATACTGCATCTGGAACCATGGCATTAGTATGCTTAAGTAATTCAGCAGGCATGCTATGGATGCTTTTAGAGCTACTCCAGCAACATACTGGTATTTTATGAAGGAACTTTTAGGTGCCTTAGTTCTAATTGTACTGCAAAAATAGAACTCCTACTATCAGAGGTTAGTTATTTCAAGATCTGGTTAAAGTCAGCTAGAGGTGAAGAGACTCTTAAGGAAAGTTAGAGTTAGGGTATGCCCATTGTTCCTTTTGGATTTTGAGTTAGATTTACATGCCTTACTTCTCATGAGTTGTACTTCAGTGGTCTACATCCTTTATTGATCTAGTCCTTGAACTGCCACTGCTATCTTTCTGTTGTGAACAATATTATGTGGTATTGTAAAAAGTTTGATATATATTACCTTCAGGGTGTTCTGGCAGGGTTAAGGCCAGCCAACTCATATCCATACTAAACTGGCTGGTAATGCTGGAGTTTCTGCTTGAAAAGCCAATACATGGAATAGTGCCAATCACTACAGGCATTTCAATCATCAATTTCTTAGCACCGGGAATATGGATATACACCTGTGTGACACCCCCCAAATAAGAGAAAAAGACATCATTAGATTCCATTGAATTACTGCTCCCAGAAGCTGCCATACTGCCTCTGCTGCAGATCACTTAATTAGTTTTCTTCATCCCAGATGTTTAACTAATGTGCTGGCAGCTTTCGTTATTTTCCAGCCATTTCCTTCCTTCTATACCTTGTCTCCAGATGACATTTAAAAAAAAATCTAAAGCAGGTTGACTTCCAGTCCTGCCTTCCCACTTCTGAAGAGAACAACTAGAAGAACCCACTCGCTGAGAAATACTGTCCCCTGATAACCTCAGCAGGTCTAGAACTAAGCTGCTGCTTCCCTCAGAAACATTTTCCTTATTACTCTTATCTTTCAGTTTCAGAATCTCCTCATGGTTTTCAGTCTGTCACCTGCATATGATATTTATTGGCATTTACTGTTGCTCCCCAATTCAAAATTTAAGAACTGCTCAGTAATGAAAATTCTTCTGTCCCCAAAACTAATGTAGCTTTCAGCAGCTGCTATACAATAGTTGCATTTGTAAAGAAAATCCATACTTACAGCTAATGAGTATTCTACACGAATAATACAGCAGTCAAGTATAGAGGGGGATACAGGTGGAATTTTCAGAGTTTTCCCATTCCAGGTATCTGTACTCCCAGAGGCAATATGGTTTCCTCGCACATTGGCAACCATCTGACGGAACGTTTTTGTCTTCCCACTGGCCAGGTACGTTTGTGTTTGGAAAATGGCAGCTTTTGGAACAATCAAGCGAGAAGAACAGTTCTCGATTTCTGCATAGATTGGGATGGCTTCCCCTTAAAACCAGAAAGAGTTCAATGAGTAATTTGTGTTTGCCAGCTTTCTTTTAGAAATATCAAAGCTGTTCTGCAGCACGTACACCAGCCACCTTAAAAGTGAGAACAACACTTGCTAGTTTCCTTAAGCTAGTTTCTTTACGGAGTCGGCATCCAAGCAGAATTAAAGCCACTTACTACATTTTATGCATAAGCAATGATTCATTTTAAAACATTAAGTAAAATATGAACAAGTGCTAAAAGCTTTATTTGTAAATTACACACCGGGCTTCCTTCTATGCAGTACTAATTGCATTCCAGAATGTTCAATTTCCTCAATGTATCTAATATTATCAAGATTTGAAAGAAGCTGCTAAGGCTTTCTCTTACAGAAGAGTAAACCTACACAAACGGGACATGGAAAAACCCTATATCCCCAGTGATGTGTTTTATCCCCACCAAAAGCAACTTGTTCTTTATAACCAGATATTCATGGCTTTTCTGTTAAGTTTACTGATAGGGCATCTGTTCTATTGTTGCCTTTACAGGGATGAAAAAATCATGTTTAATACTTGTGTCCTGAAGGGTGAAAACAATTCCTCTTACCATTACAGTATCCCTTCCTCTCAATTTTGGCACTCAGAGATACCGGCCCAGAGGTGAAAAACCAACAGCCAACCATCTTCTCCTGACTTCTCAGAACAGGTGTCTATAAAACAAAGGGTTTTTTTTCCATTTTATTGCATGAAGCTGTCAATCACTTGAAGTTTAGTGCAACGTGTAAGAATCAGTGAAATTAATTCTAAAATCCTCCTAGATTTGAATCTTTGTACTATTCAGTGGAACTGGTGTTTGGTGTTCTGCCCACCATGTGAAATGGCAGCAAGTGTTGGCTATCTGAAGATAGGACTGTTTTAAAGCACAAACCTGCATTTAGAAGGTATCAAATGCAGAAGACAGAAACTGAGTGTATTTGAATTAATGTTTTTAAAATGATTGATTCAACAGATATTATAGGTGTTCCTTTTTAAAAGTCTAAGGAAGTATTGCTGTATTTATGTCCTTACATAACCCTAGTGCAGAAAAATGCAGAATTAATTCCATCTGCAAGCAGCAGTTAAACAGGTAAACTATTTTTATCTTTGTGTATCTACTAAGAAAAGACAAATGTATACACACTCAGCTAAGGTGATACATCTCTGTAACTTGTAATCCACACAAACCCCTAATATTTAGCATTGAGACAAAAAAAACCCAACATGCAATTTTTCCAATTGTTCTAAAAACTTTCCAGTTTTTTTGGTAGATTCCTTGTCATCCACTATGAGCAATGGCTGCTGTATGACTCTTTGCCCCTTACTGTGCAACAGCCTATGGTCAGCTCCATACTGTCCTTGCAGCAACCAGACACGCTGTCTTCACACTCCTGACATACACTGATGAATAAAAGGACTATATGCTGCTTACAGATGTCACTGCCAAAACAATTCTATAAGTTCTAGCTCTGGAGAGATTAAAATGTAAGCACATAAAAGGAAGGAAAAAAAAAAAGTGCTAAAAACAGCTCTTAGCTATGTTCATCATGATGAAATGTTAAAATTATCCTAGCATTTTAAATAAAATAGAAATTACTCATTCATATTTAAATGAATAACCATTTAGATCCCGTTGCTATCATGAAAATGCAAGGTATAATTTTATATTATTTTCATAATATGGGCTGAGATAAAAGAATCCAGCTCGTTAGCTTCTATCTTGCCTATTTTCTCATTACTTAATGCCTGATCTTTCTTATTACTCTTCAGTATTTCTGGTGACTATTAGAAGCTCTGCTTTAATGTGGCCAAATCTGTCATAAGGAAATAACTGAAAAGATCTCTGAAGCAGCTGCATGCATGCACTTAATGTTAGAAAACGACATGCAAAATGGAAGGATACGTAACATAATGGCCAGACCATAAATGACAGGCTGGGCATGATTAATACTCTTCTATAATTACTGTTCCTCAACCTACTATTATTGAAGAGTTTAGGACACTGCAGCCGTGTGAATGTAGTTGCTCTGGTAAGAGTAACTACTTTATGCTTGTGCATTATTATTATTAAGCATTATTTATGCATTTGAAGCCTGGATAACTTTTTGGCAAGAGCACCTCTGCCAGCAGGGTTGTAATCAATGGTATGAAAAAAACCAACACAAAAACCCAACAACCCTTCTCTGTTTGCTATTCACACAACCTAAGATCATCTATTTATAGAGAAGAGCTTAGGGAGCTTACATGCTTTCAGAAGTAGGAAAATGGCTCTCTAGAATTATGTGGAAATGGTTCTGGCTGGATGGAACATGATTTATTTTTTATTTTTTTTTTTAATTTCCTGCAGCTGGCCTTAAGGGAGGAAGGGGCACTGGGGGACCCTCTTACCAATAAAGCTGGTGAGTTGACATCGATATGGCTGATGACCTGAAGCTCTGTCTGTACGCTTTGATCAGGTGCTGCAGGTCTTTCCAGAATTGCTTTCACATAGTACTGAATACTGCCATACTTCCCAGTGAAAGAGGTCACCAGAGGTCTGAAACAGTCAGAAGTATTACCATAGGTTTATAATTCAGTTCCGAACACGAACACTTCCTGTGTATATAAACATTTACCAATTTACATGTTGTGCTTTTAGGGCCTTAGGGAAACTGTTACAAACAGGGCATGTCTACAACCTGGTGGTTGATTAAGACAAACATATAAAGCTGAGCTATCAGTTCAATATTAAAAAAACCATGAGTCAAAGTACATTGAGTTAATTTTCCACAACAAGCAGTGTCCAGCACAATCCCTTCAGGTTGTGTTATTTAACTTACTCTTGTGGGAGTTGAAAGCTGAAGGGAAATGCATGTCTTCCATCTGAGAGAACTAAGCCTTCCTCACCTGTAGGATAGAAATGGATAGTGTATTTTAGTTAGTCCATAAATAGAAGTACAAAGCAGAGGCTTGTATAAATTGTAAGCACCCAGATGCAAGGGACTGGTAGAAGCTTTTATTGATCCCAATGGGTTCTGGATTGGAGCCGACACTTTATTTATTCTGTAGTGTGACTTCAATGAAAAAAACATATCAAGGAAACGCGGAGTCCTTGAGTTTCAGTTCAGGATGTTGGCCAACCAATCCCAAACGACTTCTGCAAAGCATACAGTAAGTTTCTTCTCCTTTTTGACAGGACAGCGATTAAGGAAGTGATTATCCCTCTGTAATCGGCACAGTGACACCACCCCAAGTACAGCGCTCAGTTTTGGGCCCCTCACTTCAGGAAGAATACTGGACTGCATCCAAAGAAGAGCATCAAAGCTGGGTGAAGGGATTAGAAGACAAGACGTGAGGAACGGCTGAAGAAACAAAGGATGTTCAGCCTGCGGGAAGCCAAGGGGAAACCCCATCGCACTGTGTAACTGCCTGGAAGGAGGGCACAGCAAGGTGGGTGTCGGTCTCTGTCGGTCTCTCAGGTGACAAAGCGATAGGACACGAGGAAACAGATTAAGTTGCACTTAGGCGGGTTTAGGTTGGCTGTCGGGAAGAATTCCTTGATGGAAAGGCGGTCAGGCACTGAACAGGCAGTGGTGGAGTCACCATCCCTGGAGGTATTTGTGAGCCATGGATGTGGCACCAAAGGACGTGGGTCAGTGGTGGCCTCCAAGCGTGGGTGTCAGCCAGACGTGGTGACCTTAAGGGTCTTTTCCAACCCCAGTGACTCCACAATTCTATGGCTGCAGCTAATCTTTTTCAGTTAACAATTAAGCTGCCTTCTGCACTAAAAAGCTGCAATTTAAGGCCACTATTATGAAAAATAGTCTTATGAATTGATGTAATCTTAATACAGCTATTGAGGGCCTACCATCATAGCGCTTCCAAGGGCCCGACAATCCTTTCCTGCAGATAAGCGCTTACACAACGCACTGCCGCGTCCGTGTAACTGCTCGGCGCTGCCGGGGGTGGCACACTGCCGCGCACCGGGGCGGTAGGAGCTCCATCAGCCTCCGCACGCCGCTGCCCGCGGCCCCGCAGCTGCCGCCCGCAGGGCATCAGAGCGCCCGGCGCCGGTGTGAGCGGAATAGGAAAGGAAAGCTGCGGGCGGTGCTCCCGGCCCGGCGCTCCCGTGGCCGCAGCGGACACGGGGCATCCTGGCGAGCGGTCAGGACGCGGCTGCGGCAGCCCCGCTGCCGGTGCCACGCGGGGTCCCCTCCCGGCCCTCCGGCCGCGGCTCCGCAGCGCTGCCCCCCCCGCCGTCCCCCTCACCTTCGGCCGTGTGCCGCAGCAGGCTCTGCCGGACGTCCAGGTAGCGCACCTCAGCCTCCCGCCGCGGCCCCGCCGCCGCCTCCGCCCCGCAGCCCCCCGCCGCGCTGACGGTTCCCGCCGCCTCGCTCCAGGCGACTCGGGCCCGGCCCGCCGCCTCCAGGCGCAGCCCGCGGAGCGGCAGCGGTCCCGCCAGCTCCAGCAGCACCTGGCCCGACACCGTGTCCCCGCTGCAGTAGCCGCCGCGCCGGGCCTCGTCCTGCAGCACCAGGGCCAGCGTCTTCACCTTCCCCCCGGCCCCGGGGCCCGGGCCCGGCCCGGCCGCCGCCATCGCTCCCCGGCTCCCGGGGAAGCCAGCGGCCGCCGTCGACGGTAGCTTTAAAACCCGCCCGTCTCTGCCGGCGCCCGCAGCGGAAAGTCCCGCCTCCGGGCCGCGCCTCATTGGCCGCCGCTCGGCCGCTCGCCGCGCCATTCGTCGCGGGTGACGCTCGTTTTCCGGCGGGCGCACGGCCGGAGTGCGTGATCGCCGCGGCGGAGCCAATGGGCTGCAGGCGGCCGCGCGTGGACAGCGCCCCGATTGGTGAGAAAACTACAGCTGCTCGGACGGGGGACCAATGGCGGGGTACGGCCACCACGTGTACAGCTCGTGGATAAACAGGCAGGGAGGGGCGGGGCGCGGAGTCCCGAGGCGTGGCAAAGCCGAGAAGGGGCGGGGCGCGCAGCCCCGTGGCGGGAGGGGGCGCGTGAGGGGGCACGTGGCGGGCGGGACGCGGCGGCTGTCCTGCTGCTGGCCCTCAGTCCGTCCCGGTCCTGGCCACACGGCAGCCGGGGGGCTGTGGGGAGGTGGGCCTCAGGGGGAGCACAGTGCTGTGGGCTCGGCCTCTCTATGGGGCAGTGGGACTCACAGAGAATGGAATGAGGGCAAGGTGGTGCAGTGCAATGTATCCTCCCCAGTTTTTTGACCTAAAAGCTTAGGAAAACCCGCAGCTCTTCAGTGGTGAATGCATGCATGCCAGGAGGGGAGCAGGCCGGGCCCAGCAGCCGGGCAGCAGTGCAGCCCTGTGCCCCAACTCCAAGCTACGGCCCCGGCCCTGCACCTCACAAACCCAACTGCCCTCCTGGGCCGGCCGGTTACTGAGCGTAACGTTTCTGTACGAGGCTTCCTGCTTTGTGGTTGCCCAATGCCTCTTCTTGCAGGAATGAGTTGCCCGCGTCTACGCTGGTGACAGTGGCGCTTCTGCCTGAGTCAGCTCCGTGTGTCAGCTCCGTGCTTGGAGACTCCATCATCTGCTTCCTGCGTTATTACATCCCTGGCGAGCCCAGGAAAGCAGCAGCTCGGCGCTTCCCGGCTGACTCAGGTAATGACTGGGATTATCAAAAAAGGGCTTCCACAGTCACAGCCTCGGCTTTTAAGTAACTGACACGGCAGCATCAGCGTTCCTCGCCATCCGTGGCGCACCTCTGATATCCTGTCCTACGAACCACAGGCTTCTATTTAGGTACTTCTGTGGTGACGTCATTGCTGAAGGCCATGTAGGCCTTTAGAGCACCTTTCATTGCTACAAGTTGGCATTACTCAGTAACCGCGTGGGGAAAAGGAATGACGCTACAGGTGGAGTGAATTCACTGGCTGTATCTGGAAGCGTGGCCACGAGTTCCCCAGCTCACACTGCAGGCGTAACTAAAGGAACTTACACCGTGATGGCTGCATTGAGACAAATGTTAGATATTCGTGTACCTTTATGCTTTCTGAATTAGTTTTTACAGAAACTACAAGCGTTGTATCATGTTTGGGATGTGTGGTTTATGAAATCTTTGTTATTTTTTTATTTTTATTAATGGTTTATTTATTATATGGTATATTTTTATTTAAACTAATGCTGCTTGAGCGTCCAGTTCCACCTAAACCTCTTCCTTACATCCAGGTCTTCACATTAGCGAGCATCAGGTCAGTTCTGTAGCAAGCTAACAGAATGTGTTCGGGTAGGTTTATACACTGATTATTTGTTAGATTTGCTTGCATACAACATAAGCAATTTCCTGCAACTGATTTTGAAAGTACGATAAATGTAAGGAAAATAGGTTCTCAGAGCTCAAACTTGCCAGAAGAGGAATGAAAGTATCACAGAGATTGTGAGTCTCCACACAGAAGACACAAACCCATGTACAACGTTCCAGATGAGAAGTGGTCATAACAAGTGACCTCTGCCAAGATTATCTCTATTCTGGGGGGGTCAAAGCAGTGACTGGGAAGGAAGTGAAAAACTTGCTAGATAGAAGCTGAGACAAGGCTCTTCAGTCATGCATCAGTACTGGGAGGTTATCAGTTCAACTCTCCTGATCTTAATCAACAGCCTGACAGTTTTAAGACTGGACTTAAAGGAGGAGTTTGAGAAGGGTTTATAAACACTGCTGCCAACAGCTAATTTACAAACTGGATGTGAGATTGCTGTACTGTAACATCCCTCAAGTGTCTTCCTTATCCAGTACCAAACATGGTAGACAAAACAGTGACTACGCTGCTGTGTATTTCAGTGGAAGAGCCATGAGATACACACTACTTGATTGAATGTCTCACACATGCAGTCAGCAACAGCTGTGTAAACAGTTGTATAAACTACATATACTGGCCCAGAACTCAAAAGTACCACGTAAATTTCATAGTGGCATTAATTCTGCATGGCTGGGGAGGTTTGTCCGTGTACTCAGTCAGACCTTTATCTGCAAAATAGTCTCAACTTTGCAGTGTTTCCTGCTGAAAGAAGGTATTAAGTTCCACAAAAGCTCTCAGAATGTAGGGCCTTTTTACAGATATTCAAAAATCCTCTTTCTGGATTTGTTTGTGGAGTCAGGATAGGGAAGGATGAGGGACAACTCCCTTCTTTTCTAGTTCCTATCCTTTTACCAGTGAGTTCCTTTATCAGTGTTCTGCCAAAAATGCGGTCCTGCGATGGAGTGTGAATTCTCTGTAGTGCTCCCAGTCAGCACAGGAAGGCGACAACTGGGTATTGCTGACACTTGCTGTCACATACAGTCTTCTACTGCTTTTATTCCATTACTAGTAATTGAAAGGTCAGCCAAATTTTTCTTAGACAATTAAGTGACATTTACACATAGGAGACTGCAAAGAGCCGGAGATTCTTTTCCGAATGCTGCTGCAAACACAGTTTGATATGTCACCACTGCCAAGGTATGAATACCATTGAGCGTATTTTTAAGAGCCATACTGTACGTGGTCCATTTAGAAAAGCAGCTACTGTTGTACTGGCCCAGGACTCTATCAAGGCGCAGATTTTATCTTGACAGGTGTTTCTTCATGCAGCCTTTCAAACAAAGCACAATCCTCCTGAAGGGCAAAAGACCAATCTTAACACAAGACTGTGTCTGGAAATGGAAAATCACAAGTGACAGTAGGACTGCCAAGGGTAGTGTGTGTTGCACTCCATTGGTGGCCGAGAACCAAACTGTCAAGGCTCCTGCACTGAGTGCTTGGATGTAGCTCCTCACTATGATTACCTTCAGGAGGAAAGAGTGTTGAGAGGATGGATTAGAGAAAAGAGCTGAGGTGCAGATGATTATTTCATCCTTCCGCAGCAATGCTGTACCAGCACGTCCCCTCCTCACTCCCAGATGAACGACTGGGAGGTGGATGGAGATATACCGCCACAGGACAAGGATCCCCATGCCAGTTCTGAGCCCAGTGTGCCAGGGTTGCGGTCCAGCGTGTGAGAGATTGTGCTGTTTTATGCACTGGTAAAGAATAGACTTGAGCAATCTGCTGTTTGCTTAAATACTGCGCAGTGGATCAGATTGCTGGATCTGTTACAACTAGTTCTCTTACATAAAAGCTATCTAAATCCAGCACTATTTGGGTGGCACAGGATTGTTTGAGCGTGGCTTTGAATGCTTACAACTATAACAGGTTCTGCAAGGAGCACATGTAGGTTGAAATGTGGTTAGAACATCCCTCCATCCTGCTGCCCCCCGAGGACAGAACCATTTATAGGGTTTACTGGTGTCAGCACAATGTGAGTGGCCTTCTAGAAGGGCTTCTCTTGAGAAAGCTTCCTACAATTAATTGCAAAGTGTACCCCTCTGTTTCAGTGACTCTGACTTCAAAGCAAGGTGGTCAGCAATGTTCCTAGTAATATCAAAGAAGGATACAGATTTCTCCTGTTGATCCAACTCTGAAACGGCAATTGCATTATTCACGTGTGGCTCATGGTTTGGTGTTCAGGCTCAAGGGAATGCATAACCAGAAAGTAGATGGGGAATTAAACTCATTTGGGTTCTTATTTATGTGCTGGTGTAATTGTTTCCTGTTCTTGGCTGTAATTTGAGGGTTTTGATGGTACTGTACAGTGCATGTTTTTACACTTAGGCTGAAAAAATTTGAACTCGAAATGAACCCAAATCTCTTACCAGAAAACCTCATGCTGAAAGGAAGTGCAAGTCTGGATCTGAACTCATCTTTTGTTAGAGCATTCTTGCAAACAGGAATGTGTGTGTTGTGGTGACGCTTCAACCGTACCCATTCACACCAAGCGCTGTCGTGGGTTCATATCACTGCAAAAACACAGATGGCAGATCCAGCATCTTTTTATTAAAGACGGTTCCTAGTGCACTATTTGCTGGGCAGAATCTGCTTGAAGAAGTCTCCCTCGGGGCTATGTGTGGCTCTCAGCACAGCCCAGCAGTACAGCAATTGTCAGATGTAGATAAGTTCCATGTGAAGCAGTTGGTTTTTTTTTTTTTTTTTTTTTTTTTTTTTTGCAATGCCATTTCTGATTGCTGCTGTTGTTGCCCAGGCTTAGGAAAGAGACTGCTTCAGCAGAACGTGAAGATAACAGAACACTTTATGCCAAGCAGGAACATAGGGTAAGAGCTACAATGGATGGCAGTGGGAGTCAGCAGCCTGGGATACCACTGAGTGACGGGCAGGACAGGAAGCAGTTTGGGATCATGGTGGAGCTCTGCTAGTGGAAATGTATGCTTTAACATAGAACAGCATTACTTGGATTTTTCTGCTTTTTCAGTGTGGTTTTCAATATAGACACAGTTTATGTCCTTAAATTGATGTGTTTAAGCTCAATGTCAGATTGTTGGATGTTGTAAGAGAAAGAATGATGTTAGGGAAGTTGTGGAAATGTATTCAGATACTCTGCCTTCTAAGCCTGTGGTAGCTGAAGTTGTTCCATGATGTGGAATCTCTTTCCCTGTAGCACCATGGAAGGGTTGGATGTTAAGCCCACGCAGTTAACCCAGTATCACAAACTACTATGTTTTCCTTGAATGTTTTGGATCAAGCTTAAAGACTAAATTAGTATTTCAGTCATCGTGTAATTAGAGTGATGGGGAATGAAGGAAGATAGCACCATCACTGGCAAGGTGTCTAGAGGTGGGATTTCCCCACATGGCCCTGTTTAGGAATCAACCCTGACCAGCAGAAGGTGGAAAAACAAGCTTACTCCAAAACACCGCACCTTCTTTCCCTAAACCCTAGTGACCAATATAACCTTGGACCTGTAAGCATATTCTTGGTGTCACAAGAAAGGACATTGAGTTCCTGCCCCCTGTGCGTTGAGGGAAGGCAGAACACCCCACTGGTGGAAGGTGACTGACAAACCCAGGGGAAAAAATCCTCTTACGTTTACCAGTAACCTGCTGATGCTGCGAGGCATTAAATCTAATTATTGTCTTAGGGCAGAGCTGCACCTTTTATGTGAGCGTGTCCCATTACAGAAGGGAGTCTGAATCTCTCGATTCATTTCATAGGCCCTGGGGAGACCACAATGATGTGAGTCACATCGCCCTCCCCGTTCCTGTGCATGCAGGCAAACGCTGTCACAAACACAGGATCGGAGATGTAGCCTAGCAGGATCACAGAATGGCTTGGGTTGGAAGGGACCCCAAGGATCATCAAGAATGCTGTCTTAAAGGTATCGGGAGATGGCAACACCATTATTCTTTCTTCTGACCTCTGACTTTATTCATTCTGCTGCGAGGAAATCACGGCTTGATTCCACATAGAAAGTACTAATGCTATTTTCTAAGTAGTCGATCATTGTGTTCCTACTTTGTATGGGGTGGAACTACTCGCACAACTACGAATTCTTCCAGCTATTTTTTAGCTACTGTCATTTTTTTCTAGCTTCTCTCATAAACCTTTCCATTGGTAAGTTGAAATATTTGAATCTGGGCCCATTTCCCCAAACCTCACCTTCAGTTTTACAACTTTACCAGCTGTTTCTTTATTTTTTTAAACCATTAGTAGGCCTACAGCATTTAAAAATATTTATACAATTTACTGGAGAAATTTCTCAGTAACCAGTGCAAGCTGTGGTTAGAATGGAAATGAAAAGGCTGGAGCTGACAAGAACTGGTTAAGCATGCATTTGCTTTTAAAATACAGCGTATGAATTCTTAAGTATTAGGGCTTATTATGTCAGTTGTTGCACGTGTATTTATTGTCTGTGTGCTGCGGGCACAGATATATGCAGCTATGCATATATGCATCCGTATAAAAGAGAACATGTGTAAAAATCACTTGCTACGGTAACTACTGTGAAAGCCAATAATGGTTGGCTAGCTGTGAAAAGCATGGGAGATAAGAACATGCTTACTATTAATACTGTTCATTTTTAGAAGCGCACACAATGGGGCTCCTATTTTGACATTTTCTTCTGAAATATGAAGTAGGAGACATTGTCAGAGTCAGGATACAGGGCGAGATGGACTTTTAACTGCCTGCTGTACTGATTCTTATCTCACTTTATGGGGTGAATTAGAATTCTTTGGATCAATGGATGTACACTGTCTTTTCTTGTATCAGAATAACATTACACACCTTCTTGTCATTGTAACACACTGCGAGATTTTTTTCAATGATAATGACAAGAGCACGTCAATCATAGGAATTTTATAGTGGGAATTTGCTTCTTATTACATCTTTCACCCAGCAAAATGTTCCATTTTTTCTTCTTGGATTACCATTCAGAGGTTGGCAGCAAAATGTTTGGGGTTTAAAAAAGAGAAAACCTCTCACTTCTGCTGCCAGCTACGGTCCGTAAGTTCCACAGGCATTAACTTCTCTACATCCATGGTTATAAAAATGGCATGGGCAAAGCCTACACTTTGTTCTGCTTTAGTATCTGCCCAGATCAAAGCTTCTCCCTGATAGGCACTATTGTTGGAAAACATTAGTATGCGCTACCTGCATTTTTCCATGTTCAAAGGAAGCAATCACAGAGCACTTCATTTATTTTACTAAGAGCTCAGTAAATGCTGCACTACTGCCATTCTGCAGCAAATGTATTTCCATGTCGAGGTATTATGTTCAACGGACTCTTTTCGAACTCTGGGAAGTGTGTGATATTTTTATTTTGCATAATGAAGGCTGAACACTTAGAAAATTGGATTATTTTAAGGCCTTTAATTCCCTTTACACTTTTTTTATTAACTGGAAATCTGTGTAGACAAGTTCTTCTAGACCCATCATTAGACCCTGGACTCAGTATGTTAGCAAGGTAGATGCAGACTACTGGTGTCCATAGAAGCTGAAATAATGTGGATTACAGAGGATGCCAATAGTTTTTAAAAAACCACTACATGAGGAAGTTACCTCTCCTAAAGAGCAAAGACTTGGCTCCAGCGTTGATGGGGCAGCTGCATTTAGGTGGCTGAAGTTAGCAAACTGAGTCAGCATCTCTGGAGAGAAAGGCGCATTTCCACATCTCTCTCAGGCACTGCTGTGCGTGCACAGATCAATCTCACTCCAACTCAGTGCAATTTAAGCATCTCAGTTAGGAAGATGTTCTTAGGAAAAGGTGCCTCACCACCTCAGGTTAGCACATCATTTTTATTTGGGGCACTCCATGCGTTTTTGCTCAGGACTGTTTGTCCTTCTGACAAATGACCATTCTGAAAACAATTACAGTTGATTAGTCTGTTTTCATACTTTGCTAATCTGTAAAACTTCCCAATTAAAATGGTGTCTTAATTGCAGCATTTTGGTATTAACTGTGTATTAACTGCACTCACGGCCAATTCAAAAATCAAAATAGAAACTTTGTAATAATCTCCTTTTACAGTTTGGGTTATGAGAAGCTGAGAATTCCCTCAGGCTTGACTGATAAAACATGGCATTTGTCCTATTCCTAGGATGATGTTCAGCAAACTTTATGACAGAGGGAAACAGCTGGTAAAGTGGGTTCATGGAAAGGTGAAGGTAATATAGACATAAAAAACAAGAGGATAATGATTTTAAAAGGGATAATAGTTGTAATAACACCATTAACCTTTTGCTTCAAATTATTGAATGTGGGGTCTCTTCAGCAGGCTAATCAAAGGTTTTCATTAAGTGCAATGCAAGAGGAAGTGGCAACATACAACCTGAGGTGATTTTTTTCCCTCTTACAATTATTCACTATCAAACTCAAAGTGAAAAAAAAAAGGACTACTAACCCTTTGGCTTCTGAAGACCCCTTGAAGCTGACTGACTTTCAGAAGAAACAAACTCCTTCTTCCTGCTTTCTAAGAGCTGCGTTTTACAAGGGAAAAAAAATGAAATGAAAAATCATTTGTTTGAGATAGATAGAAAATGAAAGTCAGAGACATAAATAGGTAGTGAAGTGCTACAGGGCAAGCAGAGTGTCGGTGCAACCAGGTGCAAGCTGGCTGTGTGGGTACCACGTGGAGGAGGATCAGCAGCAGGGACTGACCTGTATGGCACTGTGTGCACTGCACAAAGCCATGCGTGCTGCTCTGCTGGGCACCAGGTCAGGCACCTGACTGCAGAGATCTGTGGTGGATGTGGGTTGTGTGAAGCTCCATGCGATGCTGCCCAGCTCACTTCTGGTATTTGAACAGTTAATTCTGTCTGAATCAGTAAAAGCCCGCCTTTCCCTCTTTCATTTCACATGCGTGCAGGGTTGGCTAGCAGAGGCAGGCTGTGCTTTGACAGTTTATTCAAATGTTAAAAGGCAAATGCATCGATGGTGGAAAATTGCCATAGATGATAGAAAAGCTCCTGGTGACTTGATGGAATTATTCAGGAATGTGTCTGGTTAGGCAAATCTCTGTCGTATCGTTTCACAGGCGGCGATCTCTGCTGTTTACTTAGGGCATCTGTCTAAGGTGTGCATCGGAGCACCTCTGGCTGGAAACCTGCATTCTGTATGCAATCAGCAGGGAGAAAATCACCAAGTTAGACACGTACAGCAAGATTGTCTGACTAGCTTGCTATGTGTCGTGTCAATCTAGTATGAAAGGAATAAGTGTAAAAGGAAGTTTGCACTGCTCCTCACTGACAAAACCCCATACTATTAACAGCCCCCTTCTGTGGAATCAGAAGATGGTGAAAGACTTCAGGAGCAGTGTGCCTTGAATTTGAATTAGCCAGACTGAATTTAAAATCAACAAGCTGAAAGGGCTTGAGATAAGAAGTCGGAACATTCAGAGGAAATGAGAACTGTTCCAGGAACTAAAGGTGAAAGAAATACTAAGACACATTAAAAATATTCAGCAAGAAAAGAGGCACCTTTTCTTTTCCTCGGCACCTTTTCTTAGAAGTCATCTATAATCAGTAACCTTTCCCAGACACTTTACCAGGCTGTTTTTAGTAGCTGAATCCTTTGTTTCAAAACCACCCATTGATTCAGTGCCCTAAGAGAGGAGTAATTAAGGTGGACGGAGATCCTGCCCGCTGCCCGCCGCATGGATGTACGAGATGCAGAAGAGAGAGGGAGAAAGGGGAGTTAATTAATTTTTCCAAAGATAATTCTCCCACCACACGAGTCTGCTCTGTTCATCTTCCTATTGATCTGTTCATTTCCACATGCACACATGCTGATACACATATGTATGTATTCCTGAAGGATAATGAACTGTTTAGGCAGTACTTTGTCAGAATGTCATTTAAAGAGTTACATCTTTTTAATGCTCAGTAGTTTAAGCAAACTCCAAGGTTCTTACTCGGCAGTAAACCCATTAAATCATCTTAAATACCATGTCATAATGACAATTTGATGCCACCAGATGTGACACTAGGGATTTTTTTTAAATGCTTTCCTGCAGATACAGCTTCCTGAATTTTAAATTCTCTGGCTTGTTTGCACAGCTGTTAGATCACACAGCGCTGCCATCTTTTTGCCTTGCATCAGTTATTCACTAAATCGTGTGTGGCGTGACTACAAACTCACTACATCTAAAATGTTTAGGCTCAGATCCACTTCACCCTCATAAAGACTCGATAGTTGGGCTTTATGTGAGTGGGTGTATGGGCATTAAAATCCAAGAGCAGTATCCATTCCAGCTGTGGAGCTCCCTCATGGGGAGATCTTAGGGATGCAGGCAGAACACTGCCTCCTGCATACCTTTAGCTGCTTAGCATCGTGGATGTATGAAGAATTCAGTCGCCTGGCCCCTTTCCCTGCTCTTCTCACACTGTCAGCCAAAAAGGCAACCACAACAGTAGCATGGCACCACTTGGACACAAGAGAGACTTGGGAGAGGAAGCACATTAGCAAGATGGTGCAGGAGTCCAAAACCATTACATACAAAGAAATAAGTATTTTGCACAGTGCACGTTTAAGTGGTGCAGAAAGCTATGGGAGGGTGTGGAAAAACTGGAGGCCAACAACAAAAATACGCAGAACGAGGAGCAAACTGAATGGAGGATAGATTACTCCCTGCCCATGAAACATGGTGGTCCGGGCCAACCTCTAATCCAAAAGTCCCTTAGGTCTGGCTCACAGAAAGGAGCAGACTCTCTAAGGAACAACCTGTCTCTCCTCCAGACCACCAGCGCTGGACCAAAGTCAGGACAGGGGCCTTGGCTGTGATCCACTGTGTGAGTGACCATGTTTGGGCTTTCTGTCACACTGTGATTGTAGGTGGGTGGGTGCCATGTGATGTGATGTGACAAACAAGGCCACTCTCCCTCTGAGACACTGCAGCAGATGTGCATTTTCCCCTAGAGAAGGTGATGTGTGTGGGATGTGTGTTGGCAAGGACCTGGAGTGAGGTCATGAGTAAGAGTGTGCTATAGCAAGTGTGATTGCATCCGGCAGAAGCACTGGTGGTGGGACTGGAGCTGTTCTTTGTTAGGCCAAAATCTCTGTCTGTGACCTGAAGAGACTGCTGAGCAATTTGTCTGAGAGTCAGAACAATCAGCACAAGGCTCTGAAGGCCTGGCTGGCTGTGAGTGCCAAACAGCGCCCGGAACTCAGCCCGAATGTAATTCAGTGTTACAACAATACCAAAGTCCTGTCACTGCCAAAGGACTGTGGAATCTCAATATAACATGAATTAATCTTTAAAAGTCTGTTTCAAAGCCCAGTGGAAAGATTAATGTTGACTTGCATAGTGTTTTTGTTTGATTGGCTGTTTGGCTTCGTGGCTAACACGTGAAGGTTTGAGCACGCAGTGCTGCCCTGATCACCCTCCGCTGAAGTGTAATTTTTGATAACATCAGTAAATACAAAACAGAAACGAAATGACGACAGTATCTGAGCAGCCTGTGATAGCAAATGAGGTGGAAAAGTTAAATGGATATAGAAAAGGATCCCCAGAGGTTGGATCGCAGCACGGTGCTGGTAGCAACCTACTTGTTTCCATACTGGTATCAACATGTGGAGCTCTAAATCCTTCTGAATCGTGGCTGAACTGAGAGATTTGCTCATAGCTACCTTTTCTCTTATTCATGTTGTATAAGCTGCCCTCCTCTCCTACTGGCAAACAAATAAAATTTCTGTGCCAGCTATAGCAGCAGTTTACATGGAAATGCAATGAAGCAATTTCAGGAAAGTATTAGATGTAATTTTGCCTTTTTTTGCTGTCACTTAGCAGCTCGAAAGAGGAACTGCACCGATGTGCAGAGACTGGCGTGTTCTATGCAAACTCATAACACAATCTCATTGACTGCTTGTGGACCCCCATCTCTCTCTGTTTCCATCTGTTGTTTTATGTTTTAAGACTAAGTTGTTTGGAAGATGTCCAGATTTCTCTCTTCCCCAACTTGCATACAGTACCTGCCTGCCTTAGGCTCCTTATATAGACAGCAGACAGAGAAGCTTCTCCAAAGAATGAGCTGCTGGTGTGCCGTGGTGCTCCTGTTCTCCCCCTCGCCCTTCTTCCATTCTCCTCCTCTGACTACAGAGGGCTTTTATAGGGTGCCTGAATACACTGCCTCAGTTAACGGCCAAAGTTTGATGGGATGAATGTGGGCTATGCCACCTTCTTCTGTTGGTGATTATTCAGACTTAAGATAACACAAACTGTAAAGAGTATGAGTGGGGATCCATCACATTCTTGTGGCCCACGAGTGGCAACAGCAGAAGCTGCCACATCTTGGTCCATGAAATAGCTCACGGCTGACAGTATTTCAAGAGATAACAAGGGAATTTCAAGCTTATCCAAGAAAAAAGAAATGACACAGAATATAAATAAGCAAAGTGCATAAAACATAAACCCAATCCTATTAAAATTAACTGTGTTTTAATTTCTGAAAAGGATGACATGTTGTTGTTAGGGTGTGCTGAACAGGAAAAGATTACATGCATCATTAAGAGAAACTGTTTTCAAGGGCCCTTTTAAAAAATGTGTATCTCTGTTTGCAATTGCCATGTGCAAAATATAAAAATCAGAGAAGGGGAAAAAAAAAAGCAAGCAGTGGAAATAGCTCATTTTGTGAATTCTAGGAAAAAATACACCATCTGTGATTTAGTGCAGTTCCCAAGTTCCCATCTGTGACTGAAGCAGTCCTCGTTGAGGGCTGAATTCCTGAGCCGTTCCGTATGATAAAGTATTTCTCTTGGAAGAAGCTTGGGCTAATGGGTTGGTGTGTCTGGAATGCGGCTCTCCTAGGTGAGACATGAAACCCTAGAGGTCTGTCTGCCTCTAGCGGCCAGCTACAGTTCACATAAACAGAAGAAAGTGAAAGGAGGTCAACAATCTCAGACCCATTTTTATCAGTGTTTCTGTACTGCTTTTTATCAGGTCGCTGGGATGTAAGAGGTCTGGATGGTGATTTCATACTCTCTAGCATAAGGCTGTATGGTTGCATGCTTGCATACTTCTAAAAGTATAGTATCTTTTTAAAAAATAATCCTATTTCTCCATTTTACCTACTTGGCTGTGTTTTAAGTGAAGGCTGCAGGCAGCTAGCTGAGGTAAGTGTCTGAACTAGGGAGAAAAGCCTCTTCTCCTTTGGCTTTCCTGTGTATATTATACCTCAGAAGAGTGTGTGTTGTCAGCTGCATTCCCAGCCCAACATTCTTCCATGTGGGCAGATGGAAGCACTGTAGTCCCTGCACAATGAGGCAGCTGCAAAACAGAAGCTCTATCCATTTCCTTTTGTTGTTGCTGTTAATTTCCCAGCAGAGTGCCGGCAGCAGGCTTCCACTGCAGACTCACTGCTAGAGTCTTCTGACGCCTCTGTCTGCAGTGTCACTGCAACCTGGGTCTGAGTGCAGAGGTGGCCTTCGCTGTATCACGTACTTCTATACATGCAACACTTTCCATTCCAGTGCTGTATTAAATACACACACATCCACCGTGGCACGATTTCAGTTACCACTGAAATTTATATCTGAATAATAAATGCATTCACCTATTTAATTTATGTTTATATTTTCTACTCTGTATAATTATATGCTGATTATACAATTATAGAAAATACATGCACATTTTGCACGATGATGCTGTTAATGAAATAATGCCCGTAGTAGAGCTCCGTGTGTGTGTGTATACGTGTGTTTATGGAAATACAGCCACAGGTGGTTGTGTCAGAGTTGTCCAGAGCTAGCTGGGCTCCACCTGCAGTGAGGTGTGCTGCTCGAGCAGACGGTGGCTCAGTGGAGGAGTGTGTTTGTTGTTACTGTTATCACCTGTGGCTGTATCTAGTTGTATTACAAAATGGTTTCGGCTTTATTATAAAACACCTGTGATAAGGATGTTCATCCAACCTGATTTGGTGCTCGACTGACTCAGCTCCCTGCCCCTAGTTTTGGTGCACTGTGTGAGGTGCATGGAGCTGCCCAAAAGGGACACCTCAGAGCCCCTTACACTGTGCAGCACAGGTTGGGCTGCTGGACCTACATCTGCCCGTGCCTCTGTTGGTTTTAGGACAAGGGTTTCATTGCGTGTATGCAGCCTCAGAGCGGCCAGGTACCATTCCAAGGCAGCACTACTTGTCACTGTGCGAGCATGCGAGGGATGGGGCAAATTCATGTCATGGTATGCGATGCTGTAGTGCTCGGCTGCTAACTCAGAGAGTACAATTGCAGTTGGCTCCCGTACAGCCCTCTGGTCTGGGTGCTCTCATGCTTGCTGGGGCTTCCTAGTCACTGGTTTAATACAGATGAATAAACAAACAAGTAGCAGCCATTGATACCATCGGCATCTGTGTTTGCACTGATGGCAAGCAAAGCGATTCACCCAAGCTAACAGAACAAAACTGCATCAGAGCTGGGGGCAGGATGCCTCCCTCCACCTGCCTTCCCTGGGCATCAGCTGCTCCCTGCATAGCTCCTCGAGGGAGAAAAAAGTTCTGTTCAAGCGAGTAATGCCATGGCCGTGCCTCTGCCATACAGTACAGGCCTTGCAGCCAAAGGGTTAAAAAGAAATGAGCGCATTTGGCATGCTCTGCGGAGTTCCCAAAGTCTGAACATGAATGACCAAATTGCTTTTTACTTTTTAAATTAAGCCCTCTGTCCGTATGCATGCAGCTAACACTGTTGTTCCATTAAATGAAAGAATTTGTTCCCACTCGTATTCTTAATAGGGTAAGACCCTGCAGTTCCGTCTCACAACTTTACTGACACAAGATCTTATTAAAAGCAATCCTCCCCCTCTCCTCCTTGAAATCTGAGCTTCTGATAGCTTCATCCACACTGTGTTTATTTTATATACGCAGCTCTGCAGCTGCTGCTTCCTTCTTCTCCGATAAATGACAGTGTAACTGTTGCATCCACTAAAAAAAAGTAAATAAAATTAAATGGGGAAGAACAATACATCTCTGGCAGAGAATAGGAAATCTTTTAAGGCACGTATCTAAATTGTACAGCCTGATCTTAATTGTGAGGATAATTCTTTGTTATTTCAAGCAACTTGGAACATGACAGAAAAGGCACACTCTTGGCAGTACATCCAGAAAGATTTCTTTGGAAACAATGGAGAGAATTCTCCTGAACTGGAAAGAGATTGAGGCTTCCTTACTAGGTTAACAGTGCTATACTCTGTGATGAAAGGAGAATGTCAGAATATGCTAGAATCTATTGTTTGGTTGGCTTGGAAGGTTTTTGCAGCACAGACAATACTGGATGAGGCCCAGCAGTGGGTGTTACATGGCAGGACAGCAGTATGAGGTGCCACTGTTAGCAGTGAGGAGCCCCATGCGCAGCCCCCTCTGTTCAGCTCTGTCTCTCGCTCTGCAGGAGGACAGAGAGCAGGAGCTTTCCCCTCATCCTTCCCAGCTGGTGAGCCTCGCTGAGGCCATGCTGGGCTGATGCCACCAACGTATGGCTCCTTCTGGGCTCTAGGCCACTGCCCTGCCATTATCACTGCCCTCTGTTTGTGCCATCACTGATGAAACCACCAAGCACAGTGAAGGCCAGCAGCAGCCATAGTAGTCAGCCATGGCTGTGGGACTGAGGTACAATTTCAAGGTCTCTATTCAGTACTGAGACAAAACTCTTGAATTTATCAGCCATTTGTCTATGGAGCTGGGAAACAATATTAAGCAGAGGCAGAACAAAGCAAGAGAGAGTTATGTGAAATCAAACCTCTATGTTAGAATAGGACAACATTTAAGGGTAACCTCTGAAACTGGAATTGCTCGGCTCTTCCTGGAGTAAGGGGAAGCTGTGCAACGTGCAGTCAGCTTGTTGGTAGCCTGACCAGTTCACAAACTGCAGAGCTGAGACACTGAGGGAAAGCAAGTTGCTGGAGGGGAGTTAGGGACAGAGACAGTCGGGTAGCTGAGGAAAAAAGAGGACCTTGTACAGTAATCTGTAGGAAGGGTGAAGAAATAGTTCCAAGCAATGAAACACTGACCTTGGTGAGGATGAGAGGATAAATAAGTAATCCAGGTGATGACTTAAAAATGTAGAAATCTTTTATTTAAAAGAAAGAGGAAAAAAAAGCTACAGAAGGTGGAATGTGCTAAGAAAGACCTTGGGAAAGATCAAACGGGGCCAAGCACTGCAGCTCTGTGTGAAGAGCGGCAGTTGACATTCAGTCGAGGTGTAAGCATTATCAAAAGGATGAAGGAATAATGGCTATACAAGGAAAGAAAAAGGTTTCCAAAACAAGTGAAGCAGCACTAGTGGGAGATTTCCCCTGGATGCCATCTGGGAGATGTGTGCAGGAAGGGGTGAGGAAGGGCACTGGCTCAGGAAAGCACGTGGCATGACTGTTCTCAAGCTGCTCAGCAGGACTCAGCTTTTCCACCTTTCCAGATGCAGGCGCTCACCAGCTCTGCCTCAGCTTCCCGGTAAGAGATGCCCAACCACAAGTGTGGCACTGCAGCCCAAGCAGGTCCCCAGGAAGGTGCCATGGGGACACAGCTCTGCAGAGGATAGGCTCCAGGTGTGTCTGCTGTTGCACTCGGCAGCTCTGTGTGGATAACCTGAGCCTTACAGAACCTAAGCCTCCTACATGTCGTGCTTAACGTATAATCTGTGGCAGTTCACCCTTGCACCTAAATAAGATACTGGCAAGTTGTTTACTGTGGCCTCAGCCACAGTAAACTTTTGTGCCACACTTGTAGGGCACTTGCTGGGCGCAGTGCTGCCTGAAGGCCTGACCTGGGAGAGGGTGGGGTAAATAAACCTCAGCTTCCCGGAGAAGAGGAGGATGCTCTGGACCGTGCTCACATACCTGCTCTGCAAGGCAGGCTGAGGCTGGCTGTGGGTTACTATTCCAGTGTAGCCTCAGGGGTAAATAAAAGAGGCCACGTTCCCATGAATGCTGGCCCTTGTACCACTACAGGTGTTAACAGGAAAAAGGGCAGCTTCCTGACCTGAGCCAACCCATAAGAAAGCATCTGAGATACCTGCAGGTCTCCCTGTTTCAATACAGCTTCTTGTATATGCTGCAGCTTTAGGCAGAATATGAAGTAGTTTGATATTAATATAAGCTAGAGCTCATCATGAAATAATCATGCCATCTTTGGTGAAAGTGAGAATCTGTCTGGGAACTGCTCAGGTATTTCTCTGTGGACTACATGCTGAATTAGGGCCAATGAGGTGCTGAGGACACAGTAAGCAAAAAGTCCTGCCCTGTGAATGAGGGCAATAAGGGAGATCTTCTTTTAGTTGCATAAACTATTAACCTTTCTTGCTGCAAAGTGCCATCTAGTGTTCACAGACAGTCCTGCTGGCTGGGGAATTGCAATTTCAGGCAAACAGTTTAGAAGACTGTAAAGGAGGCAGACAAATCAACTTCAATAACTAGATATTATTGGCTGTTAATACAGTTGTCCTCAGCTTCTTCATTACATGATGGAATGGGAAATGTTTCAACTGGGTAAAATGTAACCTAGCTGTCAGAAAGCAAAACAGAGACCATGCTGAAGGAGCATGTTATCTTGAAACCAACCGTGCAATTTCATGCACAAAATATGTGCCCAGTGATGTATCAAATTTGCACGTGCAGTGAGCATTATGGCATTATGAATGTTGTTTGTATTGCTTCTGTGTGCTGATTTGGGAAGTCACATTAGGGCCTGCACACATGGAGTGGTGTAGGAAGCTCTCTTCCCTGCAAGTTTGTAAACCACCTGCAATGAGTCAGTGACTCCAGGAACAGGAGAGCAGGTTAATGATCATCACACGCTGTGGGTAGGAGCATGCAAGCTAGTTCTGTATGCAGATTAGTAATGCAATAGCAAACATACTTGATAGTCTTAAACCAGACCCAGCAAAGACACAGTTTATCATCTGAAGTCTAAGAATCGGGAATCTAAGATCCACAAGAATGGTTAGAAATTGGAGGTGGAGGAGAGGTAAAAAAGGGCATGAAAATAATTCCACATTCAGGACCGTATCTGGGCCATCTTTCACACAGGGCTGGGGCAGCCCTCATCGGCTTGGCAGTTCTCCTGCCAGATCTGATCACCCCTGAAACCACCTCGAGCACAGACCTCAAACAGAAAGGTTGTTATTATTATTTGTTGTTATCTGCAAAATGCTGACAGCACTTAGAAGCACCAGAGGATTCATGCCTTGGGTTTTGCTCTTGCAATGGCCAGGAGCACAGTCTAATTAGCCCTAAAAATGTCCATGATAGAGAACAACCCTACTGACAGGGAGCAAATTAGGTCTCTGACCTAGCAAAGCATTTAAACATGTGCCACATATTTTAGTACATGTATCTTTAGATTAAGACCTGGATGATGTAACCTTTTCTGCAGTATGAAGCACAGCCCAACTTGCTTGCAGAGGAACCCTTGCTTACAGTATTAATCTGCTTTCTAAACCGACTCCTTTTGTCTGGAAAAAA
This sequence comes from Gallus gallus, assembly GCF_016699485.2. Taxonomy (NCBI): domain Eukaryota; kingdom Metazoa; phylum Chordata; class Aves; order Galliformes; family Phasianidae; genus Gallus; species Gallus gallus. Next base: position 16,462,326 of record NC_052541.1, on the reverse strand, counting down.
CATTAGGGCTCACACCCAAACCAGAGGATCTTTGCCATTTACTCTCCTAGAATTTCCTTAGGAAAACTCACCCCCATGTCCAGCTGTCCAAAGCAGCTGCCTTTGGCGGTGCTGGCTACTAACATCTGTGGAGAAGCTCAGAGTAGCTTCAGCACATCTGTGCCACAACCACAGCCCTGTCTTCTCGAAGGTAACACAGACCTTTCCGTGATAGTTGGTCATCTAAGAGACTCTTATTCCCTGCATCACACGGTCCTGTCTTTACACACAGGCAGTGCACAATCAGTCTTACGGCTATCTCAGCGAGAATGACAACAGGTCCTCCTTTCTTTTTGCCCTTTGTGATCTGCTGAATTGCTCCAGAATTCCTCGTCTCATTTCAGTAATAAATGACAAAACAAATACAACAGCAGTGAAGAGCCTGGAAGGTTGCACCAACTACAGAGGATAGTGAGAAGTATGCAGATTTATCTTCTTGGAGTTTGGAAAGCAGCAGTTGACTCACAGCTTGAGGGAATCACCTCATTGTCTGAGTTAATATTAACTTTATGATGTTCTGAGATGACTCTGTGGTAATGAGGACTTTATGAGGAGCTACATGACCCTCAAGAGAATTTTGAGTTTAAAGTTTTACCCTGTATTTTCTCATGTGATGTAAGAGGTGTAAGCTCTGCAGGACAGACTGGGAGCACGTCTGCTTTCCTTTCCAAGCCACATGATGACCGTGGTGGGTGGCTCCAAGATGGGTAGAACAGGAGGCTTAAGAAAGGGGCTCATGGAAGGAGGGAAGCAAATACTGTACACTGGAAAAGACAGAAGGCCTGAAATATTTCTATTTCTTCCTTCCTTTTCTAACAGGATTATTCTGTGATGTGTGTGCTATAGGCGGTGATGTAGAATCCTAGCAGCAGGTGTGTGCAAGGCTTGGGATGTGCTCATACAAAAGAAATAAAATAAAATCAGGCACTTTCAAGTATCAAAACAGTATTTTTCCCAACACAAAAAGACATTATTAAAGGAAAGGGTTATCCAATATTTGTTCAGTTTAGCTACTCCAGAATACACTTCCAACGCATCCTTCCAATGGTCAGAAGGATACCCGCCACAACACAAGGGAACTGTTTCAGTAAATCTATCCTCAGAACTCTGGTTTGAGCAAAATGATGGGTTTTTTTCAGACTGTGGTCTAAAAATCTCAGGGTTCATGACTGATTTGTGCAGAATAAGGAAGAGGTAAGCAATACAAACAGGGCAATCTTAAGATTTGCTATCCCAAGAGCTGGAACCCCCACAGAATCATCTTCAGGAATCTGTGAATTAAGAAAAGTTACACACAGCTGTGCTGGAGAATTCTCTTCAGATAGGTGCTCACCCCAGAGGCAAAGTTTTCGAGTGAAAGATCATGCATTACATCCTTAGCTAATCTGTGAAAATAGTTAATTGCCTCCCCTTGACATGAAACATCCCTACCTGATGTGTAGCCTGAGTTCATACAGCTTCCACTTCTAGCCAATGGTTTCTGCTGCATCTCAATGGCATGCTCTTCTAACTGGAAATATCTGTTTTTGTTTTTGTTTTTTTTTTTGAAAGTATGGATGCTATTTTAATTGCCAATTACTGATTAATAGAAGGAATTCAATAATACATAATAAAAAGACCTTATAATATGAATTACATGTGGCCCAGCTTTACTGCTTAAGTCATGCCTCAGTCACTGATTGGAATGGTTTATCCAAGTGCTTATCTTTAAGCCTCAATATAATCCCACTGAACTCAGCAGTAGAAGGCCCCCTTCAGTACTAAAAACCCAAGCTCCAGCCATAGCATTTTACAATTTTAGTACCCGACAACCAAAGTGTTTGCCAACTGCAATCTTTCTTTTCATTTTTGGCTTCTCTTGGGTGTATTATGTGACTCTAGTTTTACTCATTAAAGTCTCAGATTGTGCTTGTTTTGTTAACAACCATTAGGGCAGGGGTTCTGACTCCTAATTGGCACCATCTGGAAATGAGAAGGAAATTGCTTGGGATGAACGCAAAGACGAGGAAAGTCCTTACACTTCTTCATGTTTGCAAAACTTGTCCCATTTGCAACAGCCACATCTAACCTAGGAACGTGCCCGCCCTTCCATTTCTGCTGGGAGCTGGTGGGAGTGTTTTCTTTCAAGAAAAAGATAATGGACGTGTTGCCAGCAGAACTAGAAAATAATCATTTTGAAGTGGAAAGTCGCTCAATTCAGGCTGCTGGAGAACGAGGCCTTTTTATGCAAATTGAATATCTTTGTTCCCAGTTTTTTCCAATCTTGCACCACTTGTTCAGCATTTCCTCATTTTCTGGCACTGGTTTCCATAGCTGCATGCAATCACACTCTCACACAGATGCCATTCTGTGTTCAAAGCACTGAATGCTACAGGGCATATTAGTGTTTTTATGCTTTAGATCTATCCTTATGTAACTTCAGAGCTCATTAATATATACCATTTTGTGTGATTAAAAAACAACAACCTGGCACATGAAAAACTTTGAACAGGAAAATGAAATGTAAGGAAAATGGCTTTCTTTTCATTATGCAGATTTTAAGCTAGACATGAGATGTGCCCAGAGCATCAGTGGAGTAAGTATTGGCTACTGCAAGGCAGCGATTCCCTGACTGCAGCCCTGCAGACTGCATGTCAAAAGAAAGAAACAGGAGAAGTCAAATGCTATTTAACTGCAAAGACTGTCACATTCTGATTTCAGAGCAGGGGATACAAATGAATGGAAAGAGCCCATGGCATTCGTCTGAAGGCCTTTTAAAATCTCACTGAAAGGTGTATTCTTTTGCAGTGTAGGACAGAGACTGGACTGAGATGTGCAGGTATGGGAATGATGGCCTCAATTTGAATAGTGAATGAGCACAGAAAGGCATAAAAGCTCTGGCTGTTGGTGAAGCACAGTTCTCCTAGTTAGGTTACAGCCTGAAATGCTGACTCTGAAACTGCTGTGCCAAAAAGTATTCAGATGATGCGTGCCAGCACATAGTACTCTAGCTGTAGATGCAGGTTTTGAAGCAATGAGAGTGACATGGGCGTTTTTCTGACCATCAGTTCTGACCTACAACTGCTTTCTGTCTAATGACACCAGCGTGTCACCTGCTAGCCAAAGCACAGGCTGTTTCAGCACTAAAAGCCATAAGTGAGTGTCTCTTTCAGGTTCCTCTCCTCGACAATGCTTACTGTCCTTCCAGGGCATCCTGATTACCTCCAAGAACAAGGCTGCCCAGCACAGGCTTCTGTTCTCCTAACTGACCTAATGCTGTAGGTGCATGTGGCTTGGATGGCATCACTCAGCAAAGCAGCATCCATCTAATGTAAGAGTCTATATTTATAAGGGGCAGGTTTACAGAAAAAAAAAGATATGTTGTGTTAAGGTGGTTGGAATTTGTTGATGCAGCATGAGCAGTGGCAATAATGTAAAATCTGGCATATAACCCCCTCAATGCTCACTAAACCCTTCTAGAAATGGGCATGCAAACCCATTTTTCCCGTCATATCTGTGACTTTGTGTTAAGGGGTATGTGACTTGAGCAGCAATGCAGCCCTTGGTCAGCTGGAGAGGTAAGGGAGAGAGCCACCCAACCCACACAGTTCTGCTTCCAAACAGCAGCTCCGAGCGTTTTCCCAGTGCTGGGAAGTTTCCTCCTTCTCCTTTTCCTGCTGTAGTTAAAAGGAATGTACTGATTATACGGAACTATGGCAGCAAATTGCTACTAATGTATGAAATGAAAATCCACGCCTCATGGCACAGAGATCTTAGACAGATACTCTGCAATTACTGCCTTGCTACAATTTCTGCTGGGTGTTACTCAAACACAATACTGAGCACAGGCAATTTACTGCAGAGGTCATAAAAAAAATCTCATTAAACCCACATCATTTAAGACCAGGTAGTTTCCCAGCTCACGTTTTGGCTTGGCACAAAGCTGTGGGACCTGGCTGGGTGGCTGCCCACAGGAAAAATCCCTCTCTGGTTGAGGAAAAGCAGTGGCAGTGGGAAGGGTGAGCTGTGTGCTGTATGGGAGGACATGGAGGCTGACCAGCTGCACGTTTCTCTCACTGTCTTGCAGAAGCATGGGATGTAGCCAGCTGCTGAGAGAGCAGGTGAGATGTGGAGAGGCTTAAGAGCTGAGCAGGTCTCTCGAGTAGCCAACAACCTGAACCTGATAGCCATTTATTTCCTGGGAATAGCAAGCCCCCAGGGATTGGGCATTCTCTCCCATGTGATAATCTGTTGAATACTCTACAAGATACTGGACCAAATTTTCTCCGCAGCGGCATCAGGTACTGCTGCTGGGAGCAGGCAGGGCCAGTTGGCAGCAGTGCAGGCGTCTCATGAATGTGCTGATGTAGCACTGACACGGGAGCTGCTGCCAGGGCCCTGCCTGCAGAAGGGTAGGCAGGAGTCAGAACTATCTTTGTGCAGTGTAATTTAGTGACAGGCCCAGCTGTCCTGACTCCTGTTTTTAGGTGATAAATACCCCACACAGAGGTGCCACAACTGTGCCAGTCAGGGTGAATCAAACTCTCCAAACAGCCACCACTGAGGCATTTCGCCTTCTCCAGCTAACGACCCAAGGTGTCAGCTGGTTGATGTAACACGAGTAAACACATTTCCTGTCATCCAGGTCTTCTACAGCCAGATGACACTCGGCATCTGAGTGAGGTGTCAGTCCAAGAAGAAATGCAGGCTCCCAGATCTGCCTCCTTGATGCTGGCCATGGCTGGCTGGAGCCTCTGCAGGGGATGACATCTGTGTTCATCAACTCTGCTTCTTGCTGCCCAGCTCTGGGGCTGGGCCATGCTGCCTGACTACAGCGGGAGCTGTGGTGGAAGCAGAAGCTCTGTGGGTGAGCCAGGTGCCTGGCAGGGGCTCCGGCACGTCTGGGAATAAACACACCTGAGTGACTGTAGGAAAGATGGTTCAGCCCAAGAGACTGTAGCTACAGACGTTGACAAAGCCCAACAAAAAAACCCCAATATCGGTTTACTGACTTTTCTTCCAAGACAGTGACGGTACATTTTTAAAATAAGTTAATTCCCTTCCTGCAGCACCCTAGCACATCCTTTTTATTTTTGTCTATAAAGCCTAGCTTTCCATTGGAATATTACAACTGAAAGAAAATACGTGATATTGATGGGAAAACAACACAATGACATCAGATACCCAAGGAGAGATATTTGTATATACAGAGAGAGTTTAACCTCAAAGACTCAGTTCACCTATTCATGTGTGATTTATATTGCCCCAGGCTCCTAGGCAGACTGAACACTGACACCCTTTGATGTTGAAAGAAGCCTGGTGACTGGCCTTTGGAGAGATTTGTGATGTCTCTATCAGCCTGTCAGTGGAAAACCAGGCAGCAAAGCCAGGCCCCCTGAAGATTTCAAGGCCTTGTAGGCAGAGGAATTGTGTAAGCATTTTAGTTTCACCAAGCGCTTGAGAGGCTGAGCACAAACAGGCAGTCTAATTGAGTGGCTGCAGAGCAGCGTGCTGCAGTCTGTATCTGCATGGCTCTCCATGACCCATGCCATTTTGGCCAGGAAGAGGGGCCAGCAATGTGTGCATTTAGCAATTGCATGTCCCAGGTTGCTGGAGTGCTTTTGAAGCATTGTGGAGATATGAGAACCCGCAGCCAAGGCTTTAAAGTGAGGAATAAACCTTGCTTATTTGAAATGGAAAGCATTTTCTTGTACTTGCAGATGGGCAGATAGGCCCTGCCCCTAATTACTGCTCATCTCTGTGGTATCAGGTGTCAAGGGTTTTCAGTGGGATGAAATAGTCCTGAATAGGTTTGACATCCTACAAAGAAAAGGACAATACCACAAGAAAAAAGAAGTGCCAGCAGTGCAATATGTGCTGTACAGCTCTGGCACAGGACCAGATCATGCACCACGGTTAGCGATGGGAAGCAGGTGGCAGGAGGGACCAGGGGCTGATGCTCCTTGTGGGGTGAATTCCCAGACAATGTGTTGAGCAACACTTTGGAAGATAGGATTAAAATTCAATATAATGCTGATAGATTGGGGTAATGACTTGAAAACAGTAACACATGATATAATAAAGACAGCTGTAGAATGGTTTACATGGAATTAAGGACTGCTGGCTAGGCACAGCAGGATCTGAGGATTACTGGGGATTATAAACTGAAGATGCATCTAAAATATGATGCTATTGCAAAAACAAACAAAGGACCAGTGCTCCATGGCTATATTGGGGATGAGAGCTCATCTGAATCAGATGTGTCCAAGGTTGCAGCTCATCAGGAAATGTACAGAAACTGTCCAAGCATTTGGAGACTAAGACCAGGTGGGAGCTGGTATGCACCGCTTGGCAAACACAGACTAAGGAATTGCCTTTGAGAGAGAGAATGAGGCATCTAGGAAGTGAATTTTCTAGTGGTCTTTGAGAACTAAAAAGTGAAGCTGTTGTTAACTCAGAAACAGATGAAGAGAATGGGTAAGGACCCCAATGAACAAATGTCACTAAGTGTCATGCTCTGATGATGCTTTCTGCTTTACCAGAATTGTGCTTAGCCTGCTAACATGTAACTGGTTCATTTTACATGTGATACAGTTGAATCAATCAATCAATCAATCAATCAATTAATTAATTATTATTATTGACAACCCAATTATGTTGGGCCACAATGAAGAGGGCAGGAATATGGAGATACATTACTTTTTCTCTCTGGCTGCATCTCTGAGAAGCACTGCACCTATAGCATTAGCAATGTCATTTATTGTCCTTTACATGCACTTGTCCCTTTGGAAAGTCAAATGCTGGTATCATCCTTCCTTTCTTTTTCCTTGTGCCCTTCAAGTGAAAGGACTGCAAAGTCATAGGCTTAAAGGTTGTGAACGGAACATCTGATGCTGGAAAGCAGGTATCCATACATTTACCTCAGTGGGAAAGTGGAGAGTAATTGTGGGTTCTGATTTTCCATGGAGCCTCTGTGGGAAACTAATAGTCTGGACTTGTCCTTTCTGAGGCCTAATTATGTCTCTCTGTCAAGCTATAAAAACAAGAGTCTGCAGCATCACAGGGGAAAATGAAAGCTATTGGCCTGTGTTCTGCATTTAATAGGATGTCAAAATCTAAAGCACAGTCTGACTGGTTTTTGACTGGGGTTAGAAAAGAAAATGCAACTAATTAGGCTGTTCTGAATATCCCTCTCTGTCTCATAGCAGTAGACTTGCAAACTGTAGCGTACTGGGAGTCCCAAACTCTCTGATCAGTGCTGCTGTCTGGATGGGAGGGGTCTTTACTGCTGATGGGATTCAGGCTCCACTTGAGCAACATCACTATTAGCGAGGACAGTTTTCTGGGAAATGCTTTGTGCCATCCAACTTCTATGTGTGAAGGAGATGGAAAAACAGCTAAGATTTTAGGTGTAAGGAGCTGGAGATGAGCGCTCCATTGGAATCCTCACACCCAAGTGATGAACTTGTCCTTTCAGCTTTCTTTGAAGATTATTTTCCGAAGTCTCTGACAATGAAGAAAGATTTGGAAAGCACGTTGCGTATGAATTGCAGGTTTTACTCTTCCCTGAATCAAAGTAACACAGAGTGGTATTCAGTATATATAAAAAAATACTGGAGCTAGAATTCACCCTCAAAATAGCCCAGGTGCCTTAAGTGTGAATGAAAGCAGCTGGCCCCAGCCTTCGGTCAGCCTGCTCTTCCATGTTTCTCTCTTCCACCTGCATCTATGTCCTAACCATTAACTCTGATCCCAGACTTGTAGAGCTGCTTCCTTCTCGTCTGCAATCCTTCATAAGGAGATAAAAGAGGCAACATGATCATCGATGTGTAGAAAGCCCGACACAGCAGGACATGATGCTCTATATATAAACAATTAATGCATTAATTACACTTTGGAGTCTGCTGTGTTAGATGTTAGATGACGTCCTAGTGCCTTCCTCTATTCTTTAGAAGTTAATTTGAGGGGTTTTTTTGTTGGTTTTTCTTTGCACTGAAGACATTTATTGGAGAGAACTGCAGGAGTTACTAGTTCCTTTTACCTTTCCCTTGTCAGCTGCCCTCATTCTGAACCAATGCTACGCTCAGCTGGCTCCTCATGTTTTACAGATGAACTGAAATAAAAGTGGAATTTGTCCCACTGTGAAATAGAGGAAGAGGAAAAAATAACTGTCTGCAAGATTTTTCATGCAAGTCCCACATTCTTGGTTTTGCCCTCTTTTTGACATAGAAATTTGATTGTCTTCTGCTTAGACATTCTAAGGCACCTTTCTGGTTTTCATTCTTTTTTCTGATCTAACATTGGGTTAGTCAGGAAACTGCCAACTTTGCCTCACAGTCGAAATTAAACACTGCAATTCAAACTGAGAGGACATCAATGGGCAGGAAAAAAATGAGGTCTCAAAATGGTGTTTTTGTAAATGTCACTTCTACAGGGTCTTGCACGAGGAATTGAGTTAGGAAAGCAGTCAATGAGTCTGCAAGAAAAGAGAAGGTCTTTCCAGAAGTCAGCCTAAAAAGGAAGAAAAAGAGTGGAAGAGAGAGCAAAAAGAGAATGAACTGCATAACCATAAGGAACTTAGGAAGCTGAGAGAAACGAGCACCTGGATCATTGTGGAGACTGAGAAAATACTGTGTGACGAGGCCTTAACACTTACGTGGAGATTTATAGCTGCTGTTTCCAATAACTGCACGGTGATTTCACCCACAAATAATAGTTTCTGTGGAGACAGCTAACCCATGCTGCTAAGTGTGCCTCTTCCCAGGTTGCAGCAGCAAAACAGACTCAAAGCAGCTTGGGCTCGGTACAAGAAGCAGAAAACAAATGCTCGCTTGGAAACCTTGTCCAGGCAGACCCTTCTTCTCTGGCACTGAATGGCATCCACTTGGCAGCAGCAAGGAAAGCGATGGGACTTGACCATCACTTGAAAAACTCTTTCGCCCTGGGTCTGTCCTGTGTTTCCAGCTGCAGAACTGATCTCCCTAAAGATGAGGGCAGCAAAACTGTGGCCTTTCTATGCCTTACCCTCAGTGGCCCCAGTTTTATTAGAAGAAAGTCTGAGCAGGAGCCAGTAGCTTCATTCTGGTCTAATCTCAAGATATACCCATGAAGGTGCTCATCTGGTGGCAGGCCTCTAGTCCAGGCAGGGACCAGTCACACACTGCTTTCCTTGGCCCCTGAGGACAAGCTTCCCAAAGCTTACGGAGGAGCTACTTAGGTAAGACCTGCATCTGTATTTTTAGGAAAGTCTTTGAGAATAGTCTTAACCTAAATGCCCATTTAAGCCTTACTGAACCGTGATGGAGGCGGATTTACACACAAGCTTAAATAATTTCCTGACTGCAAGCTGCAGCTCTAAGTTTTGTGTATTGTTTCCAGTTTAGTGATGATAGCCCTCTCTCAGCGTAAGTAATGTGTGAGTTATGCAGCATAGGGAGAATGAAATGATAAATTATCACTTCTGAGAGAATAGCCAGTTTGTTTGCCTCTCCCCAGCAGCTATTTCCTACTGCAGATGCTCACAATGGTTCCTCCAATCAGCAAAAAAGCCTTCCTGATGGCCCCATGCATAGCTCAGCCTGTCAGGAGCCACCCAAATCCCACATCTGAGCACAAAGGTGTGGGGCATTTCAAAGGTCTGACAGTGACTGCAATCAGAAACTGCAGTTAAAAGTACAGGCCACCTACAAATGGAGGGCGGAATAATAACCACACACTTAAATTTAGCATAAAAAGTTATAAAGTAGGCATTATGGTGGTGGGAGAGTTTGCATTTTTCTCCTCTATTTTCATCTGTACGGCTTAAAGGGTTGGAGGGGATGTGCTGTGCAAATAAAGGATTACTTTTACCTTTTAATCTGTGGCATAAAGATGACATAAAATCTACCCCTGTGAGTTGCCATGTAAATGAATCCAAGTCAAATAATACACAGGGAGCAACAAAGCAACCCAACCCAGCCTGCTCTGCAATATGGGTGTTTAATTTGTGCACAGAAATCCCAGGAACTGAAAAAAACTGGGGCCATTTCAAATGCACAGACCCACGCCACCCTCCTTCCCACAAAAGCTGATCTTTTACAATATTTTTTAAATATTTTTTTTTTTTTTAGGAGAACGGACAGCGAGGGAAGAAAGGTCAGCAAATCCATGTTAGATGATAGCACAGATTCCTCGGCTACAAAACGCAAGGGCCGAGCAGAACAAAGAGATTTGCATTCTAAGTGATGCAAAGCAGCCAGCAGCGTTTTAATGTTGTGTTTGCTCTGTGATGTCTTCATCAGGCGCTCAAAGGCAGCGGCTCTGGCAGCCGTGGGTCCCTGTGAGCCTGTCAAACTCCGTTTCCATGGTTTTCCTTCAGGCAGCACCATCGGCAGACAGCACGGAAACGGACCCCTGCAACCTGTTTTGAACAGTGTCTCTGATGTAGGGCCCCAGAGCGGGCATCAAACTAGCAACAAGCAGCAAGAAAATAACAATTTTGCTTTTCGCAGGTGTCAGAACGGCAAACAAAAGGCTGTTTATAAAAGATGCAACATCCCCTTTTTGTCGGTGTTGGCAGTTTAAAGTCAGCTGGGCAGCCGTTAAGGAGGAGGTTTTGGATGGGGTGTGCTGTGAGAGGGAGCTCGTCTTGAGGAATTCCAATTGTTTCCTCTTGCATCCTTTAGCCTCACTAAACAGGGCCTTCTCATCGCTGAGCTAATAGCTATTAATGCTGTTTCAATTATTCTGTTTGTGTGAATGACCAGGGCTATTTTTTATAATTATATGCATACATATATTTCCAGACAAAGAAAGCGTAAGGGTCTCATTCTTCCTTACCTTGAAAAACAAACAGTTCAGAACACGTTAAGCATCTGAAGCGGTATTTCAGCACTGAAAGAGACCAGTTTGTTACCTGTACTGGCAAGAATGGACACTCAGTGCCACAGGGCTCACAGCCTGTGCTTGTGAGCTGTGCAGGGTTACCTGGGAGCTTGCAGCACATGACCCACACACTCATCTGGGGCTTCCAGGGCACAGCTCCTTGCTTCACACATCCACCTGGAGGTCAGCAGGCTGTACGGATGGCAGGCCAGGATTCCTGGTTCCTCTGAACCTCGACGTTTGCAGCTCCTTTTCAGAGTTCTATTAAGAATACAAAACAGTGTAATTCCAGCTCCTCAATTCTTGCTGCCCACTACCTCAGAAACACAGTCTTGTTCTTTTTAATGGAAAATATTGAAATGCTTGTGTTCCAAATAAGGGTGGAAACAAATCACAGAAAGTAAAACAAACAAACAATAAAGAAGTGCCAAGGCTCACCATTTAATACCAGCCCAGGCTGCCCAGGGCCCCATCCAACCTGGCCTTGAACACCTCCAGAGATGAGGCATCCACAGCCTCTCTGGGCAGCTGTTCCAGCACCTCACCACTCTCATAGTAAAGAGCTTCCCCCTGACATCCAACTTAAATCTTCACTGCCTCAACTTAAAACCATTTCCCCTTGTCCTGCTGTTATCTCCCCTTTCAAAGAGTTGACTCCCCTCTTTTTTATAGGCTCCCTTCAGGTACTGAAAGGCTGCAATGAGGTCACCCCACAGCCTTCTCTTCTCCAGGCAGAATAAGCCCAGCTCCCTCAGCCTGTCCTCGTAGTGGTGCTCCAGCCCTGTGATCATATTTGTGGCCCTCCTCGGGACCCTCTCCAACAGCTCTGTGTCTTTCTTGTATTGGGGGCTCCATACTTGGACACAGTACTGCAGATGGGGCCTCACAAGAGCAGAGCAGAGAGGGACAATCACCTCCCTGTCCCTGCTGGCCACCCCTCTTCTGATGGAGCCCAGGATACCATTTGCTTTCCGAGCTGCAAGAGCACACTGCTGGCTCACGTTAAGTCTGTCATCCACCAGGACCCCCAGGTCCTTCTCTGCAGGGCTACTCTCAAGGACTGCTCCTCCCAGTCTGTATAAATGCCTGGGATTCCTGTGGCCCAAGTCACCTCCTGCATTTTCCAAATGCATTTAATACTTTATTCGTCATTAAGTAGCTGGTTAATATTGTACTATATCTGCATATGGAGCAGACTGAAGTTGCTACGTGTGCTTGGAGAAACAGTGCTGAGGAGCACATATAGGTGATGTAACACTACAACTGAAATCCTACCCTCATCATCTGTTTAAAGGAATACTCACAGTATCTGAAGAGAAAATGGGCTTGCAATTGAGAAAGCTTTCAAAGTGATTATGATATATTATTATTATTTCGGAGCTCTATCTGTCAAATATGCATTTTTAAAATGAACACTGTTTGCATCTACAACACCGATTACAAAAGAACAAGTCCAGGTACATCCATACTGACACTACAGACAAGGTACTAACAGACACCAGTGTTCACCTCGGCATATATGGTTCCCATGTCCCCAGAGTAGCTAAATTCCTTTTCCATTGATAGAAACAACACATTCATTCTAAGTGTATTACTGTACAGTGCAGAATTTGCTCTGACTTACCCAAGAGCCATCTGTACAGCAGAACTAACATTCAATGAAATGAACAGTGGCTGGCATGAAGGGAAGGGGTGAACAAGCCACAGACTCTAGCAGAGATTTCTTTTGATCGGAGCAACTGTTTCTGACTTTTGTTCAGTGTCTTAAGATGAAAAAAAATATGTCTGTGTCACAGTGGAGACGGAAGCTGGCAGCTGTAGTATGCCTGGACTATTTTTTAATGAATACTGTTGTTTGCAGGGTACTACGGGATCATACAAAACGTGGCTTTGTATTGTTTCTCTGTTAGCTGTAAGTGGTGTGGGTTAAAGCAAACAAACAGGAAAAGCAGAACTGACTTCACTGAAGAATGGTTTGGAGCCATACACTTGTGTAGCAGGGCAAAGGGGACGTGTCAGGGGAATCGCTGGAGGGGACTGGGAGCAGTTGCTTTAAAACTCCAGGCTTTAAAAATATATCTACATCTTTATGTTATATATGGAAGGGTACTGGGCTGGAGGGAGGAAAGGATGCCTAAGAGGTGCTCACCTTGTATTCTCTCCATTGTTTAGTGAATGCTATTGTGAAATCCGGAGATCTATAGGTGTATTTATTTTGGAATAGGAGTACTCTGTTCTGTTTTGGATTAAACCTCTCCAGAGCTGCGCTTGCCACTGCTGCGGGCAACACTTGCAGGCTGCACTGAGCAGTGTGGTGAAACAGGCTGCAGGCATGAACGGGGGGAGCGTTTCTCCACAGCCTTCATCTGTTAGGAGGGGATGGTGACCGGAAGCCACCAGTGACATCAGTAGGGAGAAACTAGAGAGAAGGGAAAAAGCATCACTGTTCTGTAATGAGATAATGCAAAGTTACCCCAACAGCTGGGCAGGGAGAACTGTGGGCTGGGAACTGGGTAACACCCTTAAGCCCTATCACAGAATTACTAATGATTCTGTAGGGTGCATTCCCATTCCCACACTTTGATTTAGCAACACAGCTCTCATCATTATCATCACTCATTTTATGCCACTCTTACTTTTCAGGTAACTAGAGGAAAGTTTTTTTATAGGAGAAAAACAGCCTGAAGTCTTACTCTGCCAGTAAGCAGGGATTCATCATGTAAGAAGTCTTTCTAGGCTGTCACATTTATATTATTCTTTGGAGGCCTGGTTGGGAAAGGTGACAAATAAAATCAAAAAGGACAAAGAAGTCAGCACAGCACAGTGTGCAGGAGATACCCTAAGCAGAGCAAGTAGACTGGATGACACACTTGGGGTGAAACAGAAGCGGTAAAAAGTAATTTTATCTCAGCATTTGCTTTGGCTGACTTCTGAGTCGCCAACATATTAATGGCTCATCCCCTAGCAACTACAGAGCTTCCAACATGCAACTATTCTTTGGTCATAAAGACAAAAAATGGAGTTTGCCAGAACAGAGCTACCCCATTCTGGGATGCTGACAACAGTCCCAGACTGTCCATATGCTCTGCTGCACTCAGAAGTGGTAAAGCAACATTTTTGCTCCTGCTGGGGCTGGTGGTATCCCTGTGGTTGTTATTGTTTCCATCCAGACCCTCTACTCTTCCCCAGAGCTCGCACCCGTTCTGTTTCAGGCTGTACTGATAGCAATGTCACAGATCCTGAGCAAAGAGTAGAAAGAACAGATGTAGCTGCTGTCGCTGCCCTGCACGCCGGTGGCAGGGCCTGACTCACTTCATTCCTAGAACGGCTCCTGTGGGACGGCTGTGGAGGGGTTTAAGGGAGAGGAACCACTGCTCCTGTGGGGTAGCTGTGGCCAGAGGTGGGCATCTGACCCACATCCCGCAGGGAGGTACAGACCTGACACCTTTGGGGCTGTGGCATCTAAGAGTAATCTCTTTTTTTTTCTGATGGGGTGCATGTAATAGATGAAATGGGGAGTGAGGAGCAAAGCAGCAAAGCACTAGCAGCTCCCTGAGCCCCATAGGGGTCAGACAGGCAGTTCTGAGTTCCTCAAGCATGAATTCAAGGCTCTGGAGGTTTTGGTGCAAATTGGGTAAAAAGTTCCCCCTAAGAGAGACTCTGCAGTTTAGCTTCCCTGTTTCTGCACAGCTTCTCAGTGCTGTTCTTGATTAGCTTAAACCTACAGTGCCATTTGAAGGGGTGGTCCCATTTTATCCCCCATCTCTCAGACTGACACTCCCATCATGTTTAAGCCCCAGCCAAATCTAGTCATGGAATGGACTGCATGGCTGAATAAATGTTGATACATAGGTTGAACGGGGAAGTAATGCTGTTGGCAACCTGGCCTCAGGTCAGCTTAAGCTGACTGTAAAACTGCACCCTTGGCTAGCATAATCTAATTCCCAAGCGTAACTCTGTGTTAAACATCCTGATATGCTAAGGCTTGCAGCAGAAGGCTTTGATATTACGTTGTCCTGGGGGATCCTGATGCACTGGATGAGCTCAGTTTGGTCAGCAGGAAAGCTGACGATAAAATACTGTTTTCTACTTCTACCCATAAGCAGCAGAGGGAGAAATTCACTGTTCTGATTCTTTTCCTAGAAAGACAATCGTGGGCAAAATACCAGTTTCTTTCTACTGTCTTCCAGAACTAACTCCTGTCACAACTGACAGTGCTTTCAGGGGAGGAGACTCAGTGCTGCATGCCTTCTTTGGGTAAGGATTTGTGTGTTAATCTGCATGTTCTCTGCCAAGGCACTTAAAGAGACTTCATTATCTACATTATCACTGTTACTCTCCTCCCTAGAAGCCAGTCTGACTTTAAAAAGAAAGGAAAATATTTTAGCTTCTTCGGCAGACCTGAAGTGAGGCTCTGCTTGTTTTTGAACTTATTCCCACTAAAACAACCAGCCTGAAGAGGCTTTCAGCTTCTTGGGGAAAAAACTTCCCTTTTACTAATAGTCACTGGCTCTGTTCATTATTTCATCAGAGGCTTTTCCCTGCTCTGCTTGCACGTTAGCATCTTCAGTGAACAGCTGTGTCATTGCTAAAGGCTGTTAATCTTGCCGTAACACCTCACTGACAGCCAGAGCCAGGGAGGCCCCCATCTTTTCTGACTTGGGCAACTTCTCATAAGTTTCTTTTTCATTTCCTATCAAAATGCTTCCCACCATAGTCTGACCTGCAGATATAGCCATAGCCTAGCACCATGCACAATAGCAGCCTGAACTGCAGCAGCACGGCTTGAAATGTTCTGCCTCTATCAGTCCTAGCGATTATAACCTAGAGAATATTCCCTAACAATGTCGAGGGACAATAAGGCACAGCTCATCAATGAGCACAATACCTGCAGCACACCCGAGCCCAGAATAGAAACTGCTCCGGCAGGTGGGACAGCTGGCTTGAATTTTTATTTAGTGGTTGTGAAAGGCACCGTGGCTTTCAGTGAGACGAGAACAGCCCTGACAGTGACAGATCCCCCATTACATTGTGCCACTGAACAGAATGAGCCACTTCAGCAGATACAGTTCATTTTTCTTAAGAGTTCTGTAATGGGTTGGAATTAGTCTAACATTTCTTTTTTTTCTTTATAAATTCCCATCACTTACCAATGCTCTGGACTTCCCCTTCGAAGGTCACCTTGACTTTCTGGAGGCCTGAGAAGTTACTGTGACTCTAGAAAAATCCAGGGCAAATTTGCATGCTGAGCTGCCTGCCTGCCTGTACAATCTGTCTTAAAACAGCCAGCACAGCAGTGGGTGCCCTGGTCAGGATTTCTATCACCCCTCACCAACGCTGGGTGCAGGGCAGTGTTTCCCAGACACAACCTGTTGTGCAATGGAAGGTGTATAGGAACACCCTTCCTTTTATGCCTTATCCTTTTACTCTCCACTGCTCAACACAATGCTCAAATTTATCCTGCTTGTGTTCAAACACAGCGCTGTGCTGAAATTCAGAACAAATTGACTTTTCCTCCAGTGTCAGTGGAAAGAGACTAAAACCACTGAGCCCACTGAAGGCTTGTGTTACTTCACAGGGGCTGTGGGTGACACAAGAAATCTCCATCAACGGTTCCTAATAGGAGACAGTAAGCAGTCAATCAACACCAGCTGTTCTGGCCTCCTCTTGGAGTCCCTGCAGCAGAGAGGTGGCCATCAGAAGTTGGCTCTGAGTTTCCCACTGCTAATACAGCCTACATTTCTCACGGAGCCTGAGCATTTCTGACAGCAGGAAGCATTTATTAACAGACTGCTGAGCAGATCAAGATGGATACAGGTTTTTTTGTTTGTTTGTTTGGACTTGGAGGTAGGTCCAGAAAGAGGAGACAAGTGGAGTTATAAAACAAACGTGACATTTTATGACCTGATCTACTGGTCCTACTGCTCCAGTACTTCAGAAGGCAGGTGCAACAGGGTCTGCGTACAGACCTGAGAACCAACGTGTAGGAGCTGTTACAGGATTTGAACTGATCATGACATTTTAATTCCAGTTTAAGTGGATTTACCCAAACGGCTATGATTATTACATTTGTTAGATCAGTCAAAACTGGGGCAAGACTAATAGGCAATCTGTGCTCAGAAATCTTTACCTAACAGTCAATATACAAGACTGTAAGTTATATCCTGGTTTGAAGACAGATGTGCAGACTATGGGTGTCAGTTAATTTAAAGTTGACTCTCAAAAATCCTGCATTATTCCCCTTCAGATCCACCTTCTGTGGGGCTGCGATTTCAAATATCCTGCTGCTTCTCCAAAGCCATCAGCGGATTTCTCCTGGGCCTGAACTGGGCCAATGACATTTTCAGATAGGCTTGGCCAGATGTAGTCGTTAAAAAAACTAGGCCAATGCAGTGTGCTGTTAATGAAAGAAACACAGACCCCGGGGGAAAATATGAACATCAGGTTATTTGGCCACCAGCTGACTCCTTATCAATAAGTGCTGTAGCAGAAGGCAGAGTTGTATTATGTGTGCTGAGAGGCCACGGTCACAAGCACAAGCACCACACTTGGGATAATAAGTCTCAGAATTATGGAACCCACATCAAAGCCATACATGCCTGGCACCCAGTTTTTTCCTTTTTTTTTTTCTTTACTTCTTCTTTCCCCATTACACCCAAATAACCACCCTAGCTGACTTGCACTGTGCTGAGCCCTGGGAGCTGGAACTGCCTGGCCAGAATGGCTGCAGGACCAGGACTTGTGTGAAGGCAGAACTTGCTGGCTGGCTGTCCTTGCCCTGAGTCACTTTCAGACGATCGCAAGCTACAAATTTTTTCCCTCTCATAAGAAGGAAGAGCATAAAAAAACTGGCTGAATATGTGATGTAACCTAAAATGAAGGAAGAACACACTCAGCCTAGATCTGAGTGTGCTTTGGGAAGTCTGCCTTGTTCGCTCTGACCGAAGTCTGTGTCCGGAACTCGGAGCCAGACAGCTAAGAGAAGCCCGACTATTATTTAAAGGATTGGTAAGGTCACAGCAGCCTGAGCCTCTCGGGTCTGAATTAATCTCTTTGGTGAAGCAGCCTGCTCGCACTCAGCTGCATGTGCTCACAGGTGCATTTGTGTAGAGCAATGCCATCCAGTGGTTGCTCAGCTTCATCACAAAGCCACCGGCTCCTTCCTCAGGGACAAGCTGAAATGTTGCTGCTCTGCTCCCAGCCAAGGCAGACCTCAGATACTAAGAGACTGTGAAAGTGACCAGCTTGATTGTTTCCAGCTCCTCAGTCCTTTTTCATGTAAATCTGAGGTATGTTTTAAATAGGAACGACTTGAAAATGTTAAAAGATGTTTTGGGGAAATGATATTTTATGTATGCAGTCCAAATATACAAACTTATGATCAGGCCTGGATTTCGGTGTGAGGAGTAGCTACATGGAGTCATGTGGAAAATTATGCTGATTTCTAACTGAAAAATGCAGTCTTCAAAAGAAACTTTCTCGCTGGCCTAATCCCAGGAGATACTGAGTTTGCTCCCTGGGACGTTTTTGCTTGAGGAAGATGTCCAGAGATAGGAATGGACCACAGCTGAGCTGAGCAGAGCCTTTCTCCATCAACGTAACATTTTAAAGAGCTCCGGTATTGCTGCTTACCCAAGAAGGCAGCACTTGGAGAGGCATTAACTATACCCGGGTGCATCCCCTCTCTTGCCTTCTCCCAAGGAGAGATACGTTAAAACTCCACAGAGGATAAATTAAGATCTCAGCAGTTTTTGCCTGTTGCACTCCCCACGTCAGACATAATTGCATGGCTCTTGACAAGGAGGATTTATCATATTAAATACCATGGATGGAGCTAGAGCAACTGTTCAGCTTGCAAAGCATCACCTGGCCTGCTGGATATAGCCTGTCCCCAGGGCACTCAACTTTCTACAGGCTGCAAAGCTGCACTGCAGAGCCTGCTCTCACTGAGGGGCTGCCCTTCTCAGCCAGGTACTGTACGCCACAGGTCTGACCCTCCTTCAGGCCTCAGCCCCCTCGTGCTCCACCAGGTGCCCATGTACTGCTGTGTTTCAGAGTTGCATCACTCCTGCTCTGTAGTACAAATTCCAATCAGGCGTGACAAAGCCCACTGGGTGCTGCTGACAACAGGTGTCTCATTAAACATCTCTCAACCTTACAGGCATTCACATTGACAAGAACCAAACTCACACTCAATCACAGCTTAATCACAGCCAAACTCTATTAACAAGTCATACTAATTACCAACTTCTAACAATTTCTCAGGTTCAGAGGCAAAATATCCTTTCTTTATAGATGAAAACCGACTTGTGATACTCCAGCTCTGGCCATAATTAGGTCCTTTTAAACAAAACAAACCAAAAATAAAAATTCAGACAGATCCCTTTGTCATAATGGTCCTGAAAGTACAGTTGTACAATGACATGTTTTGTTTGTTTTAATTTCGTATCTGCTATGTTGCCCACAAGGGTCCAATTAGCTTGTTACAGATGCTTGTACCAGTTTTATCCACTTGTCTTTTTTTATTTTTTTTAAGAGGGGTAACTTGTAGCACAGATTGCTGGCCTGCAGGCATCCAGAGATCAACAACCAGCTTCCTGTGATACCAAGCCCCCTGTGAAACAGGCAGCCCTTACTCACAGCATTCATAATGCAAAGGGTAAAAATGAACAAGGGAGGGAGGGGCTTGCACTGGATTTTGGATTCTTGTGAAACAATCTGGTGTGTTCGAAAGTGGCCTAAAGATGGCAATTCTGCCACGGCTTGGAAATTAAATTGCAGGTTTTATTTTTAATAGCATAAAGTGCTGCCTTGCAGTAAAATACACAGCTCTTAAGTTGTGGCTTTGAATTGTATGTCAGTATTTCTTCTTGTCCCCTGGTATGTTTAGCACACGTGTAATTCTGCGTTAACTGGGATGCTTTTCTCCATTGTGTGGCTGTATTGAGTGCCCGAGTACTCGAGAACTCACTTGTGTAATCAATATGCTTACAAAAGGGTGCACATAAGTAACAGAAAGAATCTGACTTGAACTGACAGTGGGGGTATCACAGTGAAGGCAAATGTCTCATCCTTAACTCATGCTGCTGCTGGAGAGGAAGAAAACCCAACAGATTGAGTTAAAGGCTAACATAACATTTCCTACCATATTCTCAGCAGCGCTGTTCGAGGGAGAAAGCCTCCACCCAGTATCTGCTATGCAAAACCCAGGAGGTAGTTGTTCATGGGTTTAGTTTGCTTTTCCTCTCCTTAATTTTAAAAGGAAATTTTATTTCTCATGGAAGATTACAATGACAGCTGAGCAGAGAATCACCATCTTGAGCCTTAGTACCGTTAATTATTTTTACCTCAGCAGCAGGTAGTTTTACTTCTTCAACGAGGCGATGCAGGATGAACACAGGATGCCTGAAACTCCTGGGACAGGTCTGCATTTCCCAAAGGAGGGCTGGTGTGATGTGTGTGGTATCCTGGTTTGGTTCACCTTGAGGTTCATTACTTGATGTGGCAGTTCCATGGAGCCACAGGCAACCACAAGGACCTGTAGGGAGAAGAGTGGCACTGGGTAATGTGCCTACTTTCACTCCCCTCGGCATAGCCCCATGAGCTCTGTCCTTCACTTGCCCGTGGTGCTGGAGCCCAGCTGTGTGACCCCAGTGTGATGAAGACTAACACAACAGGTAACAGTGGTGGAAGGGGAGAATTACTTCAAAAATTAGTACCTGGCAGGAGCTGGATGGCTTGGTTTTAAGGTTCAGTGTTGAAGGCTTCATCTTCTAAGGACACAGTGTTCTCATCATGACAGTGCCATCCTCCTTCACAGTGTTCTCATCATGACAGTGCCGTCCTCCTTCATCCCAATGCTGACTGGGTATGATGAACTGAGCGGGCCCTGCATAGGATGAAACACAGGAGACTGTGGAGCAAACCACTGCTTTTCCAGATACCATGCATAATACAAAGCAAAGCTTTTTCTGTAGTTTCCAGGCTGAAGATGGATTGGCACAGCATTTCCTTGCTCATCAGCCTCTGGCATGAGCTGGCAGAGGTATTCCAAATGCAGTTCAGCAAGGAAACGTACCACAGAGGGGTGGGATACAGTTGAGTAAAGCTGCTGGTGAGGAACGGGGAAATCCTGGTGAGGGTACAGGTGGGCACATCTTGTACCTGATGGCACAGAGAGTCTTATCATTAGCGGTACAGCAGCACTGGTACTGCGAAAGTGTCACCTCTAATGAGGGTCATTAAAAATAGACCTGGTTGCAGTGGCCAGCCTAGCAATGGCAAGAGGCACCTGTCATCCCAGGGTAGGTCTGAGGCTCTCACACAAGGAGAAATAGAAGCGTATGGTACAATTCTGTTTGAACAGCAGGAGGAACAAAGAAAGGTCTCTGTTCAAAGCCATAGGCAGGTTAGGAGACCAGGAGAACCACGACAACATTCATGCAGTGCTCCATCAGGGGAAAATGGAGTTCTCTGCCCAGCTGTAGTTGCGATCCTCCTTATAACAGGCTGCTTCAGATCAGAGCATAACAAGCTTTTTTTTCCCTAGGATTTGCCAGATTCGGTTTGGAAGAGGCTAGCAGGGGCTGATGCAGGCTGCAAAGATTAGTTCTGGTTCCAGCATTTCTTCAGCCCTGCCACAGCAGCAGAGTGCAAACGCAGGGCTGATGGCATCTGTCTGTCTGGGGAGGGCACGCAACCAGCAACAGCCCTTCCTAGTTTTGAACTTTGGAGTGGAGACTTCTTTGTTCCCCACGTGTTTAGTGCTCCTGAAGTTTAAAAAGAATAAATCAGAACAACTGGAGCTTTACTATTCTGTAGAGTGGTTGCTTCTGATCAGAAACTGAAATCCCACTCCGTACTCCTCCAGTGTGGAAATCTGTCAGGTAAACAGAAATCACCTCATAAAAGCCCCTAAACAGCTCTGTTTTATATTTTAATTGAGGAACAGAACATTTTAAGTGCTTTTATTGGGTGGCGCCTGCTGAATGACAGATGTCCACGGCGGAGTAATGCTGAGCACACTTTCATAAAACAGGGCAATTCCTTGCTTAAAACACTTACAATTAAAGGCTTGATTGAATAACAACAAGTTCTGTGCATGGAGCTCATTTCTGCACTTGTTTGTGCACCTGAATCAGGCTGCGATCATTCGGGAGGCTGGATATGAGGTGCCAGTTGCTTTGTTCAGTGACCAAACAGTGCTCACGGGCACAGCTGGAAACGTGCCTTTGATTTTTCACCGACAGAGATAAGGTATGCTGTGCTGTGCTGTGCTGTGCTGCACTGCGAGACTTGCTAATGCCCTCACTTCAGCTGGGAGGCTGAAGTTACACGTTAGGAACGATCCCAGTTTGTAAACAGGCAGAGATATTTTAAAATGAATGGTAATCCTTAGCAGCTGTCAAAGTCTTAAGTAATTTCTGCTTTATTTTTTTATCTAACTCCCGTGACCCTTATTACTTTGATACCTGTCTGTCTGTGCACCGATTCTCACAATGTCTAAAGGAAGTCGGGCTGGCATTAGTACTATTTTATCCATCCGTATTATTTTATCCAGGGAACTGAGGCATGGAGAGATCAGTGACTTGTCCAAGGATATTCTTCAAAAAGGGGTCCCAGTGCTCTGAACACATGACCGATCTTGGGACAGTATTTATGACTTTGCCTTGTAGAAACACTCAAAGCATGGAACAACCAACAGCAAACTGGATGATAGGGAACAAACTGCAGACTGCCATTCTAGCAACTTCAGTTCGAAAGGATTTCAAGTTTTACCCCTACTGAGCTGGAAGAAAGACCATGTCTAACCTGGTATCACTGTGAAGTTGTGATGGCACAGAAAATCCTAACAGTGAGCACCTAAACATAGGAAAAAGGCCCCACATCTCTTTGAAGAGATGAATCCACAAAGTAAATCCTGTCACAGCAGAAAATGTGTCATGGGAAAATCTTACGGATACAATCCAGGATGAGAACATGCATATGGATGCAAAATGAAATGCAATCAAACGAGATAACACATATACCAGCACTGAAGAAAACGCACAGCACACTCACAAGAAAAGATTAAATCCAAGGGGGTCTGAGGACATCTGAGCAGTCCCCGGTGACTGCATTTTGGCAGGAATATTATGGAGGTTTCCAAAAAAGGATGCAGGAAGATGCTGCAGAAATTAAATGAGGAGTAAATGAAGTATAAGGGCTGGTCAGTTACAGAACTAAATGGAAGACGTGTCAAACCCGGCCCCAGTGTGGAAAGACAAAGCGGGTACTGCGTGATTAGTTTGTCTGCTACTCAAACGTTACCCTGTAGTTCCATCTTTCCTTCTTCAGTGTGCTCTGCAGGCAGTGATTTTCAAGTTGCTGGTTTGCAGACCCAAAGTACGTGCATCTCAGTTCAGGGCAAACAAAAGTGTAGAACAGCTTTACTTGCAAAATCTTTGTCAGTGGGGGAATATCCTCTGGTTGAAAGGAAAAGCAGTGTGATTCAGAGGCTGGTGTGAATATGTAAGGAGCTCAGAATTTAATAAAACATACCTTCTTTGTGGCATGAGTGACTGAGCTCAGTCTTGCTCAACATCCTTGAATTTTATCAGCTACTCTACATTTAAGTGACAACACAAAACCTTCTGCAGGTTTAAGAAGGGAGGAAACTTTCACAAGTCTTTTGCTGGGTACTGGCAGTGATTCTGGCAATAGGCAAAGCTGCTCAAACCCCTTTATTCTGAGCTGCGGAGGAAGATGTTCCTAAATTCTTCTGCTTCGTCCTTGGAAGGCCAATGGCCTATTCTGGTGACTCCCCACATCTCCCATATAAATCAGAGAAGACCAACTAGTGTTGACATTTAACTACTGCAGTGCCTCAAAATTCTCACAGTCTCCACCACAAGCTTTCTACTGTTGCTGAAGCAGTGAGCCCGATATTTCCACAGAAAATCTTAGTGAGCCCATCCAGCAGCAGCCAGGAAAGCAACATGTCTCTTCAGAACGTAGAATTGTAGAATCATAGCATCATGGGACAGCTGTGGTTATGGTGGGATTATGGAGAATGACAGACAAAAGTGAGGACAAGTGCAGGCAGTCCAAGAAGAATGTGACCCAGTCCTGAGTCCAGTAACTGTTCAGTGTCCCTCTGCCTGCCGCAGGCTGTGAGATGGTTTGGAGCTTTCTACAAGTCTTATTCCACATGCCCCACTCCAGCTATAGGAGCAAAGAGCCATTTCCAGCTACTTATAAACCCAGCATAGTGGGAAAAATAAATCATGTTTTGGGGCTGTTATTCTCTAAAGAAAACAAGTGGCCTAATCCTGCGCCTGCAGTCACGACTGAACTCAGCACAAGCAAAGGAGCTAGGCTGGAAGCATGTGCTGAGGGAGGTGATGAGGATCTGGCTTGCACAGCTGCCTTTGCAAAGGGTCAAGACAATCTCACACAGGGCACAACTCTGTTAGTTTTGTTCTGGTCTTTTTTTTTTTTTAAGAGCATTAGCTCTTTTCTGAAAATGATATTCTGTTGTGTGTGAGAAATGAGAACAGGCCAGTCCAAAGGGAAAGAGTGCAGTGCATCGGCTACAAGCCTAAATAAACACCAAGGTCTGAAGATGCCTGGCTCAATTTTGTTTTACAGAGCTTTATTTCATGAATCTTTCCCTTTCATTATTAACCATTCACAGCTGCTATACATGGAATAATAATAAAAATGTATTCATTGTTCATAATAAAAGTTCATATTCCTTGTAGAAATGGTATAATTGGTGATCAGGATGTATATTTCTCCTAAAAGTTACTAGGGCTTTCTGAGTATAAGCACAGCCCCCACATTCCCTGTGTTCAGGGGGATGTGTTTGTTCAGCCTTGGCGATGGACTGAGGTGGTGCAGCAGAAATGCTAAGTCACGGCCTGAAGCAGTGATTGAGCACCTGGTGGGAAGGCAGGGCCAACCCAGGGAAGCTCAGGTGCATGCATGCAATGCAATGCACCTGAGTGACCAGAAAGGGTGGAGCCAGGATCCAGCCCTTCCCAGACCTCTTTAAAGGTTGGCAGTTGAGACAAGGGTAGCTCACTGGAGATTCCTGCCTGCTGCAGGCCTTCTGAAGGTAAGCAGCTTCTTTTCTTTATTTCTATATCTGTGGCTGCTGAATTTGGGCTTCTCATCCTCTGCTGTAGCCGAAGACTTTGCAACCCTGCTATTATCGCTGTATTTTCCATCATATTATAGCATTACAGGCATCCTCTGCCATCCTGCAGCAACAGCCTTGGCTGTGACAGTGGCAGTCCTTGATTGTGCCCCACTGAGTGTGTTGTGGGTTTTCATGAAGATGCAGCTAGGGCTTGAGTCAAAGTACAGCAAAGCTGAAGTGAATCTTTTCAGGGAAGCTGGGATGTGATATGTTCCTGGGTTTCTTTGACAATGAAAAAATGAGTCTTTTTGCCATATTCCCCAGGTGTTCTCCTAGATGTCTACCAGTTAGCCCCTTGCTTCCTGCCTGCAATTAGCACTTACATTGTTGCAAAGGGAGATGAGATTCACTCTCTGCCATCCTCCTTCAGAAATCGCTCACACCTTTCCTACTGGGTGGGAATATGAACTGTGGGTTAAGGAAGATTCTAGTAGTGGAATTAAATTTGCAAACAATCCTACCCCCCACTTCTCTTCTTCTATTAGATGTTGGTCCTTATCATGCTGTATGAGCATGTGAGCACAGAAGCCCACAAACAGCATTTGGTTCAGCAAGGCTCTAAATTTCCATGACTCCGTTCACCCCCTGGAGTTACTGAGGCACAAATTGGTCCCCATGCATTTCACACAGGGTAGCTGCAGCTGGATAAGTGCCTGCTATTTTGGTGGAGAAGCAGGGTGAGTAGAAAGCTGGGAGTATGTGACTGCTGACCTTAATTAGAGGAGATAAAAATGTAGAAACATGATTCCTCTGAAAACCAAGGAAGGTCTTATCATCGAGTGTTTCCACATGGATGCCGTTGAGAAGAGGTCAAGCATTTTCTATATACTTTAAGTAAACAGCAGATTGTGAGTTCATAGCCTGGACTGGATTTGAGCAGCCTTTGTATTCTGCAACATCATAATTCAGTCTTATGTACTTAAGATTTGATTGATATCCACCAACATTATTACCTGAGATTTGCTAGGGAACACAGTGGCGATTAAGAGCTTGCTAGTGAAGCTATGCCTGGTGTCACGTATGGCTAACCCCAGGCTGGGACTGGGCCTTGGGTTCCCACTTTAGCAGAGGAAGAATGATGGTTTCTCCTAGGAGTCACTGTTGTTGGTGGCTTTTATCTGATAAGATGCATCTTCCAATCTTCCCTGTCATGTAAGAAATGCATATGATCTGCAAAATCAAATTTGCTAAATGAGAAATGAGTTATATGTCAGGAGCAGAGTGCTCCAAATAAGGCAGTTTATTTACACACTACTAATGAAGCATATCATGCCATGCTAAGATATAAGAGAAAAAAATCCCGTGTTCTTTCTTGCAGTTATCCAGGCTGAAGGTTAAGACTGAATGTAGTGGCTTTGTACCAAAACCAGCTCAGTTTCCCTACCTGGAAATGGGATGACAACTAAATCAAGAATTGCAGTCTTATATCTGCAGATTTAGTTCTACCAGCATTGCCACCTATGCTTACATTATCAGGTAACAGCATTCATCACAGATGCTCCACATTCCTTCCATGTCCTCACAAGATGTCCTGTTTGCAGACAGGGAAATGGAGTCACGGAGCTATGATCCAAGCCCACGCAACCCAAAGGCAGACCATCCTGAGCCCCCAGTTAGACCCAGCAGACCTAGTAACTTCTACAGCTATTACAAGCAGGAAGAAAGGGCAGGAGTGTGCTTAGGGCATAACTGGAAACAGATGAGTCACTGTAAGTATTCCTATTCTTCACATGAGGACTGGAAGCGTTGGTGCCCAAATTATTTAGGTGTATTGCTGGGAGGAAGGAATGAGGCATGAAACATAGGAACTTCATCCTCTCAACTTGCAAGTCGAGCAATAAAGCTCTAGGTGCAGCCAAAGCAAAAATCCCTTTTTCCTGGTCTGTATCTGCCTGCGAAAAGGAAAAAGAAAGGGCAGCTGATTTGTGAGTGTATTCCTGCTAGAACTGTAGATTTGAAAGCTGTGTCCTTGATTAAAGTGGGGAATGCAATTGCACATGCCATTAATTATTACTGATAAGCCAAAGTAGTGATGAAGCCAAATAAAAATCTCCTGCCACTGCGATAAGGATCTGGGAAAAAGAAAAACCCAGGAGCCTCCAGTCTATCAGCATTCCTTTTTTTTTTTCCTTCTTTTTTTGGTGAAATGTGTCTGAATTGCTAGGCCTCCAAACCTGGTGTATACTCCAAGTAGGTGATATCTATAGGTGCAGATCAAGAGAGATGGAGTTTATCTACACAGACAGCAAAAAGCAGCTTACAGCCCCTCTAACATGTGACCAGTCTCAATTATGGCTTCTTCCCTATGACATCAGTATGCGATGGAGGATCTCACTTTTTTTCTCTTGCCAGAGGCAAACGAATACATTACCCAGCAGTGAGGCGTGGGGCAGCGGATGTGTAACTCTGGGGTGATTTGGATTCCACGCTCGCGTGGGGGTGTGAGCCAACCTCAGAAGTCATTTTCACTGATGCTGACACATACGGCATCCCTCAGAGATCTGTCTATCAAACTGCAACATGCTATGCAGAAAAATTAGATTACTCATGCTACAATAAAGAAGGGAAGATGACAATGAGAGAAGAAGCTTCAAAATGTAACAGCTATTTATGAAATGAGTATGAATCCTAACAATGGAGAAGTATCCAAGAGACTTCTTATTTATTTATTTTAGCTCTTGCAAGCCATTTCAAGGAGAGTGAGTTGGAAAGATCCTATTAATTCAGACACTGCCTCTAGAAAACAAACAGCACTTCATCATGATTGTCACATTACGGTTATTGTGAAATACCATCTTAAGTACTCATTATGATTTTGCTGCTGGTCTTGCTGCTCTCAGCAGCAGGGTTTCCTTTGGCTTTGCTAAGTGCAGGATCAGGCCATCTCTTTTCTTTCTATGAATTGCAAATGGACTGCTCACGTGCCAGCTGAGTAACTAGGCAAAGTTCACTGTGCTCAGTTCAAAGCATGCAAGATGAAGCTCAGGGCATTTCACTCGCAGTATTTGCAGAGTTCCTCAGGTCTACAAAAGTGTTAAAGTGGTTTAATACAAAATCCATAAGACAAACGTTATGCAGCTATGTGTGAAGCCCTGTCCAATAAAATCTATTTCTTTGGGAAAAAAATACAAAGTAGTAAAACATATTTTGTATAGAAAAGAAAAGGCTATGTGAAGCTTAGGAAAATCCTATAAATCAGAATGCTGAACAGCTTCAGGAAAGGAGATTTAAAATAAATCTGTGGAAGAACATACACACACAGACAGATGGAAATGGATCTGGACAAGTGCTGAGGTTAGAACATCTCAGACAGCACTTGCAGGACTAGTTTTACAATACCAGAGAATGAGAAGGTTTGGCTGAATGCTGATGTTTCTTCTGTAGTAATAACAAACCTATGCTGGGGTTTCCGTGGTATTTGCTCCTTGAGTTATTCCCCAGGAATGCTAACTGGGAAAGATAATTGAAACTTTTAATTCCTGCCTGCCCTGGATCACCTATTAACCACACTACTGTCAGCTGCAAATTGTTTTATTATTGCTATTATTTCTGCAGGATCTGGTTGTTGTATGTTGGTTTGATCTGACAAGCAGTTCCAGCCGTTTCCTGTGGGGTTGACTTCCCTGTCTTGGTTGTCTCTTCCCACAGATAAGTTCTGGCTCCTGTCCAGGCCAGAAGAAGGGTTACATTTTGTGGCCCTGCATCTCACATACCCTCCATGGAGCCTGGCCTGCTGTCCAGCGCAAAGAACTGCCACGTGGTACGTTTAGCTTTCCTTGCTCGTTCTTTGAGTGTGTGACACTACTGAGTCCGGTGGTGTAGATCAACCAAGCTGCACGCTTTAAGCCTGCCTAGTAGTTTTGCAGGGCTTTTTCTGGCTTTGGCTGCTTAATACAGACATGCAACTTCAACATGACCACACATAGTGGAAGTACACAGAATTATAGGTCTTCTTAAAATTGTCAGGAGCAAATATGATCAGATCTGGTTCTTGATCTCATTACTGTCTGAAAGATTTGACTGGCATTTTTAAATGCCATGATTTATGTTCTTCACCTTAACACAGCCCTCAGTAGTGTAAACCCAGTAACTCTATTATTCTCCAGGGGAACTTCTAGGAATCTGATTGGAGAATTTACACAACACTGTGTCTATAAGAAAATATTAACATGGATTAAGACAAGTTGATAGATATTAAACCAGGCTATAGAATGAAAACCACTGAGAATAAATCAAATAACTTTGCCTAACTACAGAAAGTATTTGTAAAGCCCTGTAAGGTTTCCATTTCCTAAAGCCACCTGCCATCTCAAATGCCCCTAATCAGTCACAGATGTTGGATACCAACCTGCTAACCTTATGGCTTTGAGAGAAAATATTGCACTTTTGTAAACTCATTCTTGGGTATTTCCTTTATTTTTTTTAAACTAAACTTTCATCCCTTATTTTCCACTTAAATGTAATGAGTTATATCAACTCTGACACTTTGTTCTGCTTAGCCCTACAGTTCCAGTTAGCTGCTTCCCTACCTGGTTCTTTAAATGTTTGAAGATCTCAGTTTGTTGTTGTTGCTTTGTTAGGGTACTTTTTGACTTTACAACTCAAGATCCCCTTTCTGGCAGCAAAGAATCCCATGAGATACAAAATGTGCATCTTTTCTGTAACCATTTGCTAATGGAGAAGTGCATATTTTTCTGTTCTCAACTAATGTTTGTTTCCACAGTGAAGATGCATCAAGTACTGAGCCTTTATGAAGTACTCTTGAAACAGGAAAAAAAAAGTAGCAAAAAATAATGAAAATAAAGAGACTGCTAAGAAACAAGACATTTTAGCACCTATTGGAATCAAAAGAAAGAATTTCATAGATTAGGGAAGGTACAGAAGAGGCCAAGCTGGCAAAGACCATTAGATGCTGTTAGGATATATTGATATTCAAGCACAATGGTGGGTTTGGCTTGGCTGAGGAAGGAGGAATTATTCCACTTTAGCTTGTGAAGACAGGCTGGGAGTGGGAGTTGTAATGGAGGTAGGAAGCAGACTGGATTTTATTAGACTTCCATCATCTTTAAGAGATCCCTAACCAGATCAGGTTTCAGCCTCTCCCTCCACTCTTGTGTCAACCTTTGGTTCTGTTTTTGCTGGAGGATAAGTTTCATTATATTAATAAGCAGCACAAGTGGTTCCAATTGTGGAAGAACCACTTCGAGCTGTCAGAAATGATCAGAGGAGAAGTTTCAACCTTTCTGTGATTGCAGCCTCTTCTTCTGGTGCCTCAACTCAGCACTTCCCCAGTGCACTTCACATTGTTTAGCAACCATGACGATAATAAAAGGTACGTTTACATTTTGGTGAGAATAGATTACTGTATGGAACTTTATTCTCTTTATTCATGTAGTACATCAGTGCTCACGGACCAGATGTTACTGGGAATAACTAGGCTAACATCCAATCTGCTGTCTGGAAGACTAGATCTGGGGATATACTTGTATGAAACTATACATCTTCCATTTTCTGCTGCAGTCAGATTTCAAACACAAACATCTTTAATTATGCCACCGTACCAATGAGCCTGCATTTCTTATTGCTAATATGGAAGTAAGGAGAAAGACTCACAAAAAAGTACCCCAAAAGTTGAGACTATTTGATCAGTATCTTAAAGTGATCCCTTCCTGCTTTCCAGCCATAATGCTCAGCATCTGTATTCCTTAAAGCATCTACGTGAAGGAAAAGCATTGTAGGTAGGCAAAGAATTACAGAATGCCCACGAGGGTGGAAGTACTACCAGATTCATTTTGCAGATAGGAAAGTGGCGCACAAAGTATTAAATTCCTCCGAGCCCAAGAAAGCAGCCAGCAGAGAGGAGCAGCCCTGCACCCTAACCATTAGGGCCATCCAGTGCCCAGGTGAACAGAAGGAGGCAGCTATGGAACAGGCCGAGGGTGTCCTCGCAGTGTGCCACTGAAGCTGCTCAGGCTCTGTGCAGAAGCAGGTGCATGCCCAGCAGCCTCCTCCAGCTGCAGGGCTGGGTTCACAGATCTACCATGAAATAACTGAGAATCACACTCCTTCTCAACAGGTTTCCCCGCTGCCCAGGGAGGAACTGAGTGAGGTTTAGTTTTCAAATTAAACTCACCTGGGACTAGTCACTGAAATGTCATCCATGAGATGGAACAAAAAAAAAGAGGGGAGAAATGTAAAAGGAAATCTTTGTAGCCAGGACTACCTGACTCTCCCACAGTAGGAGACACGAGAATACCGTTTCATGTCATGGAGATGTAGTTAAAATGCAGACTGCATAGCCTTGTTCTCAGAATTTGAGAGGTGTGGTTTATGCATGTGGACAAGCCATCGTTCCTCCCTTTGATCTATCACTTGATGTAGAGAAAGGCTTTTATGTGCTAGTCCCATATAATGGATAATTTAGTCTGAAACCATTATAAAAAGTATTACACTTTGGGTACATATGCTTCAATTATTCTTGAAAGTACATGGAAATATTTTATGACATTCACGTATATTTCAAGTTTTTTTTTTTTTCTTTTTAAATCAAACTGAAACCAGAACTTTTGTTTATCATCCAAACAAATCTGTTCTCCTGAGGCAAGTTTGCATGTATTTTAAAAGACTTCTGCCCTTTTGTGAAATACATTTTAAGGTAAAATGTAACCACTGTCTTTGAATGTTTAATAAGAAAAATGTTAGAGTCATCATTCACTAGAATTACTACTGGTACAGATTGCTTTTTAGCTGCCTATATTTAGTCTGTTTACGAGTAAAATTACTTACAATAAAAAGTAATAAATACAGATTTAAATTCTCCTTGTACAAGTGCACTTATTTCTGAACTTTCAGATTAATCCTATCAGCCTTTTACAAACAGAACTGGCCAGAGAGAGACCTGAAAAAGTTACCCATAAAACCATGCCCTGCTGCTATGACACGAGATGCTGCCAAAGAGCAGAATTCCCCTTTTCCCCTGGTAACAATTCCTGTTGGGAAAGCATTTTAATTACATTTCTTGGTCTTGATGTTTGCTTTCTTCTCCAGGTGTGTTCCCAAGGACAGCTCTGGGAGATGGTGACAGCTGAAGACCACTGTGAGGCTGATGCCTGCCTGAGGACCAGTGACACTCTTGTCAGCCATTGAACCTTACTGCCTCAGTTTCCCTACTGCTAAATTAAGGCATATTTGTATGAGATACTGTTTTCTCAACCAGGAAAATTATCTCAGCATTTGGTGTATATTTTCTTCTACTGAAGGATGGATGTGATCTTCACATAGTTAAAAGATCAGAGCCATTCCACATCAGAGAAAGTGCCGGTGGGAGATGTAGGTGGCCTGTAACACCCACCACTGATCCTCTATCTGTGGGGCTGCTGGCATTGCTAGTTCAAACGGTTCATCTGGAGGAAAATGATGTGTAACTTGGATATATGGGGCTTCCCAGACAGCAGGGCATACTCTAAGGAAATGCTCTGCTGATCATTTAATCCCTGCTTTCTTCACTATGTAGTGCACACTGGCCCACTGAGGAGGTAGGCCCTGCTCCTCCACTGCTGTGACCAGCAATGCCCAGAGATCAGTGGCTCTGCAGCTGCACATCCTGCCTTCTGAACTCAGCCCTGGGAGGGGACTGGAAGAGCTGAATGGGTCCATCTGCACTAGCCACCCCTACCTACCTTAAAGCCCCAAACCACGAGGGGCAGTTGGTTACACAGCAGGCTATTAGCCCCAAGTGTTTCCTGAGGTCTGACTTCATTTAGTGCGCGGCACGGCACAAGCCCTTTCCCACGCGACGTCTGAACTGAACCTCATCAGCAGTGCCCAGGCTCTGATCCTGACCCAGCCTGCACTGCAGCCCCTCTGCAGAACTAACCCGAGATGAAAGGCGTCAAATGACAGGATACAGAGTGCTGAGAGCTGGCTTCTGCAGACATCTTGCTGGTTGTTTTAAGGTCTTCTGCCTCTAAGTGGCACCATGCTGAGTGATTGAACACTTGCTAGAACCTGTTCTACCTTTTATTGCGATGATTCATTACAGAGCTCCCAGTTTGCAAACTCTGAACAAGCACTGCCTAGATGTCAGAGCCCTTTGGTCAGAAACACCAGAGCCTTCTGGAGTGATGGTCCCGGTACTACAAAATCCCTTTGGAAAGCCACAGCTCTTGAACCAGCACTGGGAAAGACTGAACTTTCATTTTTAGAGAAGGCTCTCACATCCCTACGATCTGTAACGAGAGGTACTCAAAACACAGCCAGGTGAAGCTTCCTCTGCTGTAAATTTCCAGAGGATTACACTGAATCATAGGTTTATGGATTTGTATGTGCTTAATATAATCAGGCTCAGATTGTCTGTATGTAGCTTCTGCTCAGAGAGCAGGAAATAGTTTGGAAGGGGGACAGAGGGTGTCCCAGAATGGATGGGTCCAGTCTATGTACACTGTGAGACAGACACACACGCACACACTTATTCTGAACATCCTGAAACTGCTTAAGCCACGTGTACTCCCCAGACTAGCTATGCAGTACTGGAAATGATGTGCTTTTTAAATCAGAAGGAAGTGATCTCCTCTCAGTGCCACAGTGGGATCACAACACAATAACATTCAGCTATTCACAAGCATCTACTATGAAGTCTGGCTTTGCTTTAATACTTACTTAGAAGTCCTCACACATTTTGCAGCATTTGGGGCTGTCTTACTCTACCTTAAAATACAGTAAGGCTTTCCTGTGCCTACATAACGAAACAAAATCCACACCCCAAACTCCAGCTCGAAACAACAAACCAGTGCAGCTCAGGAAAGCTACGGATGCCTTAAGAGAGCCAAAGAAATGTACACCATGAGAAAAGTTTTCCTGTATTTGAGAGAAGGTTGTCAGGATGGTAATATAGTACGGTGTGTAGTGAAGACTGGGAGATTTATGTGCCAATTCTGTGTATGATTTATTTAGATGAATCGTTTTTTATCAATATGTAAAAATCCAATAAATATAACTCCCTATACAAAGGGTTGCTCCAGTCCCGATGTTTCAGTGGACAGTTTTGGCAGAAAGTCAGGATGTGCATTAAAAACACACTTTTTGAGAAGTCCAATAAATAAAAGCTCTGAAATATGGTTTCCTACTGAGAAAGGCATTTTAAATCATTTTGATAAAGAACCTAAATTAGGCCTTAAAAGGAGGGGGAAGCTAGGTCCCTGCAACTAATTATTTATAGGTATTTTGAATATAAAAGTCCAGGAAAGCCTGCCTCCATCCCCCATTCTCTGCCACAACAAAGGGGAAAGAAAAAGCCATTCCCCTTCTACCTCCCACCCAAATTAAAAGGCAGAAGTGTTAGAAAGGGGCTGAAGAAAACAGAATTAAAATGGGGAACAGGCACCTGACAAAAACAAGGAGCTTCAGAAGTCCTGGGAAAAGAAGACCTGCACGCTTTCTCAATACCAGGAGGGGACAGGTCTTCATTTCTCCTCCGCGTTACTCCAGAGAAGTGGGCTGCTACTCACCCCAGTCCCCTGAAGAGGGAATACGCTGATATTTGCTAAGCACCACAGGGAATGCTTTTAGAAATGAATAAACATTTGAATAGCCCTAGTCTCTCTGAAAGTCAAAGCAATTTATAGACGTCATAGAAGTCAAAACTGCTGGGCACTTGGGCTTCTGAATCATTTAAGTGCTTCTGGATATGTTAGCCCAAAAACGTAGCTGACATGTGGCATGTGGACAGCCACCCGCAGGCCTTGCCTTTAGAGGATGTACAGCGTGGGGACATGCTATCCCTGCAGCAGAACCAGTGGGGCTGAAGAAGTGTTGTGTGTTTTAAGTGGGAGAGTCTGTGGCTCCACAGCAATAATTGGCAGAGCCCTGTTTTGGATCTCAAGCCAAGCCCAGCAACTCAGGTGCAGTTCACGAGGCTCAAGGCTCTGAATGGGAAGGCTGAGAAATGAGAGATTAATACATGGAAGCACAGTGTGTGTGCTGGAGAGATTTCTGCTATGGTGGTTGTGCCTATCAGGCTTCCTACTGAACTTACTGCTATTCATCTTACAGACATCTAGAATTTCCCTCCCTGTTCTCAGCTTCACCTTGTACTCCCTTCTGCCTCCAAGCACGAGCCTCTCTTGTCCCTGCACAAGGGCCATTCATTCTCCTCTGCTCCATCAGGAGCGCTTCCCTCTGAGTTCGGGTTCATCCCTCTCCTTAAATCTGACCTTCAGATCTTCCTTCTCACTGCACGGCTCAGTAAGGTGTACACAGCAAGGGCCACTGCACTTGCTGAAGCAGGAGGCTGCTAGCAGGAAAATACAGACCTCGGAAAATCAAGAGAAGCATTTAAGAGCTGGAGTTTAACAGCATGGGTCTGCATCTGCCTTTGGCCTGGCTCTGCGCTGTCATTGCATAGTACACAAGAGCACCCTTTTGTTGATCAGGGCCAGTCACAGGTCTTCTAGCATCCTCCAAATCCAAGCAAGACAAGGCTGCCCAGACTTACAGACCTCTCCGACAGCTTGCAGCCCTGATGTGTGCACAACCTGAACTTGCAGACATGCCCTCTCAGGTCAGAAACAGCAGAAGAGCTCAGCCACACAGCACGAGCGCTGCATTTAGCTCCAAAGCTGGCAGAGATACGCAGCCAAGTTTTCAAAATAGCTGAGCAGCTTGAGGGCTTTGTTGCCTACAGACACAGCAGTGGGAACTGCAGGACTCAGATCTGAAAATGTGGGCTGGGCTGGGAGTACTCAAAGAACGGGCCAAGGGCTCCTCTGAAAACATCTTAAATGACCAGATGAGAAAGAGCAATGGATAGGATGGCTGCACAAAACCAGATGCTGGCTGCTATTAAAGACAACACTCTGCCTTCAGTTCACACCAGGTTTGAGATGAGATCCCGACCCACCAAAAAGAGAAGTTCAGACAGTCGAGATGTCCAAAAAAAAAAAAAAAAAGAAAAAAGAAAAAAGCAGAAATCTGAATTCAAATTGAAAGTTAAGTATTAAAAAAACTGCCAAAAATGTTCATTTGTGTCAGGAAAACTTAAGCACAGGTTTCTGACATCTTCAACGCAACCAAAACACATCAGCCATAATGATTCCTCCACCCGATTCACCATTAATATGCAGACAAACGCCAGGGGCTGTCATTTCCCAAATGAAGGCAATCCACATTCATTTACATCTGGAACACCTAAGAATGTTGTGCTTCTGATGGTAAATTTTAAGCTGAAATGAAAGAAGGAGGTAGAAGGCGACGCCTGAGTGTCTCTTGAAAAACATCAAAATGTATTTTGTTTTCAGTCCCTAAAAAAGGATCTGATTATTCAGGGATCCTTTCCTCTTCACTTCATTATCATTAGCTTAGCAGTGCCGGGTTATCTAATTACTCAGCTAGAGCTGGAAACTGCATTTTCATGTAATAAGGTGTAAGAGGACTAGGCTGTCTAGCTTAGTAGTCAGTACTTAAAGAACAGCTGTAAAGAGCAGAGTCAGGAAGGCTGCAGCACGAGAGGAAATCCTCAGTAGAATTCAAGTGCTTTACATCTGTCATAAACATACTTCCAGATCAAATTAAAGGAATTTCTTTTAACTGTATTCACAGGCTCCAAACACTCCACACAACAAGCTGCCTGAGATCTTAGTCATTCTGAGCCATGAATCATTCCCCTTGTCATCTGGCTGTTCTCTGCTGACTGCTAATTCGCTGTATATTGATTTTAAGACTCTGTTAACACATGATATTTTTGTGTTAAGCCAGGAAAGCTTTTCTTGCTGAAAAATCACATCCCATTCTTATTCCTCACAATATTCAGTTTTGTTCCTTCTCATTTATTTAGAATGACTGATCAACGCCGTTTAATCAGCTTTAAGTGGCTCTGTGAATTGTTCCATGCTATTGTAACCACCTACCTTTTTTTTTCTACCAGCACTCAACTTCACAACATGAATTCTTCATTTTGGACTTGTGTGTTTGCCTACTAATGCAAAAACATAGCAGACCAAACGAATGGTGGGGTAACACCCCGAGATTCTGGAATTCAGCTGCTCAGAGAAACGTTACCTGAAGGAAGAACTGAAAACACACATCACAGGAACGATACCAGCGTTTTTCCTCACTGATTTGAAACAGGTCAAGACTTTAAAAACTCCTGTAAAAGACTGTGCTGTTACAGCTGGCGATTAAAGTTTACAATGAATCAGATAATAAATATTTTGTTTGCTTCTTCTGAAACGTCATTAGCAGCGCTGTCGCTCATTGGACTACTACAAAACTGCTGTCGGCAAAAACTGAAATATAACACACCAAAGCTTCATGTTTCAGATGCTTATAAAACTTAATTCCCTGAATAACACTACTAATTTGGGTCTACTTGTATGCCTAAAGATTGTACGTAAATACTTTCAGTATGTAGTTAGACCACAACTTTGCTTTTATTGACCTGTTCCTAGCGGGCCTAAGATCTTTGTCACTTCAAAATAGAACAGTGCTGGTTCCACTGAAGGCATTTAAACCTACAGCAGATTTGCACTTCCTTGCAAACGTTTCTGCTCATGCTGGTTTTCTAAAAACAGGGACCAAAAGCATGTCGTTCCATGAAACTGCCACAGAAACCTATCTTCCCCCTCTACCCGTTCTCTCACAGGTCATTCTGGATAGACCATTTCAGTTCATTGCCCCGCAGACTTTCACTATAGCAGGTGGTGGCTGCAAACTTTGGAGCTCTGCGCCCGGGACACACTTTTCTCAGAGGAAATGCATCAGTGGACCCTGCCCTTTAAGCACAGATTAACATCTTAAATACAAAGTCTTTCAGTAGCAAGAAAATTCAAAGTGGGAGCTGAAACTCTGCTGATCAGTGTATCTGTGAAACAAGCACAGACTGGAGACTAAAAGAGCCACAGAAGAACTATGCCTCCAACACAGAGAAGTGCCATTTAAATTTAAATGCATCATTATTAGAAACAGGGCGTGTATATTAGCAGTAAGATCACACATGTTTCACAAAACTCCCAATACACAAAATACAGACACAGCACAGCCCGGTGAGGAAGAAATCGCACAGCAATGGAAAGGCAGAAGATGACAGCTGTGCTATGAGGCATGTGAAAGGCGAGTCTGAGTCCATGACGATTACATGCCAAATACATCCATGAGCCAAAGGAAGCTGTAGCACATTGCTATGTTTGGGGAGATGCTTTTTTTCATTTCACAGGGGCCCACACACACTGGATGCACAACGTGTACTTGTACATACACACGGCGTACACAGAGTCCATAAAAGAAGAAAAGGGCCATCGTTTACCGCTAATATGTCAAAGGAAGAACCATCCAACACGAAAATGGAGGAAGCCACACAGCCTACCCAATCTGTTTTTATGCAGTAACGTAAATGGATACACAAACCTCCTATTAAAAGCAGTTTACTCAATAATTCAGGCTGAGGAATATGCTGATGGGTACGTCACCCTCACCGTTACACCGCAGTTTATTAAACATTTCTTATCTGATACGTGTGAGTAGAGTGGAGGATTAAATGAGAGGATCGCTTTGCTGCTAATCCTAACACTTCAGTCACCGTAAGGTTTCGTCCATTCAACACAGCTTACAAATAACAGACAGAACTCTGCTTTCAATTACTGGGGTGCAACTCTGACTGAAGTCAGCAGATGTTGCACCTCAGGAACTGTTAGCAGGACTGGATGCTGAATCAAAGGCCGGGAGGAAAACTCTCCGATGAGAATTCTTCTGATGGAAAAGTGATTTTTTAAATAAAGGGAAGTTCTGCGACAAGCACGTTTCACAGGAAAAAGTGAGTTTTTATGAATCAGTTTGAAATCTTAAAACATTTAATTGTCACTGTCTGGATTTTTTTGGAGGAAATAATTGTAATCATTTGACACGCTGCTGGGAGATAGGGAAGGGAAATGAGAAGAAGGAAAGCCACCCTCTGTCAGAAAGTTCATTAGAAATTATCAGTTCAAAATGTTAAATGCTCAGAAAGAAGCATGAGATGCAGGTAGGTACGTGCTGTTCAGCACAGCAATATGTGAGTGCAACATGACGTGGGCATTCACCGCTGGCGGGTTTGTTCCATGGTCACCAACCAAAGCATGGCTGGCAGCAACACACTACAGCAATATGTCGGTGCTTGTTCACTGAGCAGTGCACAAGAATAGAGCTCCAAAAACGGGTGGAAATTAAACCTCCATAAATTCAGCAGTTTCTCAGGGTGTAAATCCAAGCAGGGGTTTCAGGAAGCAGAACATGTGAAATAAGACAGGTGCCTGTCCCTGAGCAGGGCAGTCTGGAAGTGGTTAGTACGTACCACAAGGGCTCCCAGAGCTGGTCCAGGAGGAGCAGCACCGCGACTGGAAAAGGCGAGTGCTTCAGACACCACGGCACGGAACCGCCCCGAAGGTCAGCTTGGTGCTCTGGGCCATAAAGGAGAAATGTGAGTCTGACTACAGACTTCACTTTCATGGGAAGTCCGGAGAGTCCCATGAAGTCAATAGGGCTATTTTGAGGACCAAGAATCACTTGCATCAAATAAAAATTTCAGGGTTAGGCCATAAAGCATGCAAAATGTACTGTATCATGAAATATGAGTCAACACCGCAATGATACAGACATTACTCATGTGTATGTTAGACGTCCCTGTTACATGAACAAACCCTATCTTCTATTCTTGGGAAAGATTATTGAAAACAGAACTCCTGCAGAGGATGGTTGGGGCCTGGCTTTGACAGCTCAGCTCCTTTCCACCTCAGAGATCTGCAAAGTTATTTGGGGCAGCTGTTGTTCTGTGACTGGGCTCCCACATGGACTCA
This sequence comes from Gallus gallus, assembly GCF_016699485.2. Taxonomy (NCBI): domain Eukaryota; kingdom Metazoa; phylum Chordata; class Aves; order Galliformes; family Phasianidae; genus Gallus; species Gallus gallus. Next base: position 16,422,441 of record NC_052541.1, on the reverse strand, counting down.
TGGTGTGTCAGTGCAATACACCTTGGCCACTGCAGATGCTGTGTGAGGAGGCCAAGTGCTCAGACTGCTCTGGTAGACAGGAGGAAGACATGACAGAGCCCCAGGCCAGCCAGAAGTCCTGGTGTGCGGGGAATGGTACATGCACAGCTCTACTGGCTGAAGTTGGATGGGGAATAAAGAACATGATGTGGACAACTCCTCCTTGTTAGCTGCATGTGGAGATTTCTGGGAGAAAAGAAGATTTCTGTTAACTTCTATTCCTCTCACATCCAGAAGCCTCCAAGAACACAGCCCTGATTTTGTAGGCATTGTGCAGCATGTGTAAAATCCGAGTCGCCATCGCACAAAGCTCGCCTGCTATTTTAAGGCTGGCTACTGAAGCAAGTGTGGGTTAGACAGACTGTGAAAGAGAGGGAGGAAGGGAAGGAAAAAGGCTAAACAGCAGTAGGAAACATGGCTAGAAAGGACTATTTGCACAACTGATGGTTCTGAGCCGTTAGATTAGGCTGACAGTACATTAATCATATGTTACAGCCATATGCACACATACTGATAAATTTATATTTATGTCTGCCTGTAAATGAACATTAGATGCAAATTATGTAAAATATTGACAATGTTATATCACGTTAATAGGATAAATATTTTAAATATTGTACATATAAAAATATTTTTGCATTACACCATCAGAAGGAACTACAAAAATAAGTATGTGGGAGATGAGCTTATGGCCTACACCAGCTCCAAAGATTGGGCACGAAATCCCAGATTGCCCACAGATTCACGTAATTTAGTAAAAGCTTCCCAATGGATTCAGAGGATAGCTGCTAAGACCTGGATTCTGAAAGTCCCTTGGGTCACTACGTAGTGTATTTGCTCTTGAAAGACCTTCCCTTCACCACGCTCGCTTTGCCAAAAAAACCTGCAGCCCAGCTCTATCTACACTGAATTTAAGAGCCTTGCTTTTGCCTCATTTGTGTTAGATGCTGGCTGCCCACCAGCAGGAGCACGTCTCCCACTAACCCAGTCTGCGGCCGTACACGAAAACACCACGTGTAGGAAGATCTTCCTTACAAAGCCTGGGGAAAAGGAGTGGTTGAAAAGTCATTCTAAGCCCCGGATTTTTTTGAGCATGTGTGTGTTGTGATTGCTTTGCTCTGGGACTAACTTCTTGTTTCTTCCCACTTCTGCCATATGCTGCCCTGATGACACCACCTTTGGGAGGGAGTGTTTGGGCAATTTCCCTGACAGTGCTGAAAAGTCCCTTTGCACCCACCTCTCCTGTTCTGCTGCCTCAACTCCTGCACTGCTCTCCACGGATGAATTCCTGCAGTGTTTCGTCTAACCACCTCACATATCCCTTGTTGGAGGCTTGTGTGCTCAGCTTACATCCAGTCTCATCAGGATGTCTTTTTGATTTAAGCTCTTGTCTTCTCCCTGCTAGGCCTAATACCTCATCTGTTAGCCACTGCTGCTTTCTGCATTGTTTCTTTATCCCAGTCATATTGTGTGCCGTGTCTAGGCTGACATCTTCTCCCTCACACCGCGACTCATTTGGACCCTTTTCAGTGCTGGCATGCCAACTGCACCTCCAACTGGCTGTTAACTTCTGCTCTGAAGCTGTCACTGATATGCCCTGGGAGAAATCTCTTGCATGGAAATAGCATTTGTGTTTTTTTCTTCTTCCCCACTTGTATTTTTCAGAGACATAAAATATCCATATCAGAAGATCAGAAGCCAGGAGATCGACAAAGGCCAAGTGGTGATGTTTTACTAGGAATTCACTGGCATATGGTCAGAAGTAAGTCAGCTTTGCTCAGAGAAGGGAGTTTCTGTGCAACTGTCCTGTCACTGACTTGAAGGTAAATGGATTTAGTCTCCACCTCAACACATAATGTGTCCTTTACCTTATTTGCTCTTAACCCTTATCTTCTCCCATTTTATATCCTATTCTTTATGAGCAGTGTTCCTCTGCTTCCCCTTCAATTAAAAAGAATCCCTACAACAGAAGCACCACTGGTTGTACAGAGCAGAGCAGAGCAGCAGAGAAAGTAACGTATCATCACGAATACCAGCCCTGATCCCACAGACACTTCTGCATTAAAGTCAATGAAACATTCAAGTCCATAATGTTAAGTCTATGTGACAAACAAAAACCTTGGAGCCTACTCGGACGTCATGACTGGGCACAGACATGAATTTCACCCTGCCAATATTCACTTAGCTCTGACAACACACTACTCACGGAGTTGCTTTAAAAATAATTATTCACAAAATCTCTAATAGTCTCTTTACTCTTTCAATAAGCTTGGAATATAGCTTCCCTCTTACACAACTTTCTTGTTTCCTAGCAAAAAAAGTCTAAATTAAAGGAGAAAGTTCTAAAGAAACATGGGCAGCTGTTTCTGTCACATTAATGCCTTTCAGACCAACAGACAGAATTAGACAGATAGATATCGAATGAAAGAAAGATCTAAATAAAGATCAAACCCAAGAAAGAAAACGTTCCAAGAGCAGTTCTTGAAGGTTTTCGAGGGCATTTGAGTAGCATTTCCCCTACTCAAAAATGCATCAAAAAGGAGAAGTGGATCTTTACAATAGTAGCATGTCCTTACATTTTATAGGCCAAGGTTACTGCTGGCTGGCTTAGGAAGAAAATGCTTCACCACTGAATAGTCTTCAGTTTTTCTATAGGTCACTATTAACACGGTTTGGAAACAGAGTATCAGATCCCATTAGGCACTGGCCGTGCTCTGGTCTCTACATATTCTCCCTTATCATACATCCAGATAGTACATTTTTCTCTATATATATACAGGTGTTGTGTTATTCGGAAAGAGCAAACACGGGCTCTCAGTTTTAGTTCTATTGACTGCTTTGCAGGACAGGATGCCCTACTCCACATTGATCTGCCAGCAGTGATGCCATGTAAAATCTTTACACAACATTTGGCAAAACTTCTCAAATCCAGAGTGCAGAGAAAAGCTGAGCAAATGCAGCAAAACAGCTTCCACAAAAAACATTCCCATTACGTTTCTGTTTGCTTTACACATCCACTCTATTGAACACAGCTAACAGTGGGAACACCTGAGAAACCAGCTCTATGCAATACTGAGCAAGTGCGGGAGCATAGTCATGGAAAAGGGGCTGCCCATGCACACAGTTTCACTCACAAACCTAAGTCACATTGCCTCATCTCATTGAGAAAGAAAGAATATGTAGCAAGAGAAAGCAGAAAAGCCAGTCTTCATGTACTGCAAGTCTAAAAGATCAAGCACACAGATGCATACAGGCCCACTACATGTAAGCACGTTGAGGTTTTGGTTTAAGATGTAACCTTATCTCTTTTAAGTACCATTGTACTCTAACCAGACATCCATGGTTGGATTCTCTCTGCAAGTATTCAAGGATGTTGCTATTGATAGCAGTCCTCATATAAAAGCCTGAGGAACAGTATAAACTAAAGTCATTTCAGTGGAGAGAGCAGGAAATACTCTGCAAAAAGAAAAACTTCAGTACCGTGATCAGTGGATCTAGTCAGAAAGAACAGTGCTCGGATCTCTGAATGTCAAACATTGCCCGAACCAGTTTGGCTGTGAGCACACTTGATCATGAAAATATTTCAGCGATTCATTGTGAAAAGCAAACGAATCTCAGAAAGCTGCAGTCTATTCAGAGGTAATTAGACAACAGCGAGATGTTTCACAGGACCAGTTACTGAGCCAACCTTGCACTAGGCTGGGGAAGATACATGGCTCCATGGAAGTGCAGAGCGCTCTGCCTAAATGGCACTCGCTCCATCACAGTTGTGTTCACTTTCATCTGCAGCTTTTGTGTTTCTTGACTTTCACATTACTACGGCGAATGACTGTCACAGGAGTGTACAGAAAGGATGTTTAGGACACAAGTTGAGACAGCAGCCAAAAACGGCCATGGGACAGTGTGAGTTACCAGCAGGCTCCTCTGCTTTTCTGGGTGTGTGGGTAGGGTGAGAGCTGGCAGCTAATCCACCGCTGTGCTCATGAGAGACAGCTGTACATCACTTGCCCCACAACTTCAGCTCGGTCACGGCTCTCGCTTAATGGCTACTGAGAGAGGGAGCAGCTCCCAGTGCACAGGCAGCCATGGGTACTGCTGCTGCCACCTGTGCTTACTGCAGCAAGGAGCCCTGACGTCTGTGTATGCACAGTCTCTTTCTGGTACCACGTCCATACCCTTGGTGAAGGAGGGAGTCAGAGAAGGGCAGGATTTGTGGATCACTGTTCTTTGTGACCCAGGGTATCCAGACAGCATAACACAGCTCTGCATCTGTGCTACTGGCTACAAGGAGTTAAACAAGTTGTGACATATGCTTATCCATTTTCATTTACCTGCACACTCCACTCAATAAGGCACATTGCTTTTTGGCTTCTCTTCTTACGTCAGAGGCAAAGCCACCATAACAGCGCCCATAGTATGACTATAGGCACATCTATGCTTGCTGCTGACCCAAAAGCAAGAAGACCTGTCTGCCCTGTGCAACCTCACTCTAGCACAAGGCACCTCCGTTCCTGCTGCTGAGTTCCATTCCCAGATGAAGTCTTAAAGCATGGAGTGTCTTCAAGATGGGAGCAAATTAGAAGACATGTCAGAAGAACAACTACAACAGGAACTCTTAAATGCCAGGTCTTAAATCATTCTGGCAAATTGTCAGTGTGCTTATATTTCTGCCTTACTCCCCCAGGTTTGGTGATGGATGATGACCGATAGGAATAAGTTGGAACTTGTGGCTGATCCCAGCATTCCCCTGCTGCCACAAGGAAAGGCACTGGTTCTGATCCAGTTTAAGAACTTAATGTAACCACATCAGAAAAACAAACCCTGATTTCTAGCTCAAAGGAATATATTGTCAGGATACAGTATAAAATATTGAGAGACTACTTTTATGATTGCAGAGAGCCAGCAGCTCTTTCCATCCCACTAAGGCGCTGATTGTGGTTGGCATCAAAAAGCCTCCTCAAGTGGGTAATCCTGGGGGTTTCTTTTTGGCAAGTTTTGCATATTAAGGTGTCCAAATCAGCTGAACACACTGACTTCTCAGCGAGATATTTAACAGGAAGAAGCACGCGCTCCTCTTTACGGCTTCATTTATACTGCATTTTACAGTTCAGGAAACTGACAGAGATTAGGTAACTTGCTAAAGACCACATGGCAAGCAGGTGGCAGAACAGAACTACAGCTTGGAAATGCCTCTTGCTCTTCTGTCTGCTGAAGAGTCAGACGAGGCTGACCTGTGTGAATGTAATGAGGAAGGGAGCGAGGCAGAGAGTGCACAAGAACTTCTCTCCTTTTATCACACCTTTGCATGCCCGCCAGGGCCCTGACCTCTCCTACCCCGAGCCCTCTGCAAGGGGGCAGGTTCAGGAAGGATCAGGGTGAAATGTGAACTCACTATTTATCACTCTGAGAGGTCAGACCGAGAGTCTGGACGTGAGGCAGAAGCATCTTGGATTTCTTCCAAGGCTGGAGTAGCTGCTGTGGTATGTGCTGCCCGGGATTTTCCAGGGCAAATTCTGATTCAGCGCTAAGTCTATTCAGAGGCTCTGCCTGAAATTTCTTTCATTCTTATCCATTCAGCCGAGGGCAGCCAGGGCATCCTGACCACTACACAGCATCCCTTCGTACTGCAGAGCCCTCCCACTCCAGTGCCTGCAGCACAGCAGCTCTGCAGCCGGTGGAAATAGCTCTGCTCTGCTGACACAGGTTTATAGCTGCGAAGGATCTGGCCTCATGTTTTGACTGTCACAAGCAGGACTGCTCTTTCCTATTTTCATCATCACCAAGAAGATTTTGTTTAGGACTGTGGCTTACAAAGATCTTATTATAGAGAAATGAAAAGAAAACTCATCTAAAATCTGGTTACATTGAAAAATTCCAGCTGTCTTGCAATTCAATGCAGCTGTGCTATCTAGTATCTTTTTCTCTTCCTTTTGCATCTCTTTATAGAACATTAGCTTCTATAGAAAAATGCCTTTTTTTTTCTTTACACGTGGCATTTTTTTTTCCTCCCCTCTTCATTATTTGCTGGCTGTTATTTCCACCAATGAAACCTGCAGACTCTAACAAGGAAAACGCAAAGATATTTTGAGACAGAGGAGCAGCACGGAGGAAAAAAATAGCATTTGATGTGAAGACTTTTTACTGGCAGTCACTTGTCCATGATTTTTCCTTACAGAAACTGTAATACGATGATATTATGCAACCACCTTCACATATTAGAATCATCACGAGCAGCAGCTCTGTGATATCATACAGCAGGTGCTGAGAACGGTTTTTGCTTCTTCCCCAAAGCGACTACAGAATTACTTACGATTTCATTACAGAACAATCAACACTTTGTGGGGAGAAGTTGGTATTATTTTGTGATTGTGTTAGCAAGAAAAAAACATGCATCTTTCTGGGGAGTTTGCAGCACTCTCCGGGTGAAAACTAAGCTGAATTCATTTGTAGCCAAATGCTGATGCCCTCAGCCTGGCAAAACCCTGATGGAACTGGAAGGGCTCCAATCCTCACTGCTCTCTGCTTCCTCCCGCAAGCTCAAGTCGGGAGGGCTCTCTGCCACTCACCTGAGCACCAAACAATGCAGAGCAGTGGGCAAAATGCAGTCCCTCATGCAAGGCTGAAAGGGTCGCTACAAGGGGAGGTCTTACATTTATCCCACCGTTAGGATGAAAACTGGAATCAAAATGCTTTATCAAAAACATTCAGTGCATGTGGGGTGAGGCAGGCTCACAGGCAGGCAGATGGGAGGTGCAGCCGAAGCCCCCTGAGAGGCACCAGCCCATTTCAAGCAACGTGGGTCTTTTATCCACTCTCCAGGGAAACCCCGGGGCTTAAGAAAGCCTCACCTGCGGCCAGCTCAGGTTACTCCAGCAGGAGTAACTGCAGGTGATGCCACAGCCCGAGCTCTGCAGGCCTCTGTGTGAGGAGGACCAGCGGGTTTATGCAGACACATCTCCATCCCAGCACTTCCAGCTCCCAGCACCCACACAGAACCTGGGCTGCCAGCCTCAGAACTGCTACATGCTGATCAGAAACCAAGCAGAGGTGTTCCCGAAGTCTCTCCTTTTTGGTCAGGGAACTGAAAAGCTGTGGTAGAAACCCAAGAGCCCCCATTCCTCACCGCTTCATTTTCATACCCTACAGACTGAAGTTCTCCCCCCCTGAAGCCTACCTTCATCTGTTAGCCCTAAGATATAATTAAAACACTAAAAAGTAATTTTCCACTCAACAAAATATGTTGTCTTCTGTTTTCTATTATCAGAAAATGATTTGCTCTTATTTTACAAATACTTCCTACTAAATGTTACCTTTAAAGGCTGAAAAAAAGATTAAAAAACTCTTACTTGCATTAAGGACAGGTAGCAGAGACACAGGAAAACCCATACAAGAAGAAATGGTGTGTGTACATTTCTCCTTAGCAAAAGAACAGTCAGCCACAGCAACGCAGTGGTTACCAAATGACTGAAACATTTTGCCTAACTGTGAATACCTAAAGAGCAAATCACAACATTCAAAGCTACAGCAACACAGTGCAGCATTTGTTACATCTGAAAGCAGAGATACAGATCAATTATACTCAGGAGAAAATAACATCATTCCTTGCAAGGTACAGCTTTGAGTAAGACATACCATGCTTTCAGGAATGGTATTTTAAACACCGATCACAGCTGATTGTAGTTGCACTGCTAGAGGAAAACACAGGAATAATATTGTTTCCAAGCCTGGGTGTCACACTGAATCAGTAGCAAGGCCGTGGATAGTTGCTTTAGCCACTGCTTTGCAGACAGATACACTTTAGAGCTGGTTGCTTCAGCTACAAAGCCAGAGCATGGAGAAAGCGAGCGTGGTGAATCCTGCACACGGGGTGAGGGACTGCCAGTGGTTTTAGCAGCGCTGCTCTGTACGGAAGGGGTGTGAGGACCTGGCCATTATAGAGGGACTCCCTGGGGATCTCTGGCTGTTGCCATTGAGCGTAGCTGGGGGCAATAGGACAGCTGCAGGGTGCAGGCTCAGCTGCAGTGCCTGCTGGCGGGCTCTCGGACAATCGAATGCCCTGAACAGCTCTAAGTGAAAGCAGCACCCAGTGACTTGCCAGCCAAAACGTACACAGCGCATACAATGGCTCGTCTTTGTAGCTGCTCCGTCAGCCCAGCCTCCTGCAGAACTGAGCTCAAACCGCTGGCGGATTGGTCCAAATCAGCAGGCATAAATAAATGCTTCTTTGTCACCGTTCCTATGAAGCCAGTACCTGACCCTTCGCTCAGATCTACGCTGCTTCTCATGCTCAAATTCAGCTGCTCACCCCCCGGGTACCTCTGCGTGCATCTGGCTTCCCCCAGCAGCTGTGCTGCACAGCTACACATCCTCGCACCTCCCAGTCCTAGCGTCTGTTGTAGAATAAATGCACGGGTTCTGAAAGCATTCGATGCCCAGATTCTAGGACTGTGAATGCGTATATAAATAGGGGAATAGAACTGACAAAACGCACTCCACGTGAAAACAAACAAGTTTCACGGCCAGAGAAACCCACATCCCACACGCGCGGTTCATGCTCCCCAGGCGGCCGAGGCCGGGCAGCTGACCCATCCGGCACCTGGGGACGCTCAGGGTGCTCCCCAACCCCCGGCCTCCTCGCCGGCCGCGGGGGGAGCGGGGCGGCGCGCCCGGCCCGAGGCGCCGCTTTGTGCCGGGCACCCGCTCTGCGCCTCGGCCGGTAGGTGGCGCCGTCGCACCGCGCAGGCGGCCGCCGCCCCGCTCCGCTCCGCGCTCCAGCCGCCGAAGGGGCCCGGCAGCAGCTCGGGGAGGCTTCCGCGCCCGGCCCTGAGAAGCGGGCACTTTCTTGCAATTAAAATTGTTTCTATCGCTTTGTCTCTCCGTATTTTTTTTTTTATCCCCCCACAGGGTTTGTATTACATTTTTTATTTTTTTTTCTAGCGTGAAAGAATCAGCTTGCTGCAAAGCCCCAGAAACTCCCGGGAATTCCCGTGCAGAGATGAATATGGATGAAAATCTATATTACCCCAGGCACCAACTTAGCGCAGGATGTTTATGAAATATTCCTCAAATGCAGTTTATTTACAAATCAAGTTATCCACTTATGCGAGACACTTAAAACATTTAGGCGCTCAGTGGGCAGTTATTAGCACTGTTACGAGCAGCGGTTGGGCTGCAGGTGCTCAGTGCTGGGCACAGTGGCATTGCGGCCCTCCTGCCCAGCAGGGACTGCGAGCGGCCGGCTCTGACCATGGGAAGTTCCCTGTCTGCATCAGCCGACGTGCAGAAGGAAACCGAGGGAGGAAGAACAGCTTCCAGGACTATCTTTTTTTCCACTGGATTTGTGCTAGCGGCATTTGTTCAGGGTACCCACCGCACTGGAGTTCCTTTTGAGGAACTCTGATCAGGAAAGAAGCTGATGAGAAATGGGTATTTCTTCCCTGCTCACACACACGTCCTTCCTCGTCTCTTTGGGCAGAAGAGATGGCGCACCCAGCGCTACCACAGCCCAGCTCCACACCACTGAAAGGATACGTTGCAACACTTGGCAAGGACCAGACGAGCTTCAAAAGCATATTTTTAGCAAACCCCTGAGCCTCACTATTTGTAAAATGAGAAAAATTCCTTCGCAGCCTCTGAGCTGCATTCCAGCACACGGAGCTCTATCTCTGCACTGGCACTGCAAAATACACAAACATTTTGCATTCTCTATTTCTGCCAGCGCACGATTTGAGCAGGGGCACGCACTGCACCGTCCCTTTCCCTCACAGAAAGCGATAACTATGGTAACGGGATGTCAGCTGGTGGCGGATTTTGTTTTTAAATGGTGACTTTACCTCCACTTTCCCACACGTACATGAGGATTTTGCATCTGTAGCAAAGCTGTGCTCAGAGCACAGAAAGCTCCACGGCTGGTGCTGCATGCAGCGCGTCCACACGGAGCAGAAAGCTGAGCGAGACACGGAGCCGAGCGCACCGCAACCGCAGGGCAGAGGGGAGCAACTCTTTCCAGGAAGGATCTCGAACTCATCAAAAGACAGACACGCTTTGCCTATACAGAGTTTAAAATCGCAGCAAGAACTTGTTAGCCCTTTGCAACCCCTCCGGACGGAGTCTTTCTCTGTTTGGTGGGGATGGAATCTCTCGAGGTGCACACAGCCCCTTCCCTTCAGCCGCCTCACCATCCCTGAGGAAGGGATGGAATTCTGTGCTTCAGAGCAGGGCTCTTTGTTTGTTCATTTGCCTCCCGCTCTGTTTTAAGCAAGTATTTCAAATGGAAACTCTCTGACACAAATATCCGCCTCACAGTGAAACTACCAAACAAAATCTGAAGTGCCTCTGCTCCGCATATCTCACACAACACCATTTATTTCCCTGCGCCATTTCCTTCTACAAAACCATCCCCACATAACCTCTTCCTACCTATTAAAATTACAATCTTTTTCATGTTAAAAAAAAAAAAAAGGTGAATAATATAAGCACAGTGGTCGAGTCTTTGTTGCTATGTGCTGTTTCTCATCAAAGGTTTCGACTCTTCTCTCAGGTAATCTGGAGTTTCCTAAGTGTGGCTGTATCAGAGCGGCACAGGGAGAGCAATCGGTGGCACCCAGCATTGCAATGGGCTCCTTCCTTCCCCACGGTCCTGCATCAGCCTGCGAGTCAGAGAGCTTTCTCACACATCAGTTTTACTTACGTATACCGATTAAGAAAATAATTAGCTGACGAACAACAACAACAACAAAATGCAGTTTGAAAAGGAGCAGTGGAAAAGATCCTTTGCAGCAAGGAGCACAGATAAAGCTGACTGGCACGCATCAGAAAAACAAACGCCCCAAAACTCAAAGGCAGATGTCCTGTCCTCAGCTCACCCCTGTACAGCAGGGTACGGCAGGGTACGGCAGGGTACGGCCGCCCATCTCACACTGTTCACTCATGCTCTTTGCATGCTGCTCTCCTGTGTAAATACGAACGCAGCACAGCAGAGCTGTCGTCCTTCTCGCTAAGTTCCCTGAACTTCAGGGGATTTACAGACAGACCTTTAGCAGCATCACAGGCCCTGTGAATGGAAAATCTGTCCTTTCTCTCTTGAATAAAAACCAAAAGGAAAAGCCCCACAAAACCCTCCCTGGACGTTTGAAAGAAGCTTATCGATCAGATGCACATCAATACTGATAAGATGTGTGTATTTTTTAAGATGTAATTTCTAAACAAAATGTATTCCTTTCCATAGGAGCTGGGCAGAAACGGATGGTGGGATCTGAGACCTCTGCTATGCCGGAGGGCGGATGATACAGCCTCTCTCCATCTCTGAATTTAGGACCTGCTCCTGTTATTTGCTAAATCCTTCTCCCTTCGAGTTCTACAGGGCGAAAATGAAGTTAAATTAAAAGCTTTTAGAAAATACCTTTTATTTGGTACTTATCTGAGAGGTGAGCATCACAGTTTTTGTGTGTCCACAAACAGATGTATGCAATATTGCTTTAAACGGGTCTTTTTAATACCACGGATTCACCTCCTGGGAAGTTATGCTATGATATAAATGACCTCGAGAGCCGATCCCACATGTGAAACCGACACAGCACCAGGAGCATGCATGCTAACCCTGTGTACTGACATGTCTGAATTTTTTTAAGGCTCCTTAGCAAAAACAGCTACTATTTACAGTGAAATAAATTGCCTGCCTTTAATGTTCATTTTCCCAAAGCATCTGCTGAAAAGCTTTCGTCCATGTGCTGCACCTGCTAAAATCAGATTAAAGCAAAACCAAAGCTGTTTTCTAAAGGGTCCGTGTCTGGGGGGAGGGTGAGGAATTCAAAAAGGAACTGCAATCGGGAAGACTTTTTAGAAAGTATTCTGTGGTTTAAAATGAGAAACTGATTTTTTATTTTTTTTAATGAAAAAAAAAGTAACTAAATTTAGACCAAGATAAAAGCCAACAATAAAAATCAAGTTAAAAGCTCCCCCTTGGCTAGTGCTTAATTTGAAATAGAAGAAAGTTTGTAACCAAACCAAAGCTGTCCCCACACCCAGCAATCCTGCACTGACCATGAAGTGTTCTGTTAGGGATAGATGTCTGCAGTTTTTCATTTTTCACAGCAAAAACGCTTCACCTTAGTTCAAAGAATACATGTTTTCAGGATCTTATTGAGTAAATGATGAATTCTAATATTAACTGGTTTGCTGATTATTTGCTGCTTGGCTCTCAGTGTCTGTTCTGACTGAAGGCTAGAAATGGAGAAATAAAAGCCTGATGGACAGAATGTTTGTTTGGGTAATCGCTAACAAAGCCAGCTGTGAGGTACCTAAAAAGGACAGATCAGGTATCAATTCTGCTTTAAATATTACATCTGCTTTCAATATCTGTGGTCATTTCAGGTCTTTGTGCAAAGTTACTTAACGCTGCCTTTCACTACGTTACACCAATGTGTTCTGTGATAGCAGAGTTCTGCCCATTCAAATGAGATCGCCCCACGGAGCATCCTTCTCATGTCACGGCTTTTGCTGGAGGCTTTGATTAAAGCCTGCTTCCAGCACACAGTCTCATCTTCCCCATTCTCCCTCCTGCTTGCTCGTGTGAAGTCATTTGCAATATAAATTACAGAATCAACTGTTGAGTTTACAAATCGAATATGCATGAAGATATTGCATAATATTACTACCCTTTCCAGCCTAATAGAGGTAAATACATCTAAAATTTGTGTTGGCGGAAGAGCGGATATTTATATACTGTAGGTATTAATTACAGCTGGACTAATTTAAAGTTTCTGTTATTAATTCCGTTATAGTTTTACTGCCATCAGGATTAACTACAAGCACAACCACTTGGTAAGATGCTTAATTACACAGAGGAAACATTCTCTTTACAGTTAAAGCAGCTCTTTAACAAGCACCTTGTAGTCTCCTGTTTGTTAAAAATAAATATTAGTGCAGAACAAAACACAGAGGCCAATGCTACGAGAATAAAAATGGGCCGCAGGGACTCAGTGTCGCAGTGAGTTTGGTGAGTGCTTGATTTCTTGTTTGGTTGAAAAAAGACTGGATTGGCTATCGACAGGTCCCTATCAATAGGCAGACCCCGGAGGTCTGGCTATTTGCACATGGCCTGATTGACTTGTCCTTAATAGACATATAATTGTTGACAAATACCTTCCAATAGACTGTGGCAGGCATGGCCAGGCAGACAAAAGAGGCTTCTCTCTGACAGAGAGCGGAGAGGAGAGACTCGTGGACATGGCACCTTAACCAGGAGACAGCCAGCTTCCCCAGAGAAGCTTTCAGAGCAAAACCTGTAAAGCCAGCCCTGCTTTATACCTCCAGCAGTGACAGCCAGCGCAGACGTGAAAAGCAGCGCTGTCTGTAGAGCGTGTGGGATCCATTCAGGGCTCCTCTTCTCTGCAACTTCAAAATAGAGCTTAATCATAACAGCAAACCTCTGCACTTAATACCACGCTTTCCCCAGGGCCTGAAGATTTACAAAATATGACTGGATTTTTTCCTGTCACTTCTTGCTTTCTCTCAGCATCCACTCCAGCCGTTACTACGGACAGAACCCCAGGGCAGGTGGACTTTCAGCTGCTCTCGAGGCCTAATATTCCACCAATTCATTAAGTAATACGGCAACGTTAATCGTACAAGAAGATTAACTGAATGCACAGGCTGGCTGGAGCTGTGTGGTTCTGCAGCGTCCCAGTCTCCATTGATTGCTGCAGCCACTGTGGACTGTTGGTGCTTCCGAAAGCAAGATACAAAAGTGGATGCTTAATGCAAGTCACCGGCTGCCCAACATTTTGCCTGACCTTTCAAGGAAATGAGTGGTGGAGGTTGCACTCTGCATCTAAGGATGTGGGACTAAGTGCAGCTTCAGTTTTTGTGCAGTGCCTTCACACGAACCATTCGAAACGAGAGTAAAATAATACATTTACTGCGTGATTATTTTCTGCGTTAAATAACAACGTGGGAAAAAAATGAAGAGGTGTAAGGAAGGGAAAAAAAGAGATAATAAACCGCATTTATCTGTCCTCAAGATAATAGTTCTATATTAGATATGTTGGGGAATTAATTACATGGATTTTTAGAATGTTTAGTACATTATAGGCATTGCAATACTTGTCACAAGACAAAAGGCCATTGAAATGATGCAGTACAGCCTTAGGCAGCCATAAAAGAACAAATTGTTCAAGTTTGTATATCAGTGCGAGATCCAAAGAAGCCTGGCTCCAAGGAAAATACCAGTGAAACACAGAGATGTACCTACTCTGCAGATTTACCCAGAACGCTGGACTCTGGCCTTTCAGTCCAGGGTTTGATGTGCTACCTTTCCCCCTCAGTGGCAAGCTGAGAAATCACTCCTGAACGTTTGCCTTGAAGGATTTCTTCCCTCAGTCGTTGTGGATTTAGTAATTCCTGCCCTGCTGGGATACTGAGCTTGTCAGGGAGAGGTGACACCATTATCCCGTGGCGTAAGCAACTCGCAGAGAGGAGGCAGCGAGGTGGGGGAAGAGGGTCAGGAAGGGTGCTCGTTGAACCTCTAAGCTAACGTCTTCAGCTTCCCACCTCTAAGCTCCCCCACCTCTTTCCTCCCAAACTAATAAAAATAACCATTAAAAAAAAAAAAAAAAAGACGGGGAAAAAAAAAAAAGCAGCGCAGGCCGTGATCACAGAGACAAGCAAAGTAGGTTACAAATTAGTGTGACACCATCAAGGTGACACTGTAGACAACCTCTGACACCCAACACAAAGCTGAATGCCTTGTGCCAAAAAGACCTTGAGCCTTGTCTTTGATTCTTATTGATCAAATACATAGATTAAATACAGTATCAGATGGCAAGGCTCAAGCCTGGGATTCCGCGTGCAGCAAAGACCCTCAGACATGAAAGACCAGATATACAACAGAGATAGAGAGACAGGCAGATAGGGAGAGAGATACAGCACGACTGTATTGTGAATAAACAGATGTAGGCTGAGGCAGACAATTTTATCTGACAGATGGGTTGGGCTTTTTGCACTTGCTGCACTTCTTACAGGTCACGAAATCCAAATGTCAATAATATCAGGAAAAAGGGACAGTGTTTTTAACTGCGTTTTTGCAATCCCTGAACATTCCTACGCATGTGCATCCTGTGACCAGCTGCTTCAAAATGGTGCGCGCGCTTGTGCGTGCGTGTGTGTATGTCCATTAATTCAGAATTACTCCAATTACGAGCTTTTGATGCTCCAAACCCCTCTTTCTAACCCAAAAGAGATGGAAAGCCCTCGGCCTGTCCAATCAGATCATTTTCCCTCCTGCCTGTAGCAGATGTAAGCAATTTACTTTTTTATTTCTGCATATTCAGTGCGAGCGGAGCTGTTGGTGACTTCTCACCCCGGAGCCTGCAGGATTCTAACCCTATCAAATTAAAGCATTTTGCTCACTTATTCCCAAGCGCTCGGCTGCTGCTTAGCAGGCCTCCCGCTGCATAGCAATGGCGGGCGTTCGTGTCCGCTCATACCCCGAGCCTAATCAGAGATTATTAAGGAAAATATACAGTGCTTTAATTTGATGAGACTGGTTATAGGTACTGCAGTTAAAGGTCACACTCTTGCGTGTATCTCCCTCAGTCACTGTAATATTTTCCCCTCGCTTGACAATCCTCAGCTCCAAACAATAGGCCAAGAAGACACGTTTATTTTTGTCACGCTGTGATGAGCTCAACAGGGACAAAAATGAATTATTTAAAGTTCGCATAAACAAACAACCCCAGGCCAGGTTCCCCTTGGCCCCTTTACCCCCTTGGCGTTTCTGCGCACGCGTCAGCGCGCACTCGCTTTGTCTGCCTCTTGCCTTCAGAGAGCATGCAATAGAACCTCCCTCCATTCAAAAGCAAAACCATACTGATGCGAAGCCGAGGCACGGTGGCTGACTGGCAAGCACCTGTGGAAGCAGGCAGATATGTCCCAGCATCAAGAGCCTGGGAAGGACTTTCTGCTTTGGCTCTGAAAGCTTTCTTCACCCAATAGGAGGCAATAGGGCTATCCTGGGCAAAAGAAAACACACATGCAAGGAGGGATGTGACAGGCACTGAGCCTTCCTGCTGCCACAGTGGGAACCAAAGGGGTTTGGTTCAGTCCTGTGCAATTCAAAGGGCTGAGGGAAGGGAATCACCTCCAGCCTGCCTGATTGTGCCATGGTAATTAGCTCGTGGCCTCATCAAATTTCACACTGCTTCCAGCCGAGGCTCTGCGGGTGTGGCAGGGGGCTGGAGGAAGGGCATACAACAATTTTCTTCTTTCCTCTGCCATAACTCTGCTGATGTTTGTTAAGATAGTGAGGTGCTTTGGTCTCTTGTAAGAGCTGCGTGGTGGGGAGGGAAAGAGCGAGCCAGTGAGAGACGGGTGGGCTAATTGTAATCTCCTGTCGAGCCTAATGATTTGAGCATATGTGTCCATGCAGCAGACCAACAGCAGGCTTATTTACCTCCAAAATTTACATGAGAATTGCTTTATGCAGCTGTATGTAAAAATTCAAACCACACAGTGTCACTGTATCACGCAGGTCAATCCAAAGCCCAGTGGCATTATAGCAAGAGACAAAAGCCTCGCCACTTTGCCAGGGTTTCCTTTAGGATTGAAAGTTGTTGTATTAAAAATGAAAAACTACAGAAAAAAAAAAATGTGAGCTTCTACCTACCACTGCTCCCTTTCCAGATTCCCTTTGCATTCCTCAAAGGCTGCCAAAATTATAAGGACCTGGAGCCTGATCCTGCTTCTGCCCCTCTCAGCAGGCTGCGGGGAGGGCTGCGAAGGATGCCAGGATCGGGCCAGCTTCATTTTGTGTCTGTGAATAATCCTGTTAGCTGATCCCCAGGCACAGACTTTTTATATACACATTACTGATGGGCAAAGGCGGAAGAGTTCAGAGAGGTGCAGCTTCAGTATTTATCCTAAACAGAGGCAGACAGGCTCAGGCTGCTTGGGATGCTGCAGGCATCCCGGTCGGTCTGTCTGGTAAATTGCTTGTGATTGCTTGGTTGTTGGGTTTGTTTTTCTCCCTCCAATCTGAACTGCCTGTGATATCTCCAGAAAAACCACAGCTCGAACTGCTGTGGAAATACACACTATATTCATTTCTACAGAGAACTGGGGAATCCTCTGCTGCAGGAGAAATCGGGATCTCCCAAAGCCGCCTCAATTATTTGTGTTACACTGATAACGTCTCCCATAACGTCTTATCTTCTGCAATATAAGAACGGCACTCTATTTCAGGAGCTGTAATTCTTACTGTTTCTAAAGTAATCTGAAAAGCTTTGACTGGCAAATTGGATTGGTATTTCTAGCACCTTACCCATACGAGCGTGGTCAGACACAGCAGCAACGGCCTCTGCAGAACACCCTCAGAAAATGCAGAAGGATATCAAGGGGAAAAAAAGTTACCTTCACTTTTTTTTTAAACTTTATAAAAAGTTTTTCTGCAGGGGCTTGGGACAGTTCTTATTTTAGTCTGAACCAATTATTCAGCCTTAATACCTGGACCCCGGTATGCTTCTGTCTTTGATCAGAAAGAACTTGCCTGAAGGCCAGCTCAAGAGAGGTTCAAAGTCAAATGCTTTGATTTAAACCACTCTGCTCCCATCCATGAAAGAAGATGAGAAGAAGCTCTCTAGTATGAAGACAGAGATAAGTGCAATGCAGCATGTCACATGCACTATTACAATGCAAAGCATAAAAAAAGGTATTTCGGGGAGCACGGTGCTTAAAACACAAATCACCCTAACAATCTGATGTTTTTGGCAGTGATAAAACACCATGGGGATTACTGCACAATTCTCTAGTCTGTGAGAAACTTCACATGTTCCACAGTAACGCAAGAAAGAGAGATCTTCAGCATGACCAAAGCCATGGACTCAGATGCTCGTGCTCTGAGAGCCTCTGCAACAGTTTATAAGAGTCTGCTATTGACATATGGAGGGTGAGACAGTGCTGCACCGTTTCGGTTCTTCGAACAATCCTTGAGACATTTTGCTATATTCCAGCTCTCCACATAACCATTTAGCTATGTGACTATAAGACCTCTCTGGTGTTTGTAAAACTTGGAGCACAGAGGAAACCTCTGCCCTAGTATTGCAGCAATTGGTGGGATGACACTGCCCATCCTGGGGAGGGACGGGACTTAGGCTCACAAATCAACGTGGATTCTGCAAAAGAAAGGAAGCACAACTTCCTGATGGCAACTGGAGTTTGCTCTCCTCTCCTCAAGCACCTTGGAACCCTAATATGTATTAAAAAAATGTAAAAAAAAAATAAAATCTCCTCCCTGGGCTTCACACAGGAAATGAACCGCAGGAAACAAAGTATCAAAATACAGCCTTGCACTGACAGTGTCAGCATTTTATTGCTCGGGTTGTAATCACTCGTAGGGGGAGCATACAGCAACACACAGCACGGGCTGCACTGACTGGAAATGCAGGGAGATGATTTTCCCCCTTGACATTCAGAACTTCACTCTGTTGACAAGAACTAAGGGAATGAAAAGGAGAAAGGCTTTTTCAGAATTTCTTTTTCTACCTCTGGTGAATGCAAGTAACTTTCCTTTAGCTATCAGTGCTGTGGTGAATATGTTTTGTCACTATATCCTGCTGTGTCTTTTCACTGGGGAGCGTTTTGATGGCAGAGCCCTTCTTTCCTCCCCTGACTGGTACCCTAGGCATCCTCCGAGCTTCTGCTTCTCATTAATGTGCCCCTGTCTATCCCCTCTGGCATCCCGCTAATTCAAACAGGAGAAGCCTAGAAATCATTGCAGGATAGCACCATAGCAAAGCAAACCAGATCTGCTTTCTGCCTTGAAATGGGACCTAGAGCCTCTTTGGGAAAGGGCTCTCCAAACCCCATGCCCATAACGGCACCGGAGACTTCAGCAAGACTACCCTTCCATGTGAACTTGGCTGGCCAAGACCTTCTTTTAAGGCATACCTTGATAGGGAACTGAAAAAAGCCACGGGAACATGTTCCTGGGCTGCTGCATCGCTAAAGTTTGTGGGATCACAGTGTGGTACACCAACTCAATTCAGAACACGGGAAGAGCCTGAGGGTCGGGCTTTGACACCCCTCCTGGTAAGCTAGCCTGAGCGAGAGAGCTGACCAGCAATGCATATTCCTTTTTTTCAGTCTCTGGAAAGGTCTGTTATAAATGCATAATCCCATAAGCACAAGAAAAATCAAAACCAACATGCAAAAGGAATGCTGAAGCTGAGGAGATGCAGCACCAGAGATCAAACCATCAGAAAAGTAAAACACAGGGGAGGATAAACAAGAGCAGGAAAAAGAAGGCACAAGAGAAAGAGAATAATTAACAAACAGCATATGCTATACAGAGCAGGAGAGACCAGCTTATAAAAAGCAAACAGTGGGCTCTCTTCTCTGTTTACAGAGAAATCCTGGACCCTGCTATGCTTTGAGGGTCTGAGAGGAGAATGATGAGAAACCCATACCCACAATGCGCCTCTGATGTCTGGTGCAGAACACCACAGAAGACCATAGCTTGCTGCCGCCAGCCAAATTAATCTTCCAAGAGGTGAAATAAAACTTTAATAGAACCTATCTTGTTAAACTGCCCAGCCAGGCCAACAGGGTGCTCATTTTCTGCTAATCAAATTCAAGTTCTGTGAATGTTGCTCACTACTCTGCTTTGTCTTATCCATGGCTTGCTGAACTCCACACACTCTGCACATACTAGAAATGCTCCAGATAAAATATAGGAGGAGACGTGGCACAGCTTGTGTACATTCCTGTAGGTGATAGGGTGGAAGGAGGAATAAATGTTTCTTAGTTCAAAATTTCCTGTCATATGCTCTGTGTTTTCAGTATGCTGTCAACCTCCACTTTTGGAAGTGAGCAACTGACTCTGGTGCTATTCCCTTTATATTTAGGGGGCACCTTCTGGAAAAAGCAGTTTTTGGGATCCCATGTAATAATCTCCAGAGAGAGAGAAATCCACATGGACATGATAAGAGAGCTCTTGTAAGAGTCACGTTTTCAGTTGTGCCATGAAATTCTGGAATTCAAGTAGAGGTTTCCACTTGGGGGAGGGGAAGGATGGGTTGAGAGTGCATAAAAATTGAGGAACCTAAGTGAACACTTCGCTTTTATTTTCTTTAAGAATGAGAAGAGAGGAGAAGGAAAGGAAAATACTGGGAGCATGAGACAAGAAAGAACAAGATACTGTCATTTAGGTATACGACCTATAAGTGAACTGAGCTGAAAACAATACTGAATGTCAATGCATTTTGGCCAGCAGACTGGACAACCTCTAGCTGGGAACGAAACATGGAACTGCAGACCCAGCAGCAACTGCCAGTGGGTAGCAGAGCCATGAGGTGCAATGTAAGCTGTGATGGGAATAGCACTACTGCCTCTTTTGTACCTACCCGTACCTTACCTTATCATTTACTTCTGAGAGTCAGTGAAGGGGATTTAGGGAAGATCTGTCACTCAGTCCTCAATAACATACTAAATTTTAAGAACAAATCTGAAGAAAGAAACAAAGGGAGTACAGACCAAAAATGTACCGAACAGGTCTCCTGAAGCTAGATTATGCCAGGCTACCCTGAGAGCTTTCTCATAAAAAATATTTTTTCGAATAAAAACCTTAAAATGTATCCACTCTTCACTGAAGTATTTCAGCAGGTGCCACCTGGGAACTACTTAGCTCACTGTGGGAAAATAGAGAACTACACAGGACTCTGAGGTGTACGTGGGTGATGGGGGAAGTGAAGAGGTAACGTGCTGCAGGGAGAAATGGAGGGCTGGAGGGAAGATATTAGGGAGTTCCTCAAAGATCAGCCTTCGGGCAGATCGCATTTAATGGTTCATTAATAAACTTGGCACAAAAAGTAAGAGTGTTCAAATGAAATTTGCAGATTGTACAAAGTTGGGAGGCACCATCAACACAAACGAAAATCGCAATATCACACAAGAAGAATTGGATGACCTTGAGGACAGAAGTAATAGAAACGGGATGAAATTGAACAGTACAAAATGCAAGGTCATGCACTAAGGAACTAATAATGAGAATTTCTGCTAGAAGCTGTTGGGAACGACAAAGGAGGAGAAAGACCTGGGTTTGCTAGTTGATTACAGGATAAATATGTGCCTTAATATAATGCAGCTGAAAAGGCAGATGCAATCCTAGGATTCATCACCTGTAATAGTGCTAATAACGGGAGGAAAATATTAATGCTACTACACAAAGCACTGGTGAGACATTATCTGAAATCCAGCATAAATTCTAGTTACCCATGCACAAGAAGGATGCATGCAAATTGGAGCAGAGGGTGCAAAGAGGACTATTACAATGATCAAGGGACCGGAGAATTTCTATGAGGAAACTAAAAGAGCTTGGCTTGTTCAGTATACCTAAATGATGTCTTAAAGGGACACAGTTACAATTCTGGAACAGAGGGATTCCATACCAGCTATACAAGGCTTTATATGTGTGTATGTTTAAAGATGACTCAAGGAGAAATGGCTATAAAACAGCTTTGAATTTGCATAATTGCGGAATGACAAAAAGGCCAAGTTTTAACATTTAATCTGATCCGATTATAAATGCTACAACATAACATAAGCAGCAAAGAAGCAGCAAAGTGGACTGGATATTCCAGATGTATGTTCTTATATCTACAAGCAGTCCTTTGTTTTTTTCCTTTAAGGACCAGGAAGGTGGGAAGAGACATCAACTAACAGGAGACTACAGAAGGTAGGTATCTCCTTGAAGTTAAGAATTAGCCAAGTTAGCCTCTCAAAAAGATGACAGCAAATATAGTTCAAGGGTGTGTGATGTCCCGAATCCCTTTTAAGAAAAGATGCTTCATTTTTTAATCAGATTAAAACAATAGATATAAATTTCATTTTTGCTCATTCTCAGAGCCCATTTGCTACCAGGAACACACTCTCTTTGGTTTTCACTGAAAATATTCCTTGACATCCATAATTTATTCAAAGCCCTAGGTTTGGTGGCCTATGCTACGTTTCAGCTCTTGGTAACAATACAGCCCACTGCAAAGAGGGATTCTGTGCTTTATACAGGTTTATTTTCCTGAGAAAGTGGAAATGAATGAAATCGTAGCACAGTCTGGCAGTATCTGGGGGTCAAACTTCTGTGCTCCATATTCCAAAGGATTTGGTGACATAAAACTCTCATCTCCCTGACCTGAGTATTCTCAGCTCTGCCCTTTTAACGTACAACAGGACATCCCCCCAGCTCCCCTTTCAAAAATGAAACTATCAGAAAAACTACAGTATTTGCAAAAGGCCAGGTTAGAACAAAAACCTAAGCAGAAAAGCAAAACACCAGGAGAAATCACAGGAGGGAACAAACAAGAAAACACTCATCAGAACGTTTTCTTCCAGACAATCATTTTTGCAACAGTTTGTAGGAAATAAAGAGCCGGGAGGGAGCAACTAAGAAGTAAGAGTGGAGCACACAGGTTTTTTTTTTTTGCTGTCTGTGAGGATGAGGATTGAGCTGAGGGCTTTCATTATTGTATCTAACTACAGCATACGATCTTCCCAACTTTATAAAGGCACGAGTACCAGAAACTTTCCCACTGAGCACTGCAATCTGCTGCTAAAAATGGCATGATTTAGCAACCATACTTTGCTATGTAAGCATGGTTCCTGCTCCTGCATGGAATTTTTCAGGAAATTAGTTTCTTCATTGAGAAATCAGTTTCTTCAACCCAGTTCTTCAAACTGACCACTGTTACCTGCCAATTCCAATAACCCAGGACAAAAAATGCAAAGTTATTCAGAAAAGTCTAGGCACAGACTTTCAACATTTCTTCACCAAATACTTTGCTGTTTCTCTCTAGACATCATTTTCAGTCCAAATACTGCTAAATACAGAAACAACTCAAGCATTTTTTACATAGATTAAGCAAAATATTTTTGATAACTAATGTGCTTTTTGGCATGAGGACTGACTCTTTTTTGAAACGTCCCAATTTTTTCCCCCAGAAGTCAGAAATGTCAGTTGCATCTTAATTTTTCTTCTTCTTTTTTTTTTTTTAATCTTAGTTATGGACTGAGAAAAATCAGTTATTCAGCTGCTCCAATGGCAACGGTTGGAGGGACAGAAGGGAGACTTTACACTGCTGGGGTTTAGACACCTAAATTGGCCAATGCTGCTTCTACTCAGCACATCATAGTCACAGATGCCTTGCCTAGTGGATGCCCAGGGCCAACCAAGGACACCTATGATAGGAATGCTATCAGAGTTAAAAATCTAAATCTAGGGGGAAAAGACGGCTATATAAAATACATAGGCGTAAGAAGGAATATAGTTACATCAACAGATGAAAAGATATATATAAATGCAGTTCGATAATTTGAATGTATGCACATATTAAGGCCTTGAAATGACATTCTTTATTATGAACATTCTTACTGATTTCAAACCTCACCTAAATATTACTCTAAGAAACATGCTTTAATTACAAACACGGCATGGCATGCAGCAGCAGCTATTTCCCTCTGCACTGACATGATCAAGTCATCTCACTGTAAATTTCTGATTCACTTTCTAATGTAATTGGAATGGTTGCTGGTGTGTAAATAAGGAAACACAGAGGTATGCCATACAGCACTGCTCCCTACCAACTGCTGCACAAGAATGGCGTCATGCAGCAGAATTCCATTTGCCCACTTACAGGGATGTGTCTTGGAAGTGTCACTGTTCTACCCTGCCAAGTACTGCAGCTCCTGCTATGAAAACACAATGAAACCAAACAATTAGTTAGAATTATTGCTCTTAAAGAAAACTGATTTGCTTGTCTGTCTTCTAAGAAAAATTCAGTTACCGTATACTGTCAACCTTGGCTTGACTGGCAATGATTTTCCTGGTCTAGTCTGCTGGGAACCTTAAATGAACATGAGCAATTATAAACCTAAAGTCTTCAGCAATTTGTAGGCATTATCTCAGGATAATTGCCCTGAAATGTTCACACTGCAAAGCAAAGGTAGATAATTTAAAAATCCATCTTTCTCTGTCTGCACTACAAGTTGGGCCTAACACTCTTCCCTCCTGTGGGCCCTGCAGTAGCACAATAAAGCTTGGCATTAGTCCTTTGAAAATGTCTGTTGCTGTCTTTAAGAAAGCACAGAGGCCAAGTCTGAGTTTAACCTTTTCTGACTTTATTATTTTTACAAAACGTAACCCAAGTCATACTTACTGGCAAAGAAAACACAGAAAAACCGGAATATTAAAAGTCAAGGGAACAAATCTGCCCTGAGGAGCTCTGGCCAATAACATCCATCGCAGGCACGCTCTCCTGCTCCCCTGGTAAGATGAGTACCCCTCAGAAAGAAACACTGGGTCCTGGCCTCCTCATGGTTGTCTATGTTCTACCCGAGCTTAATATTTTCTGGGAGATTTACCAACGAGCTTCCTAAAGTGCTCTGTTCTTAAGTGCTCAGCTCCCTCTCTACAACTGGGAAAAACCTCCTGAGAAGTGCTGAACATTTCTCTCTTCTCACGATTCACATAACTGCCTCAACTGTAGGTGGTTTCCTCAGTTCCTTGCCCCCATCCCACTGAGCAAGCACCTGAAATGCACTTATCGCCTTACTGATTTACAGCAGCTCTTCCCTCCACTGCGAGGAAGGAGCACTGTATCTGGCTTACAAGTAGAGCGCAGTGATCTGAGCTCCTTCTGCAAAGAACCAGCAGTTAGAAGCATGTTTGGAGTGGGGAGGAATGGAAAGGCTCGAACTCTCCAAATGATTCTGGAGCCCTTCAGCAGAACATGGCATCACTGTGCTCTTTCCTGATTTCATGGAATCACAGAATTCTACACAATTGATCCACAAACAGATAAACAAACAAACAGTGGAACTGGACTTGTGCAAAACCACAACACTTGGTTCAGTGAGGAATGGAGAGTAGTGAATTCTAAAGGAAGAGCAAGAAGAGGCCCCCAAGAGCAAGAACAGCAGGTACAGCAGCCACCTGGTACCTGTACCTACCCTTCACTGGATCAAAAATGGTTATACAGAAATCAGCAAAAACTGCTTATCAGAAAGATTGTATAAAGAGACAAGAAATCAGTCAAGTAACAATATAGTAACACTGCTGGAAATTAGCAATGAAAATGTTGGATATTCACTCAGTAACTTTCAGCTCAGAGTCCTTACTTTCCTACACGGACAGAAGACAATTCAAGGAACAACTATTATTACAGAAATACCCTTGTATTTCTGTATAGTTCCAGTTCCAATAAAGGCCCCTGAATCCTTACTCTGCTGGTCGTCCTAGAAAAGCTGCATTTGAAAGACTGATCCAGTCCACCCCACCACCCCTGGCTCCTCTCTGAACACCATGAGTAGAAAGGGACTTCAGCGCCTTCTGCCTCTTCCTTCCATAACCATTTCCTCTTTTCTCCATCATCTCCTCATTCTTCACGCTCTATTCTATCACATTTTGTAGAATATTTTATACAAATTCTATGAAATGACAAAGCACCAATGATGATGTTTCATCAAACCATTCCGAAGTCAATAGCACAGTCACTCCCACTGACAAACAGCTCTATTAGCTGTCTTTCTTTTTCAAGCAGGACTCCATTCTGCACACTTGCAGAAGACAGCAAAGAAGGACAGGAGCACAGGCTATGTTCCAGTTGTGCCAGATCTGACCCAAGAGTAGCAGATGCATTTCTCCCTTACTCCAGGGGCCATCGGAGTGAGGTTGGTGATCTGATTTCAAGCATACTGGGGGGTACACTCTGACCCCTGTGATTTTACTGCCTCCTGAGTTATCGCTTGTGATTTTCACTGGAATGAAATGATACATCAGGGAACAGTAAGTATTCCAGCAGCCCACAGACAGGCAGAATTACGAAGTACCTGCCAAAACAGCTGCCATACCTCTGGCAAAGCTGTATTTTTAATCCTGGAGCATCCAACTGCCTATCCAGATCTCTGAGGCTTGACTAATTGAAAATGCTAAAGAAAGGACCACTTTCTTTTCTTTTCTTTTCTTTTCTTTTCTTTTCTTTTCTTTTCTTTTCTTTTCTTTTCTTTTCTTTTCTTTTCTTTTCTTTTCTTTTTTAATACAATTGTGGGCCTACAGGCTTCTGTAATGCAGCTCTAAAGGAACTTCATCCAGATTCTGATGGTTCCTCTTTGGAGTTGTGAAATGAACCTGTCTTGCTTCACGACCATACAAAACCCTGCTTGTACCAATGATGCCATGCTCAATGCCATTGCCACCAAACAGGTAACCTTGTAACCTCAGGCAGCTTAACAACAACGCAGGACCCCATCAAAGATCAGGTTGCTTCAGAAAACAGTTTCAAGGAAAATATTCATCAAGAAAGAATTGATGACAGGAGATATCTTTCCCAGGAAAGGAATGGAACTTGAACAGATAAACCATCTTTTGGGTGGAGTTCCAACTCGCACAGAAAAGTTTGCTGCAGTGTTTAACCCAGGCTGAAGTTCATCGTGTCTATCTTAAAGCAGAAGCAAAAATGGAAATTAAGAAATGTACTCTACATTCTTTCAAGTTAAGAAATGGCAACTTGTTCAAAAACTAGCAAAGGCCTATTTCATTTCTTACTGGAAGAAAAAACTGTCTTTATTTCCTCATCAGCTGAAAAGAGCAAAAGGGAAAGTGACAGGAGATAGGGGTTTACATACACTTCCCTTTATGATGAGATAAATGCATTGACAAACTTTAGCCAGCACATTTCTGGCAAGATTTCTTGCTTGAATTCAAAATGTATTTTCTATTTTAAAAGGATAGGCAGGGAAGTTTTGATTGAGTGCAGTACTCACATACCTTTTAGAAACTGCTACAAGCTGAATGCGTAATTTCAAATCCCTCTGGAATAGTCCTACAAAATTATTATCAAATAAATAGAATTGTGTAGTAATGACAAGAAATCATCTGTGAAATTGACTAGAGAATTAGTTCCCTGATAGAGAATACATATAGTAAGGCAAAAAGTGCTGTTCCAGTTTGCTCCCTCCAAAATGTGAATATTTTTAATCATTCAGTGAAAGATTTCCTTCTGTATCAGTGTGTGAAGAGTCTCAGCACCAGAAGTGTGTGCTGAATTCCTTATTTTTAATGAAGAAATCCTGTACGGATCCTAACAGCGATGGCTTCTTTCTTATTCACGTACTTGTAACTGAGTGTTATTTGAATGCTGAGGCTGACAGCCTGCTCGCCAATTAACGTATGGCCGTTTGCAATGTGGGCACCTGTTTCACTCATTCCTCCTTTTCCAATAAGTGACTCACTTAGCTCTAGCCTGTAGTTCCCCATCACATGGCAACAAGTGCACCACAAGGCATAGGCCATGTGTGATCTAAAGCTCACCACCAACAGATAAGTGACCGATGGCCCAGTGCTGCCAGCAGGGACTTGGCTATGGGATCCAAAGTGAAGGCAGAATAGACATCTCCATGCGCCAGATGAGCAGAAGACTGCCCGTGCCCTGCAGAGGAGCATCTAATGGAAATTCAGACACACAGCTTTAATGCAATAGTGGGGCTTTCAGATCTCAACCAAAGCCAAGGTTTCTAAACACAAATTTGTGTGAACTTTCCCTCCCTCCTGTCCCCTCTGCTGGCCCCGCAAAGCTTTTTGGCCATTTCAAGTTAGAGCTTTATGGTTTAATTATTGATATGACAAGCAGAGCTTTCACAGAGGTGAAGAGGAGTGCAGAGGTGAAGTGGCTGGAGACATCCTGCCTCAGTAGGGCACAGACAGGAGTAATGCTTCCCTGCACTTCCCAGCTTGGCTGGCTGCACTTTCACAGAACAGCTGAGGGCATGGCTCTCATCGTACCCACAATCTCCCAGCATTCTCTGAGGGTGCAAAACTGCTTTGGGGCCAGAGACACCAGTGTTATCTGGATATAGGCTTGTACTGTATGCAAGAACACTGTGGGGAGCAAAAGGCAGGTTTTCATGTACAGACATCCATATGCATGCACACACATGCTCCCTGGGGCAGAAATCCCTTGATGTTTTCTGGATGTCCTAGTGCACCTTTAGATTGTCATCCTTTTCAAGTCCAAGACCTACATTTTAGGCTTTGGCACAAGACAAGAAACAAAACAACACCACTAAAAGGCATCTTTCCTCTGTGTTCCTTACTCTCATGTCATTTACATGCTTCTTGCCCTTGTAATATTACCGTACGTATCAGACAAAACCCCACTATTTCATTGCCTTGAACGGGAAAATATTTTCAACTCCACTATGCTTTCCTGCCTAGTTCACGGCTTGATTTAATTTTACAAGGCAAGAGCTGGAACAATTATGTGATTCTTCACGTACAGCAGGCTTTCAGTGGTCATTTCTGAAGTTTTACTGGTTCGTAACCTCTGTAATCAGAAGACCCAGTTAAAAAAAAAAAAAGAAACTAAGTGAACAGGCAGGAATCTGTTCATATTATCCCTTCCTAGCTGTCCAGGCTTTCATCCTCTTTTCTCCCACACATGCCCTTATTGCTCTGCTACTCACCCACCAATGAGGGTCTGTCAATGGCAGTGAGAGGTCAACATCAAAGCACTTTTACAGCTAGCAGCTTGCAGCTAATGCTGGCATTATGGAGAGAAATAGAGAGAGAGAGAGAAGCATAGGGATTGAATGAATGGCCCTCTCATATAGAAAGAGACTGAAGAATAGAACAAAACCCCCTATTCTCCCACTCTTTATAATACTCCTGGGCCGAGTGTGTGTATGTGGTACACAGCTGAGTTTGAAGTGCATTAGCACTCTTTCAGTTTACAAACAAGAGGCCTAATTTAGAAGAAAAATCTCCTATCTGATTATTTCTTTGTGCTCACCCATGTGGTAAAAAATGTCTGTACAAAGAAGGGAGGGGGCTACAGAGGTGGCTTATTAACTTCTTTGCCCGTCTCATGATTGTGAAGGGCAATTGGGAGATCATTATTCATCCATAATTTTCAGGAAAAAATGTCATAAAACAGACCTTCAAAAAGAAAAAAAAAAGTTTTGCCATGGACTACTGTTTTTCAGGGAGGGAGAAGGAAATACTGTGGGTTAGTCCCACGCCAGCTGCACGATTGATGCTAGCAGTCTCACAAAAACCCAGGAATTACTTTTGTCCCATACAACCGACACTCTGATTCAATGTCTTTCCCAAAAACACTGTGGCCTTGGTACCATTATTTTCCCATTTTAATGAAATTACCGTTTCACGCTCAGTGGTGTACCTGTCAGCAGCTCTCTTGGCCCACCAATCTGTACCTGCACAGGGGAAAGGAACTGAAGCTTGGATGAGTGCAAAGCTACCCGGACACACCAGGATCAGGCTTAGGGGTGAATAATCCTCCAGGACTGCCAAGGAATAACTGTGCTTTTTTCTCCCTTTTCTGAAGCCTGGGACAAACCATCCTTCTAGGATCAACTGTGTACATAATTTAACAAACTTCCTGCTCCAATGGGGAACTTCAGTTTTGGCAACATTTTTCATCTCTCCTTTTCTAGTGCAATAGTGGAGTTACTGTACTTGTCTTTTTCTACTTGCTATATCCTTGTAACAAGGAGAACTGGGTAAAAAAAAGGCAGAAAAAAGTTGCAGGTGCTTTACACCTTAGCAGACCGTACTTTTTCCTCCTTAAATTCAGGATGCAGAAGTCACAGGAAGGTTGCAAAAGCTCACAAGTGATACAAACAAAAAAAAATTCACCTTGGAGACCAACGTGAAGAAGGTATCAGAGATTCCAGAGAACATCCGGACTGTTCTGTGGGAGTCTGCACGAGGGAACTTTTACTACGTTCTCAATGACACAATCTCCATGCACTGAATACTAGGACTTCACTTTCAAGCATCAATGTGTCAGAGATCTTACCGATGTTCGTATCCACTATTTATTGCTTAAAGAAAATACATTAAGGCAAAAAAAAGAAAGAAAAAGTAAACTCTAGCATAAATACCTCTGTGACGTGTAATTGCAGAATGCCTCAATACTTTGAATGCCTTTTGAATGCAAAGCTTTCCTGATTTATCAGACATTTTTGGGAGTTGAATTTTGCAAGCGTGATTTCATATATCTTGAATCAGAAGTCAGCAGAATCTCCACTAGAGGAACTGTTCTTACCCCGTACCTTCTAGCAGGATAGTATGTAACAGAGTTACCCCTCCAGTACAAAGGCCTCTGGTATTTTATATTGTTCAAGATAATGAAAGTGCAACTTAGCTCATTATATACTGATTTATTTTATACAGAAAGCACTCTCAGTAACCTGAGTGTTCGGTAAATGGGAGAACTGCATGTTCAGAGATCAATAAACTAAAGACTGTTTTATCAAAATTGGTGTTAATTGGGGGATAAAGGAATGACGACATGGGATACCCCCCTACCCTTTCTGGGAGTGCATGCATCTGTCCCTACAATGGGAACTAAACAGGGCTGAAAGGATTAATTAGTGCCCTTGGAGGTTAACTGTACTGGGTCTTTGAGCTTAGTAGAAGAGAAACAGATGAAAGATATTATCACTACTACTACTGTTTTGCAAATGCAAGCGAGGCTAAGTCAGACTGCATCAATTTAATGGTCTGAAGTCATGATGTTGATCTGCTCTGAGAATCTACACAGTGCGAAGCAGCCTGTGCAAGAGGTAACTTTGGGAGTCAGTCTACCCACTCAGAACTTCATCTTCTTGAAGACGCCTGTGGTGGTTTCATTAGTTAGTGCACGTTCAGAACTATAGACTGTTTCAGACAGAAAATAAGGACATAAATATTTAACCTTTGAAAAGGGAACTCATTTACTGGGAACCAACTTTATGAAGTAAGGTTATAAATATCTCTGATGTACTGCAATCAGCATAGTATAATGAGATCACATGAACGGCTGGGTTGTCTTTAACCTTTGATTGTTTAAAAGTGCAGATATTCATTTGTACTACAGATTAGTGATGATGAACACTGAAATGAAGCTGAGTATCAGCCACAGGCTTGAACAGAAGACGTCCCTGAAGTGAAAATAGCCCCCTCCACTCCAGTTTCCACCGCCAGCATTTCTTTCATTCATGGTAATTCAGTTGTAGTCTGTCAAAACCCTGAAAAGGACATATCTTTCCAATTTACCCGCGGGGACCTTGTACTGCTACAACAGGGCTTTTTCACCTGGCCAAAAGTTATCTCTGGAGCGAGGTCTCTTCATGTTACCCACTTTATGAGCAATACTGAAATGCTATGTGTAAAATACATTTTTAAAATTATATTCTCCCTCACAAAAATATCTGCTGTATGGTAGGTGAGTGAAAGTGCAATAAACAGAGAAAAGGGAAAAAAATACAACTTCTCAGGTTCCTCCCATAACCCTGTTCTTGCATTTCCAAGACTCAAGATCATTAATGCCTCAAACATCCTCCTCGGTGAGAAGGCTGCAGGGTCAGCATTTCCTAAACTGTTACTTTGCACAGCTTTACTTCTCCTCCTTGGAAAGCATTCACTGATTTTGCAGGCAACTCTATTGGAGTTTATAGATGCACTCCATGATGAAACAACCAAACTCTACAAATTACTATGACTTTTTTTTTTTTCCTGTGAAAATAAGCAACGGCACCACTCTGAAGTACAGTAAGAAATCAAGAGAGATACAGACAACAGTCTTAACCAATCATATGAAGATCACTGCTCGTGTGTTTTCTTCCCCCATAGTTCTGCTCAATTTCATCAGTATTTGTGCTCAGGATTTGAACCCAGCTATGAGAGCTGAGAAGATTATTCGGTATGTAAGGATATTAAAGCTAGCCAATGTAGGCTGCAAGCATGGAATTTTTTGTCCATTAGGAACATCTGCCTATTCCAGGAGGGATATCAGAAAACGTGTCCAGGCAGCAACACAAACTGAGCAAACGTCTGTGGCAGCAGATGAAATTACCACAACAGGATAAATAATAAAAAATTTACCATGACACAGTAAGTCTCCCCCACTATGGCAGTACAGAGCAGCTCTCCAACAACATACTTTCAGTGTTAAGTCATGGAAGTGGTATCAGAAAATGGGTTATTGTAAATTACAGCCTGGATTGCCATATATCCACTACACCTACAGGAATCTGAACTCTGAAGTCATTTACAGATAGGGTTACATCCAGAAGAAAGGATATCTTCCCTGGGAGATAAAACAATACAGTACTTCTATGTTTTACAGATGTAGTAAGAGAAAAAAAAAAAAAACCACATTGGGAATGGACATCAAGCTGGGGTAAACTTTTCTGAAACCAGACATCTTTTTCCAGAAAAGACAATTACAACAGCTTCTTTCTTGAGCATTACTACTAAATCTGCCACTCCTTTGGCCATTAAACCGTAACACGGAGTCTTTATTCTGATCTTAATTTAGTCTGCTCTTACCACTTTGACTGAAATAAGCACAATCTCTGTCATCTATTTGACCAACAGGGCGTGTGCTATAGCCTGTACAGAATACGCCACAACGAATACTGTCAATAAATAAAGTCAAATTATACAATGACTTTTACAGCAATACTTCATTACTCCAAAAACCTTTCCCTGGCTTTTCTTCCTCTGCTGAACTCAGAATTTTGGGTACCCAAAACAGCAGCTATTGATCTGAAGTGTCTCAGCTGCAGTGTCCCACCAGCATCATCTCTGAAGGGACTGAAAGGCCTTTGCAAAGGGAAATAAACAAATGCCATTTGAGCAGTGAGAGTGAAACAGAAAACTTGATGTTATTTTTGAAATAGAAAATATTGTTTTAATACCCAGGAAGGAGGATTTCATTCAGCAATGTACTTCTGTGTTTCAAATCTTCATATCTTGATAAAGCAAATTACTGACCAAAGAAGGCAAAAAGCCCCATGATTAGATAGGCCTCTGAAGTATCAAGTGACACTGCTATGGCACGGTTGCACATCACTGTCCCCCCTCACAGAGTACGTGGAAAGAGTGAATGATTTCCTCAAAATTACACAGGCTGTTGGCATCAAAACTTCTAGACAAATCCAAAACTGCCTTATTAAGCTGCTCCCCATTTTTCTGGAACAAAGCCACTGTGTGTAATTTTCCCCGAGGAAATAAATTACAATTAAAAAAAAAATTGAATGAGTGAGGGAAGAGAAGCTTAAATATTAAACTACACACGCTGAAAGAGAATAAAACTTTTTGGCTGATTCACACTGTGTCCATAAATTACAGCATAACGTAATGCATCATGTCTAAGATACAAGAACAGAACTGAAAAGAATAATTTGGTTTCTTATACACAGTTAATGATGAATTACCATTTACATGTTTCATCATTCATATGGCTATAATTCAGAATCGTGACAGTACAAAATCTATTACTCTAACAAAGGGTTTGTATCAGACAATTATCTTGACGGTTCCTGTCTTGTTCTTGGAGTAGTGGTGTATTCAAAGAGCTCTGTGAGTTATCAGCCAGCTCTGAAGTTTTTAGATACCAGTGAGCCTCCCTTCTAAATCATTAAAATGTGAAAGAAAAACTAATGTTATTTTTATGTGTAACCTAAGAATGCTCACATTCCCCTCTCTCTCTGTTCAGAAAGCCTGCAGGAACACACTCACTGACCCTATTCTTTCCTTTCCTTTAGGATGATTCCAAGGCCTGGATTTTTACCTAGGTTTTTCTCAACTGTTGTGCGTTATGCAGATGAATTCTGAGGACCTGGCAGGACTCCGAAGGTCACTAATTCAGGACTATATATTGCATAGGATAGTATTTTTTTTTATTTTTTTATTACGCATTACTATAAACCAAAAGAAACCTTTACATTAACTCTTTAAACCCTGAATATGATATATATTTTCAGGAAGGCCTTTATCAGAAGCCATTTCCTTTAGTAGTATACAAGCACGTTATGTACCAGAGGGGCACGCGAATGAAGCCGTGAAACATCCTAATCCTGAATTAACTCTCAAGTCATTGTGCAAGCTTTCCCATGCCATTTAGTCTCCATAAATCTCGCTATGAGACTTCAATGAACACAAAACAAATTATGTTGAAATCCAACTGGGCCTATCTGGTTTCTGTCATGGTTTGACATCACCTGCTTCATTTTATAGCTCAACTCACATTAGTAATCCATATCCAAACTCATATAATCTCATTCGTGCTACAAAGTCCACAGAGAGAAGACCCATCTCTTTATTTAGGTTTTTCAATAACTTGGTGAAGTTCTTTCTGGGCATAATTTTTCCCTCATGTATCTCGGTATTGTCATCCTCTACCCCGGTCCATGAGAACAGATGAAGTATGAACGTGGTCTCCACTTCCATTTTGTTAAAAATCATGTTTCTTGGAGCAAGGAAGAGAATCAAAACTACTGATGCTGCCTCTTTTATTTCCAGTGTCTTTTCTAAGAAATTTTCAGTGAGCCTGTCAGACTCCTTGATTAAATCATACGGCTCAGCTTCGAGCCTGTTCTTCCCTCAGTTGACAACTCACTCTAAATACAAGCCTCCGCTTAGGGCTACATCTTCCTCGTTCAACCTGTCAATCCCACATTTATCAAAACCCAAGATGTGGATATCCTTTTAACCTATTTAACCACATTAGATAATTCTTGACTTCTCCCCGGGTAATACTTCTGGGAAGCTCTCCACTCTTTTGTCTGGTTATTAGACTTCAAAACTGTCACATATATGCAATTCATTTGTACTACTGACTTCCACTTCAGCAGATGACAATCCATTTGCTCAGTTCTGACTCAGTTAAAACAATACCTGCTATATCAGAAAGCAATCCTGTATACAATAACCAGAGTCCATCTATGAAGAGAGATGGGCAGTTCTTCTCCATATCTGAAAACTCTGCCTTCCCAATAACAGGCTTGATTCCCTTCTGACTTACAGTTGATTTTATTTCCATTATTGCAGCCTACCATTTTCGACAGACTGACAGTCAGGTGATGACAGGAGAATTAGGACCTATGTGAATACCTAAATCTAGAGACAATCTCGACAGTCCTGACCACAATTTAATACTCATAAAGTGTATTAAGCATCAGGTGGGCATGAATATACAGATACTGAAGTCTGTCCCCTTGTTGGGAAAAAAAAAGAAGTGTAATTACTCTCCTCTTATCTTCTGTTCAGTTGCACATAGTGGGTAAAGGAGCAGAAAGGTTTCCCTATCATCCCCCTCCCTCCTGTTCCCATCACTTTTCGGCTCTGACACTGGAACCAGAACGATAGCTTTGGATTAAGCCCCTCTATCAGATCCAAACTTGATCTGGTTCAGGTCTCAGCCTGCCTATCATATACACACAGATACCTGCAGTAATCCTACGGAATATATTTTCATCTGATTTTTACATGAGACAACCTTACAGAATGAAATCAATGAAGAAGGGGTGCATTTATCTGCAGAATAACCATGCTGGTTCCAAGATACCACATGCGTCACATCAGGAATAAATCTGTACAAAGGTGTTCTGCTGCATGAGTTTTCCATCCTGTCTGGAAGTATCTGGGATTTTATCACTCTTTCATACAGCACATAACAACCTCAGGACACTGCAATGTGCAATGTTGTACAGAAAGTTCCAAAAGAATATGAACTACAAATTTTTTCTGTTATAGACAAGTTCCTTAAAAAAAATAACTTTTTGGACTAATACATTTTAACATGTGACTACTCCTTTCTCATCTGAGTTTGCATAAAAAGTTATGGTAAGCAGTTCAAATAAGCTATTTGTACACAAGCAGTTGCTTACCGTGTCTATTAAAGTGGTGGTTAATTGCTCCTTACATTTTATCAGCACAGGAGCTAAGGAACAAAGCAGGAAGTTACACGGAAGTGAGCAAGAAAAGAGGATTAGAGGGCAGAGCCCAAACATGACAGCCAGTCACGGTGCTGTGCTGCATTAGTCTGGGTTACTCACCCATCAGCAGCAGGAACTTATTCCTGTGTATAAAATCTGATTCTTAATTTCCCCCAGAATATGCCCATCACGCTAAGAGGGAGAAGGTATATGCCACTACACTGCTCTGATTTTTAAAATGCATTTGATAGACTAAAAATAGCTTCTGGAATACATTAAAAAAAATGTGTTTCTATGTTGTTCTTTGTGACAACCGTTATTTCACTTGCAAGCATGTTGCAACACTGTCCATCTTTAGGAGATTATAGACTGGAGAAAACACATGGGCATGACTGACTCTCTTTACAGGAAGGCTTCTCTGCACCCATCTGGCAATATAAATAAAGCTTACTAGTGAGGATAGATGACACTCAACTCCAGGCCCTTTACACTGCTAGACTGAAGCAAAGCAATCTTTGTGTAAGCAAGAAGCCAGTGTCTAGTGCTTGTCTGACAAGAAGCAAATCTATTTTTATTTATAAAACCCTGTGACAGATCATTAGAATAAGAAACCCCGAGCCCCCAGTTACTTATGCCTATTGGAGGAAAGTGAGCTGAAACACTACTGAAGATTGTTGAATCTTCGAGGACATTAATAACCAAGAACCACTAGAAATAACCATGGTAACAAACAGTAGCTAAGTACAGTACAATCACCCTGATTACCATAGAATTAGCACAAAACAAATGTTTATTTTTCCTAAATACATGTATTATGATGATGATGATAATGTTAGTAACTACCCCAAATTACAGAGTATTTGCCCAAAATGCCAAAGGCACTGCATTAAATGCTTTGCTCTGCACTTGTTTTCAGACTTGCTCGTAGTAATTTGTGTAAGAAGTGTATTTATAACAGATTCTTTCCTCATTCTTTCTCCCTCCCCCACTCTCCTCCCCTCAACCAGCTCCACGAAGTCAAATATCAGTTGGATTCATTGATCACTTCACAGATGACCGCAACACCTTCCTGACGTTACTCACTGCACCATTAACCTTTTTATGAGGCTCTCACCTAGGAGAGGCCAGAGGCTTGATTTGAATTTGCATTTTAATTTACATTATTCAGAGAATCCGATTTTAATAAATGAAAATATGAATTTAAACCAGCAGAGCATATGCAGTTTGTGTTTAAGGGCGTTGAGGGAAAAAGGTACTACGTTAAACGATGTAACAATGGTAGCACAACAGGAGACACTACCATTTGCTTTTCTTGAGTCCCTGTTTGTCTAATCCCACTTCTTGGCCTCATCCATCCTGCAAACGCTTCTAGGATGCCACCTGATTTCACTGCTGAATTTTATCTTATTTTCATTGAGCCATCTTTGATCATGTTGGTCTAATCTTGATAAGCAGGTCTGGGAAATTAAAATGGCACCAAATCCTAATCACTCTTTTGGCTGGGCTAGTTCTCTTCCCCATACTAACACAGTACCATGCAAACAAGCACTCGGAATCAAGAGCTAATCTGAAACACTGAATCACATCTTGGGCCAAAACAGTTCCCCAGTTAGCAAATTCCTTCCCTCATCCCTGGGCCCTTACTTTTGTTGCTTCATAAAAAACCAAACAACACATCAGCCCCCTAAACACTGTGAGGAAAATAAATTAACTCTTCTAAGGGAAGCAGGTTGTCTGATCCAGCTGAGATGTAGCTCCGTCGTTTTGCTGACATACCCAAGAGAAGCATATGTACAAGGTTGGGAATCAGCAGCCAGTGACAGAAGAAGGAAGGAACTTTGTAAGCCATCATTCCTGCTGTCCCCTGACAGCCCTCTACTAAAGATATCCTATAAAAATGACTTCAACCTCAGTATCAGGGAAATATTGTTAGGAACCATTTGTACCAGGTCATTCTAGCAATACAGGTCTACTACTAATACCAGTATCCCGCTGCGGTGTAACAGTTAACGTTCTGCAGTGCAGGCATCGTGGATGGCCCTAGTACGTTGCGAAGTGCAAATAAATGCCCACTATGAAAGAACATAGCCCAAAGTCACAGGTGGTTCCACCACTCAGAACAATCACGTAGCGGTTGACACTAAGAGGATGATGAAGAAAAAACAGAGGACCAAAGCGAAGCAGTTGAGTGTGGCAACTAAGATCTAAAATGAGATTGCCATATTGATTGACAGACATTTGACAGACCTGATCCCCCTGTCGCATTTATCTTATGTCAGTGGAACTGCATTCAGTAATATATAATGACTCCAAAGTCATACTGTTGCTCGTGAGAAGAAAAAACAACAATAAAAGAAACACAATACAAATCAGGTTTTACATATACAGCCTAAGGAAATGCTCTGTTGGTGTGAGGGTCTGGAACTGTTGATGTCAGCAGAGCCGGTTCACACCACCTGAGAGTACTCTGAATATGTGGACAGTACACAGCATATATTCTTTAGCTTCTGTTAGACAGTACACGTTTACGTGCAACAGAAGTATGTATGTACACAAATAGACGCACGCGAGGCAGATACGGGTCCCATCATTAGCCACATACACTGTATGTATTAAGATCCCCAGAAAGTTGAAGTTAAAATCTTGCCACAGACTACCAGGCTCACATCAATGTGAGGCATAATGACAGCTGGCACTCTGCTGTTTTCAAAGCCCCCTTTTACAGTATACAGCACCATGCTTCGACACGCGATTGAAGTAATTAGCTGCCGAGCGGCTGAGCGTACCCCGCAGAGCACTGGTGTCTCGTCTGACACATCTGGGCACAGAAAGTAATTGAAACAGCTGCTTCTACCCATATGGCAGCAAAAGCTGGTGGTAGAGAGCCTGCTGGCTAGGCTGTACCAACCTCAGACAAATTAGCCATCATTAATCCCAGAATCTGACCAGCATACACACAGCCACTAATCAAGACATCTGGGGGAGGGGTGCCACGTGAGAGTGGGAAGGAGGACTGCCAGGAAGAAAGGGGCCATTTAAGATTATTCTTAATGGCAACGGTGTGAGAAAAAAAAAGTTGTGTGGTGGTGGTTTTTTTTTTCAGCAGAACACCACAGCCCTCCCTCAGCAACACTTTTCTCAATCAGCTTGTCTAGGTGGCTTCGCCCACGCTGTTCATTAGAGGGCTGCTAAAATAGCAGCACTGCTTTCTGAAAGTGTCATACTGATATACGCACATGTCTGGCATCACACAAGGATTATAAATAGCAGAGCGTACGCTAAGATCCTGGGGTATTTTTACACTGCAGTGAACGCGCTGCCGAAGCTAAGGCTGTAGATGAAAACTGGACCTATTGCTTTCTGTGCGCCCCTTGAGGTGCATCCTCCTGGCTTGAGCATGGGGCAAATAGATAAGTGCTGGCTGCTCCCTGCCAGGCCTACATTTCCTGGCTCCAAACTTTGTCACCTGCAGTCAAGTTTTGCAAAATAGCACAGCTCTTCTCATCATTGTAAAGCCCAGCATGCAAGTGGGAGGGCATGGAAAAGTTACACCTCATAACCACAGAAACAGACTGCAATGTAAGAAAGAAATTTGTTCTGGGAGGAACTGACCATATGAAGCCTGGGATATTTTGTCTCATGTTTGGGTTCCACTGCGTCTAATAAGGTGTGAGCCTTAATCAGAGTTCCTCCTGTTGCTGGGGTATTTACACTGACCCCTTAAGTTTCCCGTGGTCTCTTTTTCAGAAGAGCTGAACTCACAACATAGCCTTCACCTTCAGAAAAGTCACTGACTTGAGCTTTTTTCCTACATAACCACTGGTGTTTTCCAAACCCATAGGGCCAAAGTGCCTGAGATCTCAGCTCTAACATCAAACGTAGCTGAAATTTACCAGGAGATTCAAGAGTTACTCAGGGAACAGGCAAGCAACCCACTAAACTGCATATGCCACGATGCTTTGGATGCAGTGCTGAAAGACCTTTGACTGATGCCAAGTGCATATACATTAGCATTTCAGTTGGTTTTAGTAGTGTGCTTTGGATTAATCCCGCTTACTGTGCTTTGGCGTAAGTTGAGGGGTTTTGTGCTGTGCAAACTGGTTTTCTTTTGGCTGCATATTAAGCAGAAGATGCGTGCCATAATGCACCCACTGCACTACAGCTGCTAATGGGACTAGAAAGAACAAGGCCAAAAGCAGTCCCTCAAAACGTGGGAGGGTGGATGCAAAGTGTTCACTGTTCTGACAGACCCAACCCTACCAGGCTATTTGCTAACGTATGTTACTGTCAACAGTTTAAAACTCCATTGGTGTAGTAGCATGAGCACACCAAATCGTTCCTGTGCATCGCTTTGCTGTTATCCATATTTATTCTGAAAGAAGCTGCAACATTCACTAACAGAGGTAATATGCTGCAAGCACACTTTTGGCACTGATGCTGTCCTATTTCTTTTTCAGCTGCTCTCTGCATTGCTCCACAGTAGAAAGCAAGATCACTTGCACTTGGTCCTGCAGTGTCTAAGCAGCAGCATGCTCCAAACTGTTTTGAGAAATCTCTTCCACTTGAGACAAATAGCACTACTGCTTGCTTTAAAGTAACCATGTTCCCATTCCCAAACCCAGCCTCCAGTTTCTCAGTTTTCAGATCCAGGCATGTAAGTCATGTTACTCTGTAGGAGGAAAACCCCCCTAAAGTGGGAGATTAGAATCGATGAATTGCATTACACCTACACACCTTGTTAACCCAAAGCAGGCTGTCTGACTCCACTTGTACTTCCTTACAACCTTAGCAGCGCACATGTCAGTTTGCTCGTGTGGAATGAAAAGCTCAAAACCAATTTCTCCTTCCAGTGGAAGGAGAGATTCTGCCTGGACACTCAGAATGAAGTAACAGTGGTAAGACTGTCCTCTGCTTGCATCTTGCCCGTTCCCTATTCCTTGCATTTTGCTTTATGAAGACAGCACCATTCCTTCATACAGATTTGGAATGTTTGGGTGCTCCTATGAAATAATAATGCAATATCTTTCCCAGTTCGGAAATCAATTTTTATTAATACTGGTATTTTTTATGTTGGGTGGGATGAAAGATGCTATGTAAGTGCAAAGGTCTGCATTACATTACATCACATTACAGCTTTGCTTTGCTGCTTCATCTAAAGAAAGAGAAGCTGCAAGACAGCAATTGTGCTGGTAATTAACAGAGTAAAAGAAATCACAAAGAGCACATGAAAGGCAAGCATGTTCCTGTATACATTGTTTCTATAGATGCTTTCCCTTCTTTCCTTAAATGTTATATGCTGTTTTCTAGTAATACTCCCTGGTTCCCTTGATTCTTCCCCTTTCCTCCCCCTTCTCCTGTCTGAAGAGCTCTCTCCACAGCACATGTTAGTGATAACAAAGACGACCCATACATTCCAGTACACTGAAGAAAAATAACACTATCAACACGACAGTTTTGGCTGCCTATGGTATCAGTGCACTGGTTCTGTCTTGCCTGGCTTCTAACACAGCTGAAGACATACGGCTCTGTGGGATATGCCTGGTGAGAAGAAGCAAGAGGAGAGCAAGGTGGCCCCTTGTGATTTGTTTACAAGAATGTTGCTTCCATCAATCTATGTCTGTGAGGGATGGAAGTATGGTGTTAATGCTTCCCCTGACACATGGATCAGGTAACGTTGCCAAAACATATCCCTCCCTTTCAGACATTCCACAGCTTCTGGATCCTAAAGGCAGATGTAAGCTGTGTCTTCTGTCAAGGCATCTGCAATGTGGTCTTTTCTTTGGATACAAATTTGCTTCCTCCCCCCCTCCTTCAGATTGCTTGGCTAGCAGGCTAAGCCACTCATTTTATTACCAAGAAGGCTGTAAGAAGAGTCACAGTTTGCAAATTCTTCTGAAGGCTGCTAGTCATTTGCTAAGTACTTCCTTTATGCTATGCAGCGTTATTTCAGTGCTTGGGCTTCATAGATATTCTGCAGTAATCCTGTTTCAGCGCTAAGAAAGTGCAGGTGTTTTCCAAGAATCAAAAGGGAGGATCTTTTATTTTTTCCAAGAGTATATGTGAAAGAGATAGTGAAGTATGTTTTCTTTCACAGTCATAACTGATGACCTGATTAGCATCAACACACGACTGTTGATCCACCACTGAATGCCTGGAGCAGAGGCTACTCCACTAAGATCCTATCAATATCCTGATACAGCACTTTCCCTGGGATTCATCCCAAAGTGAGGAAATGACTCGCTGATCATCAGGTCTCATAGCCTGAGGTGTGTTTAGGTGCCTTAGCTCAGCATTGGAAGATTTCTGTGTTTGTCTGAATCAGTACAAGCAGCAGCCAGAACAAAAAATACTAGAAATCAATTAACAGTACACACTGAACTCAACAGTTGAAGTTGT
Organism: Gallus gallus; assembly: GCF_016699485.2. NCBI lineage: Eukaryota > Metazoa > Chordata > Aves > Galliformes > Phasianidae > Gallus > Gallus gallus. Next base: position 16,380,240 of record NC_052541.1, on the reverse strand, counting down.
TTAAAAAGCTGGGTCTAGTATTCAGATGTAAGGCCTTTTTGGAGTACATTCTGCAGTTCACACAAATTGATAACACAAAGTATATGTTAACATCAACCTGATTCTACAGTCTCTGGTGAGGCAGCTTGGCTGAAAAAAAAAAAAGAAAACAACAACTAAACCACTTCAGCCAGTCTGACAAAGGAATCTGAAGGAAACAATCAGAGGTAGGCACAAGAACACAACTAGAATCTGAATGCTATAATCTTGAAGCCTGTGGAAAAAGCAAATGTGAAGTGACACAGTCAGACCAGTAAGACAGAAAGATACTGTGAAAAACTACCCAGGGAAAGTCACTGGGTCTGCTGTGTCTAAGAGATGGGTGAAGTACAAGGAATATTCTGGAGAGAAGCATGACAAGACTCAGCAGAAAAGCCTTCCTGATAGCAGGACCTGTAGGACAACCTCTGAAAATTAAGTTCTATCACTCATTTAAAATATACATAGATATATAATGTATATGTATCCAATGTATACCAATTCTGGTGAGAGACAGGGTTCTAAGAATGCAGCAACACAAATTATAGAGGAAAATCTGGATCATTTGCACTGTTTTTTGACTCTAATTTGTTGCTGAGAAGTGTTTCTTCAGAGCAAGGAATGTCTCATGCATTTTCTATGGGAGCTGGACACTCTGCTCACGAAATTGCACGTTACTTTCCTTTGTATAACTTCGGAAAGGTGAAACAGTGCAACTTTTTTCCAGGGCAATAACATGGGGGAAAAAAAAAAAATATGTTGCTCCTCTTGATGGAGGGCTTTTCGAGATATATGGATTTGAACGGTTGTCTTATAGCACTGATATTAAATACTCAGCACATGCAAGCACCTGCAAGGGTGCACTGGTAAACATTTAACAAAGGGATCCTGTTTTTTCCCCCTTCCTTTGTCTACTACTATATTTATGAAACTAATTACATTTTTCAACAAGAGGATCACTGTTTTACTTCCAATTCCCTTTCCAATTTGAGCCCCAGGCATATGCACCACACCACACAATTAAAACAGTTAGCACAACACCTGGATTACAACTCTGCAGTCAATCAGAGGCCATGTGTTACATTATTCTAAGCCTAACCCTAGCCACGCATATATTCTCACCTAACTGCAACCCCCTCCAACAGAAAGCACAAAAGCTTTCAATATGTATTTATATATATATATGTCTATAAGTATGCATTACACAGCTTCCATTATTTCTGCACTGAGCTGTGGTGGACAGTGGCTCAAAATGCTCAGTTCTCAAATAGACTTGCTGTCAGATATTTAAGAGAAGTTATTCCATTTGAAGCATCTGCAGCTCTTCATGAGAAACCCATCCTGAGGGCATTTCCTGCCTGTGCCTGAAGCTTCTTGCCTGAGTAAGGCAGATTATAAATTAATTATTAATCTACATCTTGTGTGTGTGTGTGTATATGCATGAAGGAGCATATATGCTAGGAGTCTGTGTAGGATTTGTTTGTCAGTCTTACAGAATCATTTGCAATGAATATTTAAGATTTGAGACTATTCTTTTAGGTATTCTATTAATATCATTATCCTCCAGTATTTTATTGAAACAAGTTACAAGCACATAGCATTCAAGTATGTTTCTTGGTAAATTATCTACATTTCACATTAAAGCACCACTGCATTGTAAGTATTATTCAAAACAGTGAGAAGAAGGATGAGGCCTGCTCCAGAGAGATGGCAATTTCAGCCTTTCCTTTTGAAGAAAGCTCCACAGCTTCTATGAGGAGACGATAATTCACAAGAGTGACTCCTGCTCAGCAGGGTGCTGCTCCAGCTCTTCACAACTTGCATGGCCATTCTTCAGTCTGGAGGAGAGCATATACGATCCTGACCCTGACTGCTAAGGACATGATGGCACTCCAGAATACCTACAATCCTGGCAGCTCAAATTGTTTCATCTATAAAGCCATAACTCCACCCAAGAGAGAGACAGAGGGATTGTAAATGACTATCTATCATTCTTGTCAAGTTGTTTTATCCCAAACGGCATTTCAGTTATTTCAAACACTGTTTCCCCCCCTACCCTTAAGAATCATCGCTTTTTGTGTTGGGCTTCCATTTTACTTTATTTTTTAGAAGAGCTCTAAGAGTGTTTTTAATTATAATTTGTGGAACAAAATATATGATATTGTTGCAGACCCCCCTGGAGCATTCTCAGGGTGGTTTGCTTATAAATCAATTTATTGAGGGCTTAATTGTGCAACCCCTCTGTCTTGCAAGCCCTTGCTCATCTGAGTAAGCTCAGGGAGACTTCCCAGTGGGTAAGTACTCACCAACATGTGTGTGCAATCTGGCATCACATAAATATCACTCACATATTTTGTGGTCCAATGTATTTCCAGTATTTGCAGTGTGCTAGATACAGTTTAATAGTAAACATCTGTTCAAAAAGATTTATCAAATTGGGGGCCAGTTTCTAACATCCCGACTCCTGCAGAGTGGTACCTAACTCCTCGAAGAGTCCCTTTGAAACGAGAATGAGTCACACACTGGAACATATCGGAGTTCAGCCCTACAAAGCTCAGGTTCACCGAACACCAGCCCAGTACAACACAACATTTAAACACATGCCTGATTTTAAGCACACATACGGAATGCCATCTCTCTTCAGAAAAGGAAGGAAACAACCACCACCACCAAGTAAACAGTTTCTTGGTGCTTAACCTTGCAGGGTGCTGATTCTTATAGAGGTGTCAGCATGTAATTAGAATTACACAGAAATTTAAGTAATTTTTTCTTTCCGCTGTAGTCACCAACACCTTTCAATATTGACACCACTCAGAAAAAAACTATTTCAAAACATATTTATCATCTACAAGTCTAGCTACAAAGTAAACTGTGGGTTACTTCTTTTTAATCACATATAGAGGGTTGGCATAGGACTAACAAACACTGTAGATAGGGAATCATGCTCATCTAAACATGTAGAGAAGTTTTTTCCTCAATAAAACTATCACATTCACAAATGCTGTGAATGTGTATATATGCATATAGACTGAGACATGTTTTCTCCCTGTATCTCTGCAAACAAATTCAAGTCTTGCTTGCTCCTATCTTGATTTCAGCTAAGCAGATCTACTCTACCATGCCCTATATGCAAGGACAGGTATGCCTTCTGAATAATTTAAATACCTCTTATAATACAACTAGTCATACAGGAAACTGCTCTCCTGCCCATTGGTTAATCAAAATCCCTCTCTTTTCCACTGGATGCTAGCAGGAAAAAATAAATGCAGACCTAAAGGTGACAGAAAGAGGCTGACACTTGGGCTAGTTATCATCCAGCAAGCTCACTGAATGAGCAGCTGTAATCTCATTCTATCTTTCTGCTCGTTTATAGGTTAATGTCCCATGTGTACCCATTCCTCTGTGATTACTAATTGATTTCACAGAGTATGATTAACAAAACAAGTCTCTGGAAGTCAGGCAAGCACATTTTGTTATTATGGAGCATACAGTTGATAACATGCTCTGTAATAAGAGACCTACACAGTCCCCAACAAAATACATGCAAGACATGTATGAAAAGATGAAAATTTAACTTTTAGTGATAGTGACTGCGTGTAGAGCCTGCAGCAGTCTCATCCCTCTGACCTTGCTTTGTGAACTACAAATGACCTCACTGAAAAACAACAGAGACCTTTTCTTGCTCTAGGCTGTCTCTTGATTGTATCTCTTCCTCGAGGTTACTGTAACTGCTCTTTTCCAGGGGTTGGGAAGGAAATAAAAAAAAAAAAGAAAGAAGCAGAGTAGAAACACTTAGCCGAAGACCCCCAGGCCCCCCAGGCCTGCTTCTCCCTCAGTTCTACCATCACTCTATTAATAACAGACAACGTTTTCATTAAACGATGCACTTTCTCGCTCCAGGATAGACTTGAGTTTTCTGTACTGATCATTATAAGAGTCCCAAGAGGGCTCCTACAACCACACTGTCTTCACAACAGAGACAAGAACTATCAGTTCCTTCACAAACCGTACACTGTACAGATCCCAGGAGTGAAAGAGACCTAATCACCCCAAGTGAAAGAGGTACGGAGCCCAGTTATCAAATTCCATCCTATAGGATAAAGGCATCCTCTCATTTAAAATTCCCCTATAAGGTCCTCATGGATAAAAGATTTCTCCAAGCTGCCCCTGAAAGGCAGAAAGCTGCTTCTCTTGCATGGCAATTACCCTCACTTTGCTTTATTTTAAATGGAAGGAATCTGTGTAATCATATCCAATCCTTTTCAGCTCCTGGTCAGTTGTTGCATTTAGGAAAGTTTAGTTTTTGAAGCAGCAACTTTCAAATAAGGGCAAAGTATTCTTTTAAGATTCTTCTCTCCCCTCAACTATGAACTGTACAGATAAATTTAACCCTACATTAGGAAAGCCAGTATGTTGTGCAAGCGGCTGCAAACAGACATGGTGATACCACCCAGTGCTCTGAAGAAACATTGCATATCCTGCACCTGAAGCAGCAGCCACCATTTCTCCCATTCAAAAGGGTAGTATCCTCCTCAGTACACTCTCCTCAAAAGTTACAATACTCATTTCATAATTCTTATAAAAACTGGGTGAAGAAATAAAGTGACACTTAAGCATGGAAGTGAAACTATCACAAGTAACTGACTTAATAGGAAATTCCTCAAAGTTCTTCATCAGAGCAGTTGCAATTAGCAGAAACATTTCTGGAATGCTACTTAAAGTCTGGTTAGGATACCATCAGATGGTAACAGAAGACACTTGAGTTAGCCCTGCTAACATCACATTAGTTCATAGCTTGAAAAAGCTCAAGGATAGATTCCCATTCAGAAAATAATTAAAGTTTTACAACTTCAATGAAACATTTTGTTTGCAAGAATGATGACTACCAAAAACATGCCATCAGCATCTGGAAACAGACTGCATTTCCACTACCACAGTTAATGTCAAAGTTACAGGCATTTCTAGGTTGACACAGGGAAGCAAGGCTTCACTTTTTGGGTGGACACATCAAGAGATTTTCAGAGCAAGATTGTTCACCACAGTATCCACAAAAATACACGTAACCCTTTGAAGGGGTTCCCTGCTTAATGGTACCTTCCAGGTTAGGAGTAAGACAGCAGCCAAGAACTTGCTGAGATTAACTAAACCTTCCCACTCTGACAACCATCTTTGATCAAGTCCCAGTCTACAAAAAAATACATACTCTAGATCTGTAAATGTCGTTATGCCTTGGAAATCTATATGACATAAGCTTTTGCCTAAAAATCAATTCTGAGTTATGATTTGATTAGCAGAAAATTGCTATCACATTTGTTTCTACATTTGTCTACCTCATGTCCTTTTCATTCATAGGCTGGCCGATTTAAGCTTTCTTTAAAAACTCCCTAAGAAAGTCTGTGACATTAAAATGTCCTTTGATGCTCTTTCACTAAGCAGTGAATATTAACAGTTATGGTGACCCTGTTCCCTAATGTGTCTCTGTTGGATCAATAGCAGTTAAGTGCCACTGTTTTACAATTAAAAAGGGGATCATTTTAAATTTAAAAGCTCATAGCTAATTTTCTTCCTGGCACTTAATAGCATAATTCATTTTTGAAAAACCACGTAGGGAGAGCATATACTTTATTCCTCATTGGAACCTCACTATGGCTGATTTCAGCACTCATTACTGCATTCTGTACAACTTCCAGCAAGGTCCAGACAGGATGGCCACATGGCAACAAGGGCCACATTGCTCCTAAGCATGACTCTGGTCCACAGGCAAGTAGAGGAAGAACCTGCTGGCTTTGTACCTCGCTGAACATCTTTCTGGTACGTGTTTTGTAGTGAATCACTGTTTTATGCATGCACCTTCCTGTTAGACAAGGCCACAGGTCTTTGCAGGCCAACAAGGCTCCGTGCTCTGCTTGAAGAAGCCAAAAGGTAAGCAGAAGTTCCTGAAATCTGAGTACATGGTACAAAACAATACTGATAATACAATACTGCACTTTCCAACTGTCAGAAAAGCACTTCATCTCAATTATTTCATCACATGAATTTGTTTTCTGATTATGCACTTGGGAAAACTGAAGCGAGAGATTAATGAAAAGCCTACTCCTTCTCCCACAAATCTCCCACAAGCAACATGAACTGCAGCACTTCCACTGCAGGAGCTAAGTGCACAACTGCACATTACATAGGCTTCAACTTTTTGCTGCTCTCATCGAGCCAACGCACAACCAGTCCTTCCCTGCTCAGCTCACATGTCCTATAGGTGCATCAAAACAGTTTATGCAGGAATTATTTGTGAAGGAACATGTTTGTAAAGCATATCAAAATCCACTCAACTGAGACCTCAGCCAGTACACTTGCTCCATCTGAGTGATGCAATCAGGAGCATAGGTACATCGATACAGAACAATGAACCTATCACTACTTGGTTATTCAGTTATTTGTATTTTCCCTGGAACAGGGATGACAGCCTTAACCCAAGCAAGCTTACTGCTATGCTTACACATGCAGTCAGCTGTGACTACAGACAGTACCCAGCAAAAGAGCAGAAAAAGCACAGAGTTGTTCAGTGCAGATCTGTGGGTAACACAGTTGTGTGAGCATCTGCAAACCCACAACTAGAAAGCTCACTTCTCACTCTGAGCAAAGGGTTACAGCATCTGGCCCTGACTCAAGTTATCCCTAAGGGTCTTGAAGGAACTGTTGGTCTTGGAAGCTCCATAACCTGCCCCAGAAAGAATACATGTTAATTTAATGCAATCAAATTCAAAGAGCCTCAAATTATCCATTTCACCCATACAAAAATTCACACACAGTCCTGTACTCCAATCCCAAGACAAAACGTTATACCATACTTCTATTTCTTAAACACAAAGCTGGTTGGCTGTTGTTCTGCATCTTTAATTATTAATGCCTGCACTGCAAGCAGACAGATACTAGTTCTCCTGACCCTCTGCAAAGAGCTCAGTAAGAGAAATGGGGAAAAGTAGGAACTCATGTAGTTTTCAAGAACTGCAAAGCTTCACAATTAGTCCTTGTAGCTGAGGTTTTGCAATTCAGAAATTCAGGAGGACCTCTCACCCCCAGACAACACCAACTACTTTCAAAGTGAGAGCAAAGACATGAAACGGAGAAAAGTTTAGGGCTGCACTTGAATAAAAGCTGCTATTTCCTGAACTTCAGCAAGCAGACATTTGACACAACAGTGAAGGGGGAATACAGATGTAGCAAACTGCATCAATATTGGGTTTTGTATGTGATTGCAGCTCCTGCTGAAACAGTAACAAGAGCATTAAAGCAGCCCACAGTGCTGCAGAACCATTACCGGATTGTTTCAGTAACTTTGCTAAGAAGACTGCTCTCCCATTCCCCTTTTCCCCTTAATAATAAGTGAACTCTAAAAGATATTTACGGAAAACAGCACTTCTGGCCTACAGCTGACACTGATGTTAGCAGACAAATAAGCCTTCCTCATTTACAGGTAAAGACTAGCTGGGGCTTTTAACGTAAAAGCCTATATTCATCCTGAATTAAATAAATTCTCTTTTAACAAATCACTGCTGTGCATTAGTAAAAAAATAACTAGAGCCACTGCAGTGTGATAAAGGCACATCAAACAGAGGAAATGTCCAGGTTAATGCAAGCTGGCTCCCTGGGGACACTCTCACCCAAATGGTCATCTCTGTAACCCAAGTCATCAAGGAACGAGGACGATGAAAATGGCAGTAGATCAGATTCTAACAAAGTGTGCTGCTCTAACACGCCGCTGTACAACACAATTAACTGCTTACACCAGCCGCTGCCTTGTTTCTGCCGTGTTAAACTTCTCACATTTCATGTAATAGAGTTTGCAAAGTGCTCCCAGTTTTCAATTAGTCATCCTTGCCCTCCCCTTACATTCATCTGTGCCATTCTGACCGACTCCAGTGGACTCCTCAGATGTTAAGTCTCAGACAAAAACTCTCAAAGTGTATTTCAAAGGCACTGTTGGCAATCATTAGATGTAATTTATCTTATATACTTCTGAGGAATCAAATCAGGGATATAACGTACCTTTGCTTTCCTGCCCTAGGTGTTCAAGAAATCCTAACAAAATAAGCAGCATCCACTTCATCTGCAGAATAACCTTTCCAGGAGTGTCCTTCTAACTATTCTTCAAACTACTGAGCTGCTGATCTCCATCACAAAAATCTCAAAATACTGCTACGTACCCTGCTTTTCTTTGAAGCACACTTATGTAATTGCATACAGATAAAAAAATAAAAATCAAAGACCCAGGAGTTTTCTCCCCTTCACGCCCTGCAACGAGCACACCATTGCTTTTGGCTTTTTTGTATAATTATCCTTCTATATCCTTACATATCTCTGTGAAACGCATACCTTTTAGGACAGGAGAATGAAGTGAAGCATTCTATAGACTTGGTTTTCATTAGGCACTGATTTCTTTTAAGTACCTGCAAGACTGCCAGCCATCACAGAAAACACAACATGTTATTCTAGGACCGCACTGCTATATTTACAGCCTTGATATTGCACTGTAACTTGAAACAGGCTCACATAATACATGACTGCCAACTTTCTGCAAGTTATGGAAGGCTCACGTCTAAGATCTGGTCACTTTCTGAGGTGCAGTTTATTGGCAAAATGTAGACTGCGTTTGGCTCAACAGGTCACAGCACTGGCTCATACACTTCAGAGGACAAGAAATTTTGAAGCAAGTCTGCATCTGGTGTTCCAGCTTAAATTTTTTTTTTTTTGTGTCAACTCAGAAGTCTTCCAGCATACGGACACCCCAGACCACAGAACAAGAAATACTTTACCCACAAGAAAAGCCAAAAAAAAACCCAACACCCACAGATGCCACCGTGGTTCATGATCCCTTCCTTACTTTCAGAGCTCTGATGACAAACACTAAAATAATGTCACCAAACCTAACTTTATTACAAGATGCTGATTAATTCTAATTGCATGGTATAAAAATCAAAGGAGAGAGGATGCATCTCCCTTGCTTTTTTCTCCCTCACATTTCTTATACAACATCAGATGAAGAAAAGTGCAAATTACTATTTCTAGAACTTTCATGCCACATGAATATCTGTTTGGAATGTAGTTTACAACCGTATTTTAGTAGGTACACTTAGTCATGTTTTGTCTTTGTATCAGGAACATGCAGCATGGCACAGGATCCCTTCTGGCAAACACAAGAAAAGCTTGGGTATCTGGTCTATTTCTGAAAGCCTCTGTTTCAAGAAAGTCACCCTTTGCTTGGAAAAGCAATGAACTGCAGCTGATTGCTCTGTCAGGAATCTGAATCCCCGAGTACTGATATTTTAGCAGACTTTTGTGCGCGCTGATGGTAAATTTCTTCTCGTGATACTTCCACCATCTGGAATTTCCCAAACAGGTCTACATGAGTCTGGCTATAACAGAGTTATACCTGGAAACCAACCTCATTCTTACATGCGAAGTGTAAACAAAAGTATCGGTTGGAGGAGTCTGACCTCCGCTCTTTGCTAGCGTTCCAATGTCTGGAGAAAGAATGACATTTTTGGTCCCACACATTTTCAAAACACCCAAGAAAGTCTGAGATACCAACCAGGCTGCAGACCTGATCTGGAGGCCAGAGGCTCCCCTGCTGATTTTGTGGATTTGGATCAGGGCCACAAAGAAACAACAATTCTTTCAGCTTGCATTAGGAGACAACTGCCATTTGTAGGCAATGTGCGAATATTCACAGGCTTTACTACACCGAACCCAGTAAAGTTTTACTCCTTACTAAGTTATTGCAATGTTTGAAACCAAGCTACAAGATTTTAATTAAATATCAGTAAATTCCATATGGCTCCCAGGTGTTCTTCAACCTGCTCCCTGGTCTCCCCTTTTCCCTTCACCAGCAAAAGAAAAAAGGGATCTGGATTTATACATAGAGATGCCCTCCGTTCAGCCGCCATCCTGATATTATTGTATCCAGCACTGCAGACAAAGGCTGGGACTTCCTGCACAGTATGGGCCCGGCTCTGCTTTCTCGTTATACTGCATTTGCAGATGTTTTCAGGAAATTTGCTCTGGGCAGGTGAAGAAAAGGAGTAAGCTTCTTGGCTTTCTGTATATTAATCTCTACTCCCTTGTCCCAACGTCCACATGTAATTCATTCTCCATTCAGCCCCAGGATGTCCGTGTTTCAAAACAGGCATGAAGTCAGTCAGGATTTGATACTAGAGCAGGTTAGGTTATTTTTAGGGCACGTTTATTGGTTTTCTTTCATACAGTTCATCTAACCACACAAAGCGTTCAAACAAAGCCAACATTCAGACGTATCAATTTCAAAAATCACATCCACTATTTTCTTTTTATTTGTTTTAAAAGTATTGCAGGGCAAAAACAATCCTAGTTCACATCAGAGTTGGTTCACTCATGCTCTGCACTATCTTTGTAGAAGGAAAACAAAAAAAGTAAGTTGACTTAGAGATGCTTCCCCATTACAAGGCAACGTGAGTTGTGTCACTGCAGCCTGGCTCTTCATACAACACCAAAGAAAGCCTCCAAGCTCTCTCAGTCAGTTTCTTCCTTCCTTTAACTTCTCCCAACTTCTTTCTGAAAGCCTGGTGGCATCTTCATCACTGCATTTAGAACTGTTCTAGGCAAGTTAAACTAAGAAATAACTAAAAAACATGGAAGAGATCACCCAATTCTACCTGTAATTCAAGATTAAGTGGTAAAGTAGAGCTACTTTAAGATTATAGTTGTAAGATCTGTTGGTTCTTAAGACTAACAGCTTTCCAAACACCTGTAGACATCACTGGAAAAGTCAAGGAAAGAGAAGCAAAAAATCATGTGTAAACGAGAAGAAAACATCTGCCTGCTGAAGACTAATTTAGGGCAAAGGAGAAGGACTAGTATAAAAAATAATGTACAGAATTCAATTCCAGGAGTATCTTTACTCCTTTGTAGGGGGAACAAGAGCACATGTCACTGCCCAGAGAAATCATGATACTAATGCCCACCATTCACTGGGCTGTGTTCAACTCTTGTCCTTTACTGTTCTCTTCCTCCCTCAACACGTTCCCTGGGAAGTACTGCGTTTTCACACAACACTCTCCTAAATTACCATTCAATCCATTGCTCGTTCAGCCATTAAAACTTTTTAAGCACATATAGATAGGTGACAGTTGTCAGGGGAGAAGTCCCTTTCCTTCTTTTGGTCCTTTATGCTAGATTTGATACCACACAATTCCCTAAATATGGATATTTGCCATGGCAACAACGGCAACATAGTTTTGCAGAACTCACCCTTTAAGTGGCTTAATGGATATGGTATTTATACCCTTTCTGAAAATTTAGCTTCAGTGACACATTAATACAAATATAAATGGAGCAAATATTTGTGTGCTTCTTGGGAATAACAAAGGCACGCTTATCTGATACACACAGAAAAGACATTTTTGAACCTCATTAATACATGAGTAGAAGTCAATGGAGGAAAATGGATCTTGCTAACTAGCTTCTTGGATACCAATAAGCATCTCATTTGCCTTAAACATATCAACCTAGCAACACTATTTATTCAATATAGAATAATCAGTGACATTAGAGAGCCTCCGCATTGCACACAGAGGAATGATTAATCTATTATTCATTCCACAATAAAGACTCTGAGGGATTTACCGTATGAAAAGCGATATTCAGAAAAGGAGACAGTATTTTTTTTCCCTGACCTGTATGGGAATTCCTGTCCCGTGGGATGAATTCCATTGAATAATATTGAATTATTATTATTATTATTTTTAAAGTTCCTTTCCTTTCTGGAAGGAATTAAGCATTCCAAAGGACTAAAGCACTGAGACGTGGCACAGACGTAAAGGTTCTGAGACATCTGCAGGTACATTTGTGGTTAATAGCAATTCAGTTTACAGAAATCCTTACTGCACCCCAGATCCAAGAACTCTGGAGAACATCTCTATGTGCTTCAGCATAAGCTAACATTAGCTTACCAGCCCTCAAAACATTCAGCCAACTACCCCCTCAAGGGCTAGTATGCAACTAGATTCTCCACCTGCTTTACATAGTTCAGATACAGCCACTAATTTCCTTCCCTAACTGTTAAATAATTATTAAGAATCATTCTGCTTACTCTGCAGTAACAGAGATGGCCAAGTTACAACACTTCACTAATCTAGTCCAGTCATGCCCATGAGCAGATGCACAGCTGTGTGCTTAATTGGTGTCAAGGTGGCACCTGAAAAGCAGTTGCTTGAATATAGATTTAAATAACAGGCAGGTGACTTGCAAGATCTACACATGTGTTTGTGGGGACAGATTGAGATTCTGCTATTTCAAAGACCAGGACTTTTTTTTAGTTTCTTTCTTTCAGTAAGTTTCTTCCAAAAGCTACGGAACATTAAAATCAAGCAGAAGTTTTGCCTAAACATTAAGTAAAAATTACAGAACCGAGATTTAGACCATGAGAGTGTCTAAAAGGCAACCTCTTATTTGATTTTGAAATGTAATTGAAAGTAAGAATAATGAAGATAACTTCAATTACTTTGGAATGGCCTTCTGCTCCTTGCAGGGTGTGCAATGATTAACTCGTCTTTTGCAGCACTTCATTTTTTTTTCCCCAGGAATCACTCAGTAAGAATCATTTGTTTCAGCAGAGGTATTTGTACTAGAGGGGAGGGAAGGTGCAAGCCTCTTCCCCAGCTAACCCACCCACTCAGGTAATCAGCTTTCCTGCGCCCTGGCAAAAGAAAATCCAAGAGAAAACAGCAGAGGAAGATTCTTCACACCAGCTTTGAATAATTTAGCACAGCAGACAATGAAGACAACAGCAACTTCTACCATTCTGGCTAGTGTGACACTACCCTTAGGTTCTACACCACGAGTATACTGGCTTCAGTATAGCCACGAACACCACTGAACCAGACAAATACCAAGCCGCATATTTAAGAACATTTGGTAAACAATCACAGTTGACACTGTTGGACTTTGAACAGGTAGACCTCTCAGTACATTTATTTTCATTTCACTGCTCACTTTGGAAGACACAGCCACATGAGCATCCTAGTAGAGTTGCGAGTTACTCCGCTACCTTAAAATATACCAACACTCAAAGCAATGGCAGCTTCTCTCCTCAGGAGCTCTGTATTACATCATCATGCATTACACATGTTTAACTTAAAAGAACCCCCAAGACTGCAAGAAAAAAATCCAACTTGGTTTTTGCTGAGTGAAATAAGGGTGCTGTTTCATGTCACAGTGCAGTTTAAACTACGCAAAACTCTGATACGTAAGGCAAAACAGAAGGGAGAACATGGCCTTTACTTAAATGCACGATCCATTTCAACTGAACTGCTAAACCCTATAGCAGAAGAACAATTTCATGTTATGCTGACATAACCTTCCTCCATCCAAGTCATCCCCACAAGTCACATCACAGCCTCAGTGCATGGGATGCAAGAAAGCACCACACAGCAAGCAGTTGGAGCAGCATATTATTTTAGGCCTTACATTTAAGTGTGAGAATAGTGAATATTAAGAGCTCTCTAATGTATCCACAATTCATCATCAATGATAAGAAACAGAACTTCTTCAGCTGAACTTCACAGTTTTTGTACTAACACCGTGTTTCCCTCTGCTCATGTCAATAATGCCATTTGCTTTGGACCTTTCTAAGGCCACATTTCAGAAACCCTGTTGTTACTCAGCCCACAGCACATCACCCAACCCATCAGGCCTCTGTTCCTGTAGGACAGAGCACGTTTGTGTCACCATCCTCCAAACCAGCTCAGGGTAGGGGCAAACAAAATGACAGCACATTAGGAAGCAGAAGCATCTACCTTATGGCCAGAAATACCAGTCCTCCAAACATAATCCAGATCCTACAGAACAAGGCAAAAACATGGGCTAGAAGCAGCCCCACAGAAGCATTTCCTTGCCAGAGGGCTGATGGCAGCAGCATGCTCTGACCGCAATGCACTTCACCCCTTGGAGGGGAAAACCTCCAGCCCCATTTCCTCGGGCAAGGAACACAACTCCACGTCCGCACTCATCACGTTTTTGCCTCCTACCTGCTTGGTGCTCTGGTTTGCTGCTTCCCAGGGTGTCCCAACTCCTTGCAGTCTCCGACGAGTGTACTCTCTTGCTCCCGCACGCACACAGTCGCACTAACTACCTGCAAAGCCCAGACCCGCACTGCGCCCTTCTTTCCCCCTCCTCCGCACCAACCACGTGGCCCAAAATGGCCGCCGCAACCCCCAGCACGAGCCCAAGGGGCGGGAAAATAAAAACCTCGAGGCTGGTCACGTGGTGGCACTGCAGCCCTCTGATTGGCTGACCATTTGCAGCAGTGCTTCACGCGGTGGTGGCGTTACGTGAGAGCTGGGAGGGTGCGGCCAGTTCGAATCGCTGTGTTGGGACGTAATTGTGGAAAAAAGGCTCCAAAACGTTTAATGTTTTGTGAAAAGTTACAAATTTTAGACCCCAGCCGCGAAGGGTGTCTCTCACGTGCCACACAGATAGGACGGAGGTGGAGAAGGGCTCCTCACAGAAGCCCCTGTTGCAGCTGCTGGTGGCAGTGGGGGGGCTCACGAGTCGCAGGGGGCCTCCAGGAGTGAGATGGGGCTCCATCTCATTGTTCCCACTCGCTAACGATCAATAGAAGTGTAATTACTACTCTTCCTATTTGGCATAGCTAAAAAGGGTAGCGCAGCTTTGTGCTGGTTCTTCCATTGAGTATGCAGCAAAACTACTCCTTTTATCCTTCTTTACATATTTATTACAACTCTTTAGACTGATCCATGCAAACTAAATGAAAGCAACCAATAGAAAGAGGTCGGCTCGTGCCAGCAATCCCTAGACTGTCAAGCGATCACTGAAGATTGGACAGGTCCTGATGAAATAAATGTTGGCTGCTGACTCTTCCAATTTTGCAACACTCCTCTGTGTCACTGGAGCAGCCTTGTCCAAGATTGAGATATTTGCAAACTGTCATCTTTCATAAATATCTGCCTTGAGTGACACTTTGCCCCCCTCCACTTCCCTTTGAAATGTACCTAGCTGGCACGCAGCCTGTGGGATTTCATTGCCTGTGATAGGTGATTAGCAAAGAGATGATTTCCTCCTCCCTCCCCCTCCTCCCCTCTGCCAAAGGGCTGAGTGACAGGTCCAAAAGGCGAAAGGCAGACTGGGGAAGCAAATCTGCCAGAGGCAGGAGTGATGACACTCTGAAAACACTTCATTCATCTTGCCAAATTACAGGCTGGGCTGGGAACTGATGGGGACTGGGAGGGGAGGGGGAATAATCCTTTGCATTTGCCTTGTATGCTTGCAGCTTGAAAATACTGGAAAGCAGCTCCTGATGCCTGAAGGGCGCACCCCAAAACCCGTCAGTTTCTTGCTCCGTAATGCTAACAGGCAAACTGCTACCTGGCTCCCATCGGCAGCTTTCTGACGCAGCGTATTAACTGCCTTAGTCATAGATGTCAGATCCCTTAAGCTCTCGGTCTTCCTGCCCAGCCGTCAATAAAAGGGGAAGAGAGGGAATTTCAAAAAGCAAAATCAAGTAGTAAGCACCTCACCCTTGCAGAGCTGGAGCAAACTGTATGGCATGCCTTTCCCTGCTTTGTTTGGTGGGAAACCGTGCAGAGGGCAAACTAGGTATTTGTGATTGAGAAGTTACCTGTTTATCTACTGGGAAGGCTCCAGCTCTGGAGCAGGTAATTTGAAAACTAGCACAGGTGCAAGGCAGTGATTATGCTGGTTCTCTGCAAGCTGTGATGTCTTCTGAACAACAGCTAAAATTAATTGCGTGCTTGGACAAAATTCTGCACAAAACTTTTTTTTCCAGGAAGAGTACAGATTTGGCATTGCCAAATACGTTGATTTCCCCCCCCCCCTCAAAACACAGTATAGAGAATGGCATGACTGGTGGTTTTTAATTTAAGGAATGTTTCCATTTCTTGCTTTGAAGTGGATGTCTAGCTTTAATGTAATTACATTTCCTTAAATCACTCAAATGCTTCAGACCTGCCAATTAACTACTTTAACCCAAAGTATTTTACTTGAATTCTCAACATTTCCCAAGTTTGTACTACTTCCATTTTCAGACTTGACAATTCTTTCTAACAGGGAGATTACGAACAAAGGAAATTACCCCTTTTCTCTTTGCTTTGCATACAACCAATGTAAGCTTTAATATATCACTGAATCTTAAACTCACTCTTAGAAGTGAAGACGTCAGTTATTGCAGCTGGTACGATTGAAAGTCTCTTCTGTCATCCTGAAGTACTTCAATAGAGACACAAACCACTCCTGAAGAATGAGAGAGAACCATTTTATTTTTAATAATACATGAGCTTTTAGTTATATTTCAAAGGCAGCAGAGCAGATTCTGGGCTCCCCCACACTAGCCTAAGGTCTAACGCACACTCAAATACAGGCTTAATGCTAATGTAATAACTTATGTGAGTTTTATTATATCAGAACCTAAATCTCAAATAAATGCTGATGCCACTTCTCATTTTTACTTGTGTAAATGAAGCCTTGGCTAGCCTTTATGTAGCATCATCTGCTGATTGTATCTCCAAGGATATAATGAAAATGAAGATCAGGGCATAATGAAGTGAATTCCTAATGACAAAAATAGACTCTCTGTACAGGACGGAGTCAACTGTCTGCTGTGGACTGGAAAAATATAACCTAATGTGAGCTCACCTGATCATCACGGAATCAAACATGTCAGACTTAGAAAAGACAAGTTACGCTGTCTGTTCCAGAACTCCTTGATACAAGGATATTTACTAGATATTAATTTGCTAACTGGATTTCTACCGTACAGTGTTCTATGTAGCAGAATTAAATATGAGATACTTAAAAACATTCTAACAGTAGAATTCAAACACAGCATGGTTCTGTATATACTTTGAACACTAAAGATTGCAAAACAGAAACTCTGTGTGTTCCTCAGTGTTGTTTCCTGCATCTGAAAAGGTATTCAAATCAGCAAGTACTCAATTATGTCAGCTGAGAAATAAATGCCACAACAACAGAATGATTCTTTTTTTTTCCTTATTACATCAGCTCTTGCTTATAAATTGGAAGTGCTGGAAAATGACCATCATTTGGTGTCGGAACAGGAGAGAATCATCAAACATGAAAATAAAGCACAGTAAGGATCAAAGTCAGCCAACCCTTTCCGGAAGATTTCAGTACTAAAGAGCGTGCAAAAAATATGATGCCATTTATTTTGATAAGTTATGTTCTGTCATCACTCAGCAATTTGCAACTTCAAACAGCTAACTGAATATCACATACAGAGTGAGGTAGGCTAAAATAACAACATCCATAGGTTGCTCCAAAAGTAATGCCTCCTTTTTATTTCCCCAGAAAGCGTAAGCACTATTGTGTTCTTTGTAGCTGTATTTGATAGAGCGAATTCTCAGCTACAAAACACTATTTTTTAGCACAGTCACCACCATTAGCTGTGCATTTTCACCAGCGATGAGTAAGAGCCTGCACTCTGCGCTGGTAAAAATTCGCACCAGTGGAGGTGACCCAATGTCGCTGCCTCCACTGCTGAAACTCAGTACTCACTGCCTCACTGTGCTGATAGCCACTTTTTGATCTCTGTGAACATTCAGCAATGAATGTCAGTGGGTGCCATTTTTTTCAGCATGGATGAAATCAGTAACACAACTTTGATTCATAAGCACTTCCACGTCAGCGCCATTTTCTCAGACTACCCATCTGCTGCCATCTGTGGCATGCCAACAAAATATGATGGAATACTGGCAGGAAGGTTCAGTCTTTACTGTCAAGCCACCAATACCCTGAAAACATCATGGGCCAACATAACAAAATAGGAGACATTACTTTTGGAGCAACCCTCGTATTATCCCTTTCCACCAGTACAGACTGAGAAACCCAGAGAGAGAAATTAAAATGAGTTTCTCAAGGATGGTCTCAAGGACTGAGTTTGTGACAGAACAGAAACTAAAACTGGGAGGTCCTTTGTTTCCCTTCCACAATGTCAACTACATTTCTATATTATATTTTTTGGCATGCACCCAGATATGCATAGTCACATGAGCACACTCAACAAGAAAAAACAGGTAGGGAGCAAACAGACAAAGCTGAACGTCAGTACAAGGACAGGTAACACAGTTCTGCATCTAAAGAAGAGTTCATGCCAATCTGAAGTCGCAACTAAAAGTAAAAAATACTCCTCAGCTGCCATTTAACGGTCCCTCCACTTCAATTATTTTACTCTGCAAAATCAAAACAAAAAAGACACAGAAGGATTCCGCATCCACAGTCACATAGTGCTTCTGGGAGCTTTCTCTTGGGAGTAGGAGCTGTGAAATATAACCCTGAAATCAGCTCAGGTGACTGTGCCTGCCATCAGAAGAGCAATTAAGGTTATTTCTTTCAGCTGAGATACCATTCTGGAGCTGTGGATGACATTCCCAGTCTGTAGAGGGGAAAAGGATTAGTGCAAGTGTTAAAGATTTCCCAGTGGTCATCTCCAAGGGATTTCTTAGCAATATGCTGACTGTAGGTGGCTTTGCACTAAGCTGATGGGCTAAGGACTTCAGTAGATGTAGACCAATATCCAGTTCTGGGGTTAGGAAAAAGTAATAATTGCTATACACGTGAGTATGAGACAGTGTAACCTATCTGTCCACCCACAAACACATGCACTGTTCACATGACAAGTTAATTGTGCATTAATCAGGATATAATCTCATACTGCTAATGCAAGTTATGATGTAATTTTATCTTTACTACTTATACAGCCATGGCCATTATTATCAAGTAATAAATTGTATCATTTTAGACTGATGAATAACACCAGTTAATGTATCTCTACCTAATTTGTACATTTCACATGGTGACGTAGCAGTGCTCTGATTTTTTCTTACCTGAGGAAGCCGCTCCGTAGTTACCTTATGTCTTCTCTGGACTCTTCATAGCTCTTGAAAAAGAAGAGAAAATATTTGATGTTTGATTTCATTACAAAATAAAAATGGGAAGATCTACCAGAGATGGTGATTGGCTTTTGTTAGGAAAATAATTCCTTTCCAGTGAGCCCAGTCCCACGTGGAAGTGCATATACTACAGTCAACAAAATCCCAACGCGCTGACTTGGAAATTAATGGTCTGCCTTTGGCCTTTGTAATGTTTGATGCAAGAATGTAATGTCTGATGACTAGTTACACATCCATGCCACCCCTACAGAGTGTGCATAGCATCACAAAGTGAGTCACAAACAGTATGGTTCTTGGTGAAAGAGAAATCTCCGTGTTAGATTTACATGTTCCTATTTTTCCTAGCTTTTGTATCTCATCTCTCTACGTGTACAGCTCTGTATCTGACCCTCACACCTCAAAGCTTTTTAAAGTTCTGGATTTTATTTTTCTTAGAACACTTTAATTTGTGATAAGTATGAAAATGAAAAGACAGAACATAGATCTAGAATGTGTTATTTTTCTTATGTTTTCCATTAAGCAGCAGCTGCTGTTACCAAGCTGTCATCTTTGTTGCTAGGGAGATTAGGTGTGCATGCCAGAATGGGACTGGTTGGTTCAATGCATCCACCCCACTGCTTGGGAATGTCATTGCATTGATGAACTCCTGGATGTGAGGCTGAGCAAACTCCTTCCTTCAGTAGGAAAGAGGCTGTGTGAGCAGAATTCCTTGGAAAGGTCATAGAAGTTCTACAAGACACTTAGCGCTGCTTTCCCACACCAGCACAGTCTCATCTTCTTCCTCCCCCCGAAGTGAAAAAGGTGAAATGTTTCATTTTGACATTTTCTAAATTTGAATTGTTCTCATTTTTCATTTCCAAAACACACTTTAAATTTCACATACACTTTTCTGCCTTTTCCTCGAAGGAAACAAAAACAGATAACCTAAGGAAGACATGAAATTTCAGCCAGTGCCAAGCAATGTATTCTTATACATTTATTTTTCTTACTTTTCTTACTTTACTTTTTTTTACTTATTCTTTGCTCATCTAGCAAACTAAACCCAGTCATCAATTGCCTGCACAATGCTGATCAATGTCTTCTACTGAACTTCTCCTGCCTCTAAATGTTGGGCAAGTGTTAAAGAGCTTTGGCCTGTACAGAAAGCATTGGAGTCATTTTGCACAAGTAAGTGTTTACAACTTGTGCCTTACAGTTACTATCATTCTCCAAACATAGAAAAGAGGCTGTTTTATTTCCTTAATATTTAAACTCAGTGAAGCTATACTGAGCACATATCACCTTCAAAGGGCAGCATTTCTCCAGTCTGCAAGATAGACAAGACACAAAGAAGCATAACTTCTTCCTTGGTTAGCACATCATGTTCAAGGTATGGTTACTGAGTGTGCAATGAGTGCAGTAAGAGGGTACTATGTTCACAATTCTCCAAGGTGCTGATAAGAAAACCTTATCACTTTATTAGCGAATCACAAATGGCAACAGTTCAGATCAAATTTCTCATGTGACATAAAGATCATAAATGCAGTTCCCAGGGCTACCTCAGGTTTAATAAAATGAAGTCATCCATGTGTTGCTTTGTATTAATATTGCAACTAGTTTTAAACATATATAAGCTATGATTTTTCCTCAAGTGTTAAATCAAATTGAATCACAGATTTTTATGAGTGATAAAATGATAATAGACCAGATCTGGTCAGCTAGGATAATAACTTGATTCAGTACTTTGGATGTAAGTGTTTAAGGTTCCCACAATAAAACTGTAATGTTATACCCTAAAGTGTGTTAATAACATTAAGTGATGTAACAGTGAAAGCGAACTGACAGAATGTAATACCCATAGGGCCATCATAATAGAAATAATTTATAATGTAACAGCAATAAAATCTTTAATGTTATCTCAATCCAGTCCTGTCCCCATGTCTGGGGTTTCATATTACACGTGATTTTTTTTCTATGCATTTAAGTGTTAACTTAAAATAATTAAGAAAATGGTTTTCAAAGTGGAAACGCCTTTCAAAGTTGCTGACCTGATAATCATATTATTAACTCTTTCCTTCCGAAAAAATTCCCATGTGGCTGAAAGCTGATATAAAAATAAGTAAATCTTTTTTACTTCCAATATGAGATCATTTTTCCCTTTAAAAGCCATTTACAGAAATCAAGGAATATGTAGGGCTGCCTTACTAGAGTAAAGAGAATCTCTTTCTCACCGTTCTCACACCCAGATACAAACACAAAATACATTGTGAAAGAGTTCGAACAACCACACAGTAAATGTCATTTCACTGTAAATGCATAACGTGCATATATGGGACTCTCTGCTAGAGAAAGTGGAAGGCAAAAATAGATTTCATTCCTATGGTGGCAAAACTAAACATGTCATGGAAGAGCCTGGTTAGGTATTAGAAAATGTTCTTCATGGCGAAGTGTTGGGGTAAATTGCCTGCATGGCCAGTGCCATGAACAGAAATGATCCAATGTCTGTGAGGTGTGAACACGATGCAATTTATCTGACCTCTCAATAGTGGAGTATGTCAGTGAATCTCATACAGAATCACAGGATATCCCTGGTTGTAAAGGCCTCACAAGGATCTTCAAGTACAACTCCATATATATAATATAGAATCAATCCTTCCCTATTTTGCACCATAAATATCTTTCCTGGCATCTCAATATAGAGCAATTTCCAATAAGAGAGCTGCCTCCAGGAGCTAAAGAGCTGCTTTGCTCTTTGTTCTCACCAAAGTATTTGAAAAGTACTAACTGGACAGACATGTGCACAGATAATAAGAACATGCATGTAAAAATATCTAAATGGAAAACAACCTTTATTACTTAAACCAAGCTTTCTTTGATTCAAGGTATAGTTTTATTCCTTCTTGCTGGCCAAACTGCCTCCTGAGAATACTGACTGTTTAAAGCAGACATCCTGAGGTCTTACTGTAATGTATGCCATGGCTCAGAGGAGAGAAAATAGAATAAATTCAGCATTTGAATTCCCTTACAAACCCATCCAACCCGGGACTAATAACCTGTGTCTTTAGAAAGCACTCCAGCATCAGACATCCAAGATATTTATTGTGCAATTAAGAAAAATTCTCTGACTCTTAGGTTCCCTCTGGATCCACAAGGGAATCCAGAAAAAAATAACTGGAACTGAACAAAGAAGCAGCTTATCATCTTGAAATATGCAGGGTTAATCATCCCCTTGAAAGCAAACGTATTAGGAAAACATTAGATCCTTAGCCCTCTGTGACATAATTACACAGGCTTCTGGTTAAACAGAGGCGCTCATTAAGTGAAACATTTTATTTTAGTTTCTTGTTGGTTGCTGGTATTGTTGGGCTTCCTGCCCGATTCCAGCCAGGCTACCATATGAACAGTGAAAACAGCCAACATTGTTAATACAATAACAACAACACTTGGCACTTCCATCATTCTCTTGATCTCAACATCTTAAAGCAATTTACAGATATTACTTGGTTTCACCATGTGACAAAATTGTCAAGCACGTAAGATTGATCACCCTTATTTTATGGATGGATAAAGCTGGGCAGAAAGGTATTCAATGGGCATTCTTTGGCTACTAAAAAGTTTGTGGGAAGATCCAGAAAAAAAAGCACTTGGAATTACAGTTTCAACAATGACTGAACTTTATTCCTCTCTCCTTAATTGCTATTGTCCCTTATTGGTTCCCTACAGCAGAAGGCTTGTGCCAGGAATAATTAATGAGGATTGCAAATCCTACTGAAAAGGGAACTATAAGCATCAGTTATTATTTGTGTTTTAAGAAAACTTGGTTCAGTTTCACACCACATAGATCTGCGTTGGCTTACATGAAAGTTAGGTCCAAGGTTTGGTGAGCAAAGACAAAGTTTGCAGTGGAAGGAAAAGATTTAAACGGGGATATATCGTAGTTCCTCGTTCACCAAATCTGGTTATTCAAAAATTTGTCGTGAGGCTTCTTTACAGAGCTTCCAGTAATGGAAACGTAAGGGGAACATTTGTGCACATGCTCTAAGAATACGTTTATAAACATGCAGCCTCTGGGTTGCCAATAGCAGTTAGTCTCAAAACCCATCCCTTCCTCTCGATCTGTTTTTGTCAAAGATATTCTTCTTCAAGGAATGCATCTGGGAGAGCTCTGGCAGACATGAATCTGGATATGCATTTATGTGGCCAAAGTTACAGAATGAGGCTCCCATCTACAGATGTACGTATGTACATCCTCAGCCTGAGCAATAGGGGAAGAGCTTTTCCCTTGTATTTAAAAACACCTCGTATGTTGAAAGCTGAACAGAGCTCACTTTTACTACCCGTGGTGTTGCTTCAGGAGAAAAACTATGCAGAAAACAGAGTTTCCTTTCACACAGACAGGGTTTCATCCTGGAGCTCATCTTGATACGTTTCTCAATACTGGACAGTAAGGAAATTCAATGGTCATTTGCCAGATTTCTGTTGTAGCAAAATAACTGCTTTTGTCCTTAGTCTGAAAGAGAGAACTTTGATATCTATATGTTTAACGCATCTTAAGCTCTAAGAAAAAAAATCTCATTCAGTGCATATAAATACCATCTGCATTCAGATTCTGTCAAAGAGGATAGTGGATTGTTATCAACACTGCTGTCAACTATCTGCTGTGGACACACCAGCACCCCCAAATCTGTAAGCTCAGTTGCCCTATCCTGGCTACAAGAATGAAAACATAGCAAGAAAAGCTAATGGAGCTCCTACTGGAACAAGCTTTTAGGTGTAGGTGTGTGTATTACAAGAGTAAAAGAGGTGGGAATCAGCCTGTCACTTATTCAGCTGGATACGAATGACTAGCTTCAAAAGAAACTCAAAAGTAAAAGATTAAGGGGAAGATGACCATGAACTCTCCTTTCCTAAAGGAAGTTCAAAGCTTCCTGATTTAGGTCCTTATCTCACTATAAAGAGGGCAGCGAGGAAGATAAAATTTTAAAAATAAATGGTCTTTAAGAAATTATCCTCATCTGAGTGTCCTCCAATATGTCTGGTCCTCTAAGTGTTAAGTGAATTGTAACTAGATCCTAGAGAGACAGTTGCAACCTGGTTATCAGTGGCAGTAAATGGAAGATAATAGCCCCACTAGAGAGTTATGAAATGGCTTGTCTTTGAGCTGCCAAAGTGTTTAGGCTCTCTTTTATTGTATTCACAGCAGTAATCCGATATGTCCTGACTTCTGTCATCTGTATGTAATGCTTATCAACTCTCTGCCAGTGATTCACCCCCTTGTCAGGGACAATTATTCCTCAAAGTGCTGAGGTTATGACTGAAGCAATATTATGACTAGAAAGAAAATATGAAAGGTGCAGCACATCACAGCAAGCAATCTTGAAACTGACGTCAAAGTGAAGGAGAACATTGTTGATAAAGAAATAAGGCATAACGGGAGTGTTGCACTGTCGCTCCCAAGGCAGTCTGGGGCATCACTGGGGTCATACATACATATGACTATGGTAATGGAAGATTTTCCCATTATTTTACTGGAGCTACATTGTCATACTTCTCTGGTTAGGTGTATGCCCATTTCCATTTTAAATCCCCATTTATAGACATTTAAAACTACAGGGGCAGAGTCTGCCCTTATTCTCTAGATTTGCAGACAGGAGCTCAGACCAGGAAATTAGTTTTACTCCAAAGGTTTATGAAATGAAAAGCAGGATCTAAGGGACTGAGGGTCCAATTTGCAAGTTGCCTGAAATTACAGTACACCTGTGGTAAGGTTCTGATCCAAGCATGTTCAGACCAACCTATTTCATCACTCTTAGATGCCTCAAGGCAAAAGCTTTGTCACTCTTGTATTGCTTACGAATTCATTAATTTGTGGAAGTGGAATAGATTACCTTGGGCTTGTGGCCAGGTGAGCAATAATGCACTGGGGCAGCTAAAGTCAATGTCCCAGTTACTGTGAGAACAGCACTGAAGAGGAGAAGGCAACCTGTGAACCAGGGCAAGGGCCTCAGGGCACCAGAAACTCAGGACCACTGTGAGAGGGTGAAAGGCTGTAGCATTTCTTTGTCTCCCCTGGAAGCGAGGGGAAACTGTGGCTTAGGAGGCTTTGTCAGTGGCAACAAGCAAAAGCAGCTGGTCAGTAAACATAATGGCAGAGATAGGGAGGCCAAAGAGGGGTGCCAGATGGTCCCAGGGGCAGTCCAGCTGACCAGCAGCAGCACCTATGCCCTGTATGCATATGTGGCTTCAATCCAATATGAGTTGTTAGATGTCAGTTAGCACATAATTCACTTGACTAAGTGTTTCAACCTACTGAGTAGCAGAAGAGGAGGAAAACAATACCTCTCTGTGGTATTCTTGTAGTTCTCAGGCTCTGAAAGTATAGCACAAACTTTGTTCTTTGCTTAAGGAGCGCCTCTTCCCAGCTCAGAGGGTCACACAAGTCCAACTGAGAGGCCAAGAAGGTATCAAGAAGGTGAAACAAGTGGGATAAAAGTACAGGGGGAGGGAAAAGGCAGTCAGGGTTGAAAGAAATTAAGTTAAAAATCAGCTGTCTGGTCAGAAAGTAGAGCTGCTTAAGCATATGCTCTCTGGCCACAGAAATTAATGCAAGCCAGGTCTTTCTGCAGTGTTTTGTGCTGTTATTTGGCTGGCCTTCCCCACTGCTGGAAGGAGACCTACATGCACCAACAAGGAGCCTATGTTAGTCTTAAGGGTCACGAGCAGCACAGACAGCTGTGTTTCCATTGAAAGAGAGAAGGAGCATCCTAAAGCAGTGAGGAAAAAGCATGAATTATGGCACCTTGTCTAACATATTGCAGTAATGTAATATAACAGCAATAACCCCCAGAGTAGCATCTGGTGAACTTGTGACTAAACATAGCTTGTTTTGCTCGGTGCACACAAGCGATGAGGATATATTTTACTCCTCTGCTTCACCCTGCCCAAGTTTAAGTGGTAACAAAGCTATTTTTGGGGAACTTAGACCATCTACAAGTCAGAACTGCAAGCAGTTAGTTCTTACCCAGGCAGCACGTAGCTCATTCTGCAGGAGAGTGCTCAGGAGCATAAACTCCTGAGTCTGTTACGGCTACCAAAGTAGGGAGAGATCTGCTCTCAGCTACTGTGACACTGCAAAATTCCCTTTTAAAGGCTGGTGTGCAGGGGGATATTTCAGGTGGCATTTCCCAGGGACACAGGAGGCCTGACTCTGCCATGAAGGATACTGGTGGCTGGTTGCTCTGTCCTCCATCAGAGTTAATCCTGCAGGAATGAAAAGGTTCAGATTTCAGTACTCACAGGAAGAAAAGAGAAGGGAGGAGGTGTAGCCCCCTGCTAACACAACGACATGACCAGTGGCTCTGCCATCAGTTATAGCATTGCTTGTATTTGGCATTATGTTATGAAAATACCTATTCAGAGTGGAAAATAAGATCAAAGACAACATTTCCGTAGTGATGACTTTAGCTCCACTTCACTCTGCTCCCTCTCCTCCTCCTGTCCTTCGTGTTTCAAGGCTCTTGCTCTATTCATCCACTCTATGCCACCCCAGGTTTATAACATCACATCAGCAGCAGCACTAATAACCCATGATTCTTTTCCCCTATTGTGTTTGTCAGTCAGTAATCTGGGCACTACAGTAGCACAGCACTGAAAAGCTACAGTGTGTTCCTATAGCAACCAACTAATCTGCAGGTGGAAGGTGATTGGGCACCTTTTGCACCGGAACAATAATTTGAAAGATCTTTTTCAGTGTGCATGAGTTCATTGTATTGCAGCCCACCACGAATCATTATAAGCCGTCAGGAAAATGCAGCCACAGCTGCACAAATCATAGCAAAGAGAGGTGCGTCTTCCAGCAACGAGCCCTTGAAATATTTCACGGCAGGTTAAGAGGCCAAATTGTGTATAGTGAGATGCATTGTACAGGATAAAACAAAGGGCTTGTATAATAAGCCCATGCTGACAGTTTCCGAGTTGGGGAATCCCAGTGAAGTGTAAGTGTGTGCATGAATATGAGTTTTCCTGAGCTGTGGAAGGAAAACAGGCATAATAAAAGAAAGTGCTGGGCAGAGCTCCCACATACAACTCTTCCAAAACCAATTACTCCCACCTGGCTATTCCCATTTCTCCTAAAAGTTCTCCTTTTACAGAAGAGAATTTAATATTCTCTAATTGAAACCTCCAATTTAAGGGATTTGCTTGCTGTCCTCAAGGTCTGAAATCCTGGCCTGGATTTTCAAATTTGACTACAGATTGTAGAAGTCTCAGACGTCTGGATATTCAAATGAATGAACTTTCAAGAAACACAGAACACCTTCCTTCTGAAAGACAGTTTTCTTTATCTTTCTAGCAGTAAGCACTCCAAATTTGAGGTAGGGACTGATCTTCCAAAGTAAACCATCTTAATCCATGCAGTATATGTAGCATAGACAACGACAGTGCAAATATCTCTACATCACCCTGAAGAAAGGATGGCTGCTGTTTCAGTCTGTGCCTGAATTCTACTCTTTTTTTCTCGCAAATGCTAGAATGGGAATATCTCTTTAAATCTAAGTTGTACAAGCACATGCATTTCCAATATAGTGAGGGCAGTGGGTGTCCAACCTGTCCAACCTGTTTTATTGCCTGGGCCACATTGACTGGGGAGGAATCGTCTTGGGCTGCCAACGAAATATATAATGTAGCTCATTTCTGTAAGTAACAAAATTTCTTCTACTTCTTATTTTTTATGAAAACATAAGAAAAAGAGGACAACAAAAACATAAAACTAGCAAATTGTACATGTATGGACTGTAAGTGATGCAGTGGGAAGTGTCACAGGAAGGTTAAAAAAGGAAATCTGTAAACATCTTCAATTAGAAAAAGATAAATAATGCAACTGCTTTTTTTTTTTCTTCATTTTACTACAGTTTAATTATATTGCAGAGAAAATATCTTTATTAAGTGCCTGAGCTTAATAAAAACATTAAATCTCTCACTGTATCCATCAGCTCTTTCAAGATCTGTTGGCGTGATGGAGGAAAAAGGACAGACAGAAGTATGGTTACTCAGTTATGACTTCTAAGGCTGCCGCTTAAAAGCTTCCCAACATCCACATGACACAGACTCCAACCTGGGGCAATTCAATTTTAAACAAATTTCTTAACTAGAAGACAATGAAGTCAGTGTCTCATTTACAGCTGAAGAGTTTTATAAAGGAAAGGGTCCCCACTTGAAGCCGGACCAGCAGACTAACAAAACAACAGATTCTGCTTTCATGGTCTAATTTTTTACTCCTCCAAAGTAAGATGAGTAAAATGGACGAGACAAGTTCACATGCTCAGTCTAAATCAAGTAGGAGAAAAGCTTGAATGAGATCCAGGGAGATCTCCTAGGAATTTTATTAGGTTATTGAGTACTCTACAGCAAATATCAGTTTCTTTCCCTCTGCTGCCTTTCATCTAAAATATTTTCTCAAACAAAGTTTTGTTTAAACAGGCAGATTTCTCTGAAAATATCTTAGTCAAAATTTTCCAGCAAGATATTCAGAAATTCGTGACCATCCTTAATTGCAATTGTATTGATTGTTCCTCTCAAGAAATCCGTGCCTTATAATGACATATTTTTGTTCCTTTCAGATTACTTGGATAGATAGCATTGTTTTTCTTTCCAAAGCACATCAAAGAGTCCAAATTTTGGCAGGCTCTCTGTTTTCTTTTAAAAAGGAGAAAAAGAAAGAAAAACATCAGTACAACAAAGCTAAGAATAACTGTTCCCTTCTGAAGAGCTGTGTTTCTTCACTTTGAGATTCACAGTCATGGTGCTCACTTCAGGGAGCTGCTGAAACAGAAAGCCTGGAGGTGGGGAGAAATGGAAAGATCAGAGAACTGGCACAGGATAAACAGCCTCTTGCCTCTTGATGTTGAGGATGAATCTAACCAAAGTCAGTCAAGAAACAAAGTCACCGTTACTGCTAAGCACTTTCGTGGGCTATGCAAGTTGAGGCTGTAGTCCCTTACTACTCCCAGTGGACAGGTTTCCTTATAACTGCCGCTAGTATTTCATCGATAGCGTTGGGGACAGTTTTAGTCTTTAGTTTGTATTTCAGTTTTGTAGTTGAATAAATTTTATACACTACCTAAACTTGGGGGCCTTTTCCTTGCAAGACAAACAGCTACAGGATGTATATACCTTCATTTGCTGGAAAAAAGCTACTTTGAGTAGCTCCCCACTCTGTTGAACTTTTGGGAGAAGTAGACTGGTTGTGCTCCAGAAAGTCTTCAGTCTTAAGCATCTTATGGCCCCCAGATCATTTTTCTTGATTTCCTGTCTCCTTCTCAGCCAGTAGCTGTAATTTACTCAGCACAGACCAGTACTGTAGCCTGTATTCTTTGTAAAATATCAAGCTCAGAATGAATAAATGGCATCAGAAAAACACAACAGAAGTACAACCATCTCTTATTCTGTGTGAAGCTTTTCTCTCTGTTTTCTGCAAAACCAGTGTTTGTTGGTTTTAGAAACAGATTATTGTAAGGCTTGAAAGTCTCCTCACAGATTAGAGAAATCTGATCCAGATAGTGGAGAGTGGTAGAGTTCCCACAGCTTCCTGAGCAGAGGTGCTTTGCTCTGTGTTGGAAATAAGATACAAGGAAAGAATAGGAGAAGAAATTACTCTGGAGGTAGTCTAAGGAAGATGCCAGGACTGACTACTGTATTAGACAATTGTGCCACAGAACTGAAGTGTGCAACCCTTCCCCACAATGACCAGGTTCTGGGGCAAGACTTCTTTTGACTTTAATGGGACCTTTAACAAGACTTTTGCTATCTAACAGCTGATATATGTACTGGTAAAGAACACAACAATGTCACAGGAACTGTCACTGAACGGTACTTCAACAAGAAGGTAGGGAATAGAATCATAAAATTCATAGGTGTAAAGGTATGGAGCTGCACCCCCCTGCAGTTCATGCTGTCCCCACGCTTCAGGCTTTCAGGAATATGGCCAGTTGATACTAAATCCACGGTGCTTCTCAGCCCAGAGGGATAAATAAAAAGCGCATCACATATCTAACTTGTAAATGGCTGAGGTAAAGAATATGTCCTCGGGATAAAGATGACAAGGTTCATTGCTAGCACAAGTCAGACAATATGTGAAGTTAGGCTGTGCCCTATTGCTCAGTACAATTATATGACCTTATAACAAAGCATGGTCAAGATGGCAGTGATACTGCATATAAAGCAGCCTGTTGGAAAGTTGCTATTCTTCAAACTCGCTTGCATCTAGACATCTTTCAAGTGATTTCAGAATTTAGGGTGAAAGTGGATCTTAGGCCTTTTTTAAAAAGCCATTTCAAATCCTCATTCATATCATAAATGCTTTTTTCTCCTTTTTTCTGCAGGCCACTTAAATCTCTGAGGCCATGACATTGTCTGGCACTGAATGCAGCCCCTTTTTATCATTATAAAGAAATAATGAAAGCATATGGTGGAGAGGCACTCATATTTCAGTGTATGGTGCCTTCCTCATTCTCCATAACTAAGCACTGAAGAATATATAGTATGATGAGAACATTAATTATTCCAATATACTAACAGAAAATTCCTAACAATTCAGTCATCCCTTCTGCCGAGCATGAATGTAAGTTCAAAGTGAAAGAAACCAAATATATTTCCACTTTTGCACATTAAACATCAGCAAGCGACCTGTATTTTATTACAGTACACAGCTGTTTTATCACAAAAGTAAATAAATCACCGTTGAACCAACTTTGGGAACGGAGATTTTGAATAATAACACAATTAACTTTTCCCACAAAGTCCAAATAGCCCACTTGCTCATAGTTGCTACAAGCTGTGATTCCCACGTGAAAGATATCAACTTATTTCCTTTTCCTGTCAATCATCGGTACCAAGTGGGGCCATGGTATGTCAGGTCATGACCTTTCACTCTGGGCATGAGCCTGAAAGCCACTAGTGAATCAACTAGTTTAATTATTTAGGCTGTTTCTAATAAATATAAAAATGTGGCCTTAAATATTTCACATGCTTGTTCAGTTTGGGTTTTCAAGTGCCTCTTATCAAGGCCACCAGCCTGAAAGTGTGCTCTTATTGGTAGGAAATCAGTCAATTAATAACCAAATCCAGCTTTTGGAATAAGGTTTTGATTGTTGATTTTGAGCTTCCTGGCTTGGGTATCACTTGCTCTTTGGCGTAGACGACAAGATTTCCATTATCTTTCTGTTGTTGTTGTTGTTGTTTTACATACAATTAGACTGTTTTAAGCATTACCAGAAAAGGTTTATTTTCCTACCTCCCACAAAGCGGTCCTTTAATACAAATGCTACTGTAGGATGCATACTTTTCCGTATATACTTCATACATCTTCTTCAACTAAGGAGAAAAAAAGACAAGAAATCCAATGCAGTAAACTTCTTATGATACAGTTCTTCTAAAAATATTTTTGAGTGATGTTGACAGCATTTGATTGCATTTCTGGTCAAAGTGTGATGACAACCCTCCTTTGCTAAAAATCCCAGGTTTTTTCAGCTTGTAACTCCCAAGTCTAAAATCCTAAGCTTGAACCAAGTTGCTGACTTCAACTATCATTTAGCACTCCTACAGGAGGATTGTGCACGAACTCTACAGGCATTTACGTAGAAAAAAATGCTTTTTTGTGGATAGCAAGCAATGCTCTAGAAGCATTTATGCTCTCTGCATAACAAGCTTTCCAGCTGGTCATCTCAGGACAGAATCAAACTTGAGAAATGAATTGATGATGCCTTTTGAAAGACTAAGCCCCTAAACTTTGACTGCCAGAGCCATTTCTCTCCTTGGAACACTCCTGAAATGTGCAGAACTTTCCCCAGATTTCATAGGATTATTTTGTTCTTCCTTCGCCTAGTGCTCTAAGAATACTCAGGAAAGTGAGTGTGAAGGACTGTCTATTTATAGATGATAAACCTGGCTCTTATCCTTCTCCCTTCTCTTCACCCCACACTCCTGCATCAAAGAGAGGGCTTGGAGAAAGGAAAGAGAGCTGCTCCTGCTGTCACTTTTCCATTCACCCTCATGAGCTGCTGAAGAGGAAGGCTGCTTGTTCTGAAATACCAGCATTTCGAAATTTGCTTTCTCCTGAACCAATGGAAGAATATAAAGGACAAACTGTATCACAATAAAATGAAATTGCTCTGCCGTAGATATAATCAAAACTACCTTAATTGGGACGTTTTTGCCTTGGGAGAGTTGAAAACATTACATTTTGATACTTTTTGAATTCTTCATTCTGACTTAATTACTTCAAAGTATGCACAATAGTGCATTATAATTTACAATACAATCAAACAAAAGTCAAATGAAACGTTCCATTTTGCTGAAGTGTCCCCACCTTATTATGCTACTCCTCAACAATTTCAGCAAAATTGCTGTTGTCCTGAGAAATCCTTCAGATTCATCTAAGTCAGCATTTACTAATGAAAAGCAATCTTCTAAGTAGTTTTCAATACTGTTTACTCAAGATGCATCAGGATGAGAATATGTTTATCACATGTGAGCAACCCCCTGATCTCCAGGTGGATGAGAGATCAAAATCAAAGTATTGATCCGAGGATCTACCACTTTGAAATCAGATATGGAAAAATGCTAAGGAGCAGCAGTGATTCGTAGAGGTTTCAAGTGCATTTAGAGTACACGGTATCGCCTGGAACATGCTTCAGCTGGCACTTACCTTATTTAGCGTTTCAAAGGCTGACCTTTCATGCACCAAGTTCAGCGACATAGCAGTCAACCTATTAATGTCCAAGGAAGCTGTGGACCAAATCAGACAGTTTAAATAACTCAGCTGTGAACGCAGAACCCCATTATCATTTCTGTGAGGCTAATCTGAACAGCTGATTCATCTTGAGCAGTTTACTATGGACGATAGGTCTTCACAGCATCCATTTTAAGTTTAGAATCAGATGAGGGTGAAGAACTTTGCACTCAGACACTGTGCTGGGAGGTGCCATATAAAAGGACAGACAGGCAGAGAGGCTCATGTAAAGGGCCTTATTTCACATCATGTTTTCATAGCTGTATTCTGATATAATTCCTGGTTTTAGTGGAATAAAAATATGTAATGAAGTAGAGAGTTGGGAAACTGTAATAGTCTTTCTATACCACACATATATAACATCACTCTGTTAAAACATGTCCAGCTTTTGCATTAATCTTGTGGTTTTACTGAGAGAAAGCTGTCTGTATTTACAATACATATCTGTTAGCAGCACAAAGCCTAAACAACTTAGGAGAGGACCTAGCCTGTCCTTCTGATAAGCATGAGAATGTGTTGATCTTGACATACCTTTTCCTTCATTCTCTGGTGGTTCTTCACATCTTTCATTACAAGAACGTAAAGGCTGACTAGGAATACTCCTTCGATCACATCTTCTGCACTGCCTATTATATCTTTTGAATACCACCAAATGATACATGAGAAAAAGGAAACCCACATGTGTTCTGAAATCAAGTGGGGAGATGACAGAAGCAACCACATCTCACAGTTCTTTCCTTCTCTCTCGGTATGCACATAGAGGGAAAAGGCCGTAATAAGTGAAGAATGACGTAATTATATTACTCCTTTACCCTTGGCCTACAGTTGGTCGAGTAGGCTGTTGCTTTATAGACATTATCTGAGTATTCAGCAATTCCATAAACAATATTTTCATTGTCAACATTGAAATCCGAATCAGTTTTCAGCTCGTAATGAGGTTTTCACTGTTCTCAAAGCTTGAAAAAACCTTTACATGATAAGATGAAGATGTGAGATGATCTTAGCGATGTATGTGTTGCCAAAGGCATTACTTTCACACAGCCCTCTGTTTCTTCATTCAGACAGGTGGTGATCAGGTTCTAGAAAAAATGGACTTCAGTGTTTTTCACTGATCACTGGAAAAAGAAGGAAAAAGCAAAAGAGAGAGGGAGTTACTAAAAGTTCTTTTACAGAGTCCAAAGAGCTCAAAAAAAAACAAATATATTTGGAAGAAAATTTCCAGTCTTCCACTGATAGGTTATGGCTTCCTAATAACTCATCCAAAAAGCTTAAAAATGGTACTGCTTAGGAATCTAGGAAAAGGAAGACATTTGATACAACATAAAATATTAAGATATAGTAAGTGGGCCCCAGCATACACTCACATAAATCCAAGTGATGGTGAAGACAAGGACAGTCCCCACAGTGCTGAGAAAAGACAGGCTAAAGCTGACCTACAGTATCTGAGTGGATTATTTCTGAAGAGAAAGTAACTGTGGATTCAAATTCTACAACTGCCTCTTTGCCACACAGTGTCAACATGCCGGGTTTATACTCTAACTGAAATTTTGGTCCAAATTTTGCACTGGAGGCCGATCTATAACTGAGGAAAACATGAAATTTCATATTTAAGCTAAACTTACGTGCTTAAAAACATGATGAGCATTGGAAAAGTTCTGAGAGATAGAGGTATCTCATGTGATGCTACTTAGTAGAGCGGTCGGACTTCTTCATTCTCAGTCAAAATTGAGATGTATTTTCACCATTCGTACTTTGTGCTATGAAGCAGAGGCTTGGGCTGCCTCCAGAAGTTGAGGCACTGCTACCAATGTCCCTTCGATGTGTGGTGGTCAATTTCGACATGCCAAGATGACCCTGTGGGCAGGAAAAGACGAAGGCGCTTAGCAGCTACTGAAAGGCAAAGCCATTGCTAGTCTGCTTTAATTTGCTGGATGCTGAATGCATGGAGGGCTCAGATTCATAGAGCACACTTACGACCCTGAAAGCTTCTAATAACCATATAGGGCAGTCTGATCCTGGCATCAATGCTGTTTTTGAATTTCCGAAGTCACAGTGAGTTTTGTGGCTAAATGCCATCGTGTTCTTTGAAGATTTAAGAAGCATTACATTTTATTTGAGATAACTTGCTTTTGGAGTCAAACAGGGAGTTCCATAAATTGTTCTTGGATAAAATCTGAAGTAAACATCACAAAGTTTTGCAAAGGTCTTTTGGAAAAGACCTTTCTTGCAATTTTTGTTTCTCGCAATTTGTTTAGGAGCTTTTATGTCAGAGGGCAGTGGGAAATGGCTGGAAATGTTTTATTTCACTACTTCAGAATAGTTTTTATGTATGCAAGTTGAAGCAAGAAATATTTGGAGAGTGCAACTGTGTTACAATTTTGCTGGATTAAGTGGCAGTTTTAATTAAAACAATTATACAAGTCTTTGTTTCCTTCAGCTTGTTTGATTTAGTTGGGTTCTTTAGCAACAAACAAAGCTTTCATGGCTTCCTCACATTTGCACAGAATATTAATGCTGCTGCTTTGATTTCAGAATCTTGGAGACTTATGCAGTTTCTCAGCATTTAAGTCTCACATCACTGTTAAGATTATATGAGCAGCAGAAATGAGAATGTGGGTATTTGTATCTTGATACCTTTAGGTTACAATTGGAAAATCCAGGAAATGGCTGAAATAAGCTTGACTGTGAGGACTTGCAGAACAACTGCATCACATTACAATTATGCAAAAATGTCAGACCTTGCACAGTTTCAGCTGTATTGTCCTTTCCTTCCCTCTCCCAAATTCCTTTCCTAAAAATGGTAGGACAACGACATACTCAGAGACTGCATTTTCATACAGTCCTTGCAGTGTCTGTTACGATAAACAGTTAAAACATACAGCTCCTCAGCAGGCTGGTGTTTGATACAGTACTGTCACACTGTGACAGGTAAGCTGAGGTGGGATTAGCAACTTCAGGGTTACATGATCTAGCACTGAAACAACCAAGACTCTAAATGAAATTTAAGAGCTCAACCATAAATAAAAATCAATCTGAATGTTGGTGTTTTTTTTTTTCTTTGCTTTTCTTTCCCCAGACAGTGATTTATTTTATGCCAAAAGGGTAATTTTGATATTTAAAATGACCCAACTCACAAGAAGTGACCCTCAAGAACTGATTTTGCTTTCATTTTCTCCTGCTGAAGTTACTCCTTCCACCATAACCCAGGTGCACCCCTCTCCTGAGATGGCTCCTTGCGTGCAAACACAGAGCTGTAACTGTCTCTTAGCTCCTGCACAGAAAATTAAAGCTCTCACTGCCAACCACAGCGCCATCCCAGACATATGTTTATACAAAAGCACCTCTCTCCTGAAAGGATGAAGGGTTGTCTCTGTCGGTGTGTGTGCAGAGGCTTTATCAAGGCATATGTGATGCTTAGTAACACAGCTGGACAGAAAGGAGAAAGAAAAGGTGACCTAATGTTGAAAAAGGCTACCTCTGTCTGGGAATTTCAAAATTTGATGTGTCAATAACCTTCAAAACCTTCTGTCCCACTTTGGAGTTGGCCTGAAGTGATGGCCAAAACAAAGTTTATGGTGGTGATTTGGGGTTTTTTTTTCTGTAAAGCTTCTCATTTCCTTCCTCTTCTTCGAACATTTTTGATCAGCTCCGCTATAGCACATCACGTTTTCAACAGACTTTATGTTTAAACTATCAATGAATCTACCTTCAGAAATGTTGACAAAAGTGGTAAGAATCAGCACCAAATATGTTTTCACTTTGGTGCATTTTGAAAGGAAGAGGCAGTTAAAAATGCATTTCTCTCCGGAAATATAGGTTCAGAAACCTAAGGAAACGGGGCAGTATTTTGTTTTACATCGACAGTCTCAATTGGTGCGCTGTTTATCCTAACAAAAAAAAAAAAAAAGAATTACAACTGCTGGGCAGTTTTGGTGAGAGCTCAGAGGTGGCCTTTGGGGTGCAGCAGGCAGCAGCGGGCAGCCGGGCACGAAGAGCAGAGGTGCTGCAGGGGACGGCCTGGTGCTGGCAATGGCCCAGGCAGTGCTGGGAGCAGCAGCGTTTGACCAACACGGAGGATCCAAATCCATTGTGTGCCAGGGGTGGATCTGAGGGAGCTAACAAATAGATCTCTTCCTACTTAGAGCACGTCTTCGCTTCAATTCACTG
The DNA here is from genome assembly GCF_016699485.2 of Gallus gallus. Classification (NCBI taxonomy): domain Eukaryota; kingdom Metazoa; phylum Chordata; class Aves; order Galliformes; family Phasianidae; genus Gallus; species Gallus gallus. The sequence goes on along the minus strand of NC_052541.1, from coordinate 16,343,316 downwards.
TGAATTCTTTTAAAAGATGTAATCTAGTTGATGCTTCTTGCTGTTTTTTAACATGCACAGTGCTCTCTCTCCCTCTTCTTTTTTTTTTAATTTGCTTATCATGAAATCAGTCTATTTTCCTTTCTCGGACCTGTAACTTAATAAAAACCAAACCATTTCTTCCCAAAGAGTTACAGCTCCTCCCAGATGAGTACATCCAGGTCAGGTTTCAGCCTGGCATAAATATTTTATGTTTGGGAACGAAAGGTCTCCAGAAATCGGGGTTCATATTGGAATGCCTGACGTAGCCTTAACCATACCAGCACATGCGGGTGCTTGCTTTAATAAAAAAGCCCTTAATCTCATTTGGCTCTACCTCACTGGCAGCTTGAAGCACTTGAATCAAACAGTACAGCTGTGAATTGTGACACTGGCTGGACGGAAGCCCAGAAAACTTTTCCCAGAGAAAACCCTTGAGGGAGGAAAAAAAGAAAAAAAGAGAGAGAAAACATAAGAAGGAGGAGGAAAAAGGTTTGACAACCGAAATACAATACAGTGGAGAATGAAAAAAACCACAACCAAACCTTGCCCCCACCTCCTCCAACAACATGAGACAAATCAGAACACCAAAAGAAAGATGGAATTCTTCTTAAAAAGGTTAGTTTGTAAGGTAGAAAGGCCAGCCTGAGCAGCCCTGAGTAGTGGCCCCTGCCCATATCCTCTGCTCAGTGGCAAACAACCGAACTCAAGCAAATATGAAAGCTGAATTACAACACTCTTTTTCAAAACCCACTGAAAAGAAAAGGCAGAAAAAGAAGGCAGCTTTGTTTTTTTGTGAGCAAGAAGGAAAATATCCAACTGAGGAAATATAGAGAGGGTTTGGAAGCACAGGAGCCATAAACAGACCTAGCGTAAGCGTGCTTGCAGTGACAAACAGAAAATAATCTTACTTTTGTTCCAATGCTGAGGATAATACCTTCCCTAAAGCAGATAACTGAGCAGTATGAAAAAAACCAAACAAACAGGAAAAAAACCCAGCACAACAAAACCACTGAAAGCACATCTGAATGGGAGGAAATGCTCTTTTTTCGAAGGCAGCAGCCGTACTCTGGAGTCATAAGGTCAAGAGGTGAATTTCTACTGAAGGAAAACATTAGAGCTAGATATTTCTCATCTGTCAGTCCCATTAAATACCATTTTTTAAGGATTCAGGACTTTGCAATGCGCCTTTCTTCAAGTTAGCGGGATAATAAAGATTCTGTTGCCTTTTGCAGATGTTTAAAGACATGATGTGAAAGACAAATTCTTCAACTAAAACCCTCAAGAAATGTCACTTCTGTGTCTTAGTGAAGGAGCTCCAGCACATTCTCCACATAAACATCTGCTGGAAACATTTTAAAAAGGAGGATGTTTAAATAATGGCTTTTGTAGGCTTTTTGTGCTTTTTTTCCCCTTCTTCTTTAAAGAAAAGAAAATGAATTTGTGGAAAGTTTTCTTCCAAAGCAACTTGCCTCTGCAAACTCGCCTCAGCGAGGATGGTCTGAGGAAGCAAACTGTAAAATGCAGGAGAGAAGAAATGCTGAAAATATTCCTCCAAAACATTCTGTATCAATCACACCTCAGAGACAGCCATAAATCAGCGCTTCCATTGACTTCAGAGAGTTGTTTCTCTTCATTTTTATGCTAACTTGTTTGTGACAATTACAGCAAGGCTCCATTTACATAATAATTGGATTTTTCTATTAAATTTAACAGACAAGGGGGAAAAAAAAAAAGGAAAAATCATAACGAACGTTGTGTCTCAAAGTGGTAAATCTGTGGCATAATCTGAAGAAAGGAAAAATAATTAAAAGAAACTTAGTATATATCCACTTTAATGTGACCTTTCCCTACAGCGAGACTTCCCCACCATCAAATGCCTTCCACTGAGCTGCTCTGCAATAACTGTGGCTGTGTTCCAAAGTGGGGTCCATTTCAGGACAGATCTGTCTTCAAGTTTATTGGAAGTACCATACCTTGAGATGCAGCGCCTCTATTCTGAACTGACAGAAATTAGAGACCTCTCCTAGAATCTCCACCTGTTGGCACATCAAACGGTATTTCATCTAATTACAGCTACATATCCATCTTAAGGATCGGGGGCTTTTAATGCAGTAAATTAAAAGCTTCATTAAACCCACAAGGTTCCATGTGAGGCTTCGGTAAGGTACTCAGATGGAAATGAAACTATTTTGGCAGAGATATCATGGAGGGGAGAGAGATCCAGGAGACCACACGTTCACTTCTATCCCCTGGCTCTGGCTTCTCCTGGTGCCTGACAGTGATGGCATCATTACTTACCTCCAGGTTTCTTGAGCTGCACAGAAAAGGTCCTGAAATGTTAACAACATACTCTTTCCATTCTTTCTAAAATCAAAGAGAGGTGAAGACCTGATCTCCTTATTGTTTAACACCCTTGATTTTCTTATTGAGGAAAACTGCCTTCTAAGCTTAACTAATGTAGGTGCAGAAAGCAGTAATATTTTCCAATTGTTTCTTATCTGTTGGAGCCTTATTTCATAAGTCAGTAACAATTGTCTATCTGGATGATTAGTTGTTACTGTATATCAGCTTGAGTTTTGTATTCATATCCTTTTACAAAAAAAGGTTGAAAGTTCAGACTTTCCCAGTTTTCCCATCATGTAATAAAACATCTTCCGTGTGATCTTAGCTCCCAGCGTCCCCTGTGACTTTGACTTCACTGCTGGACACAGCCTTGTAAAATTTGAAGTTTGCTGGGTTTGCGAAAAAAATACAGCCCTTTCTTTGTGTATTCCTTACAGATGCATCAAGAAGTCTGTGTGATGTGATATCCTCAGGCTAAGAGTCAAGACGATTTCCCCTGCATGAAAGTTATAGACATTTCGTTTAACAAGTCCTTTAATTAATCTATTTGCTTTTCTAGCATATGTATACTTACATGTCTGGTGACATGAAGAAAGGAAAATAACTATCTCTGATTTAAATGGAAAGACACCGCAGAAATACTTCTGTATAGGGGTAACATAAGTAACAAAGGATAGGGAAATGGAGCCTTTCGCCCATCCCTACAAAGAAGCAACAACAAATTTGGCTTACTTTTAATTTTACTCAAATGGTGATTGCTGATATTTACTCCACGCTTTCTCTACAGAAGTCTCTAAACTGTACAAACCTCCCCAGACCAATTTAACACAGCCGACAGACACCAGCTGTACTGTAAAACGAGAAGTTTCTCAACAGACAGTGATTATCTGCCAGTGGGTAATATCCTGTTTTGAAACACTAATGCCCCTCTGCAGGTTCAGCAATGGGATATCAGAACATGGTTAAGCATCGGCTTAAATATTTGCGTGCAATAAAAGATGCATGAGAATGATGTACGTATTAGAAATTTTTTGCTGATGATTTTTGCAGGGACTTTTCTGCAGAGTATAAGACCCCATCATTTTGTGGAACATTCTACCATTGCGTAAGATCTTGCTAAATATTTATGTGTGCAAGCCAGACAGTGAATGTACCTTTTTATGAAGAGTGGGTGCAACCCAGACAGATGCAGCTTGATCTTTCCCATACTGACCTTCACAGAACTTCATACCTGACCAAAGCACTGTCTCAGGGGTGAGACACATCTTGCTCATGGAGAAGAAAATGATAATGCTGCTCAGTTATGTGACGAAGCTTTACACAATTGCACGTGTTTTGAGCATATGATCACACGGTCTCAGGTTTTGACAATTATGCAGCACATATGAATGCCCATTTCATTTACTGTGAGCCACCCTTACTGTACAAAGCCTTCTAGGAAAGTAGAGCCATGGGCTACGTCCTTTTCTGAAAACAAGTTGCATTCTTTCTCAGTAGCTGCAATTATCGTGTCCCAGTAAGTAAAATTAGAATAGCTTTATATTTTCTACAAAATTAGAATTGCTTTATATTTTGGTTTTTTTTTCCCATGCTGTTAAGTTTTAGACCTTTCTGAGTTAAGAAAAAAACATCCCCATGTCTCCCTACATGCTCAGTTTATAGATTTATTTTATTATTATTATTCCTTGTTCATACCTACGAGTGCTGAGGATATTCTCCTTCCCTAAAAGAGGGAAGTTGCGACCTCCAGCCTGCATAATTTTTCTCAGCAAAGGAGAAAAAGCACCTGTGTAGCTGCAGCTTCAGGTCTCAAAAGCTCTCTTCTGTTTATAACATCTGGCTAATACAGATATTCAGATAATTCAGAATTCAGATAAAAGGACTGCCACTACTACAAGAACAGGTATACTGGTTGGGGCAATGAGCCAAGTTCTGTTGTAGGGGCTGTTAAAGACTTACCAAAGACAAAATCTCTTCTGACCTTTGGGCTCTTTCTGCATTTCAGTCAATACGAAGTTTCTCTTGCATACAGATACCATAGTGATGGCTGCATCCATTTTTAAACTGCCAAATGTTTCAAAAGCTCTTTGAAGGAACAGGCAGGGAAGACTAAGAGTTTAAAGAAGAGGAAAAGAAGAGCCCTCAAACTTCCTCAGTGTATTGATATTCTTCAGGGCAATGAGGGTGCAGTGAAGGAGGCAGAGGAAAAACCATTACCATGCTTAGTTCCAGAAATGCTCCAATTATTGCTAGAGAAGCCATCTAAAAAGCACTAGAAATTGGTGATGTGTGCTGTTTACACACTTTGGGAGGAAAAAAAACTCACAACAACAACAAAAAAAGGCAAACGTCTTCTCCAAAGAGGGGAGAGGTTAGAAATTATTTGTGCTGCATTGATCAATTTACCTGAGTTGTCTTTCGATGGATTGTATTAATGGAACTTCATTTTCTTTTATTCAGCTGCTGGCCAATTTCATCTCCACTCTTAAAAAGATCAATGAACACGTCTCAGTATCTTTGTACGAAATGAGCCTCTATTTTTCCCTTAAAGTTTAAGAGACTTTATTATTTTCATTTGTAATGGATTTTTCTGTCTCCTTTTTCTTTCAGCTCCTGTTGTGATTTCTGTATTGCCTACCTATTCTTTCTTTCTCATGGATTTTGTCTAAACAAATCAAGTTTGCCTTTCTGTAGGGTACCTGGCAGGTAGGAAGTTATATTTTAGGTCAAGTAATGTACAAACATTTAAGATTAAGCACAGCTCCTACTTTAATGCTGGCATGAAGTGGACGAAGCATCTCTAAAATAAGACCAAAAAGAGAGTGCATTGTTTGAGGAAATTCAACCAGCAATGTCAGTGAATTGTACTTGTAAAGAGTCTCAGTAAAATCAATCAAGTATTACTCAACAGGAGAAAGGCTAACGAGTTATGTCCACAGAGGATTAATTTTAACCAACAAGCAGGGTTGGTTGATTGGTTGGTTTTTGTTGTTTTTTTTTTCCTAGTTTTGATTGATCTTAAATAGATTTAATCCCATATTTCTATTCTTTTCTCAGGTCAAATTACAAAATTGTAGCAGTTCTAAAATAATTCAGCTAAAGACTTCTGAAAGTGTTAGAATTTAGTATCTGGTCTTACAGAACTTTGTATACAGAACAAACAGTCACATAAATGGAACAACTCTTTGAAGTAAGATTGCTTGAATTCTCACAGCCCAAATTCCATCATTCCTTTCAACTTCATATGTTGCTTCTCATTTTCTCAGTCTTTTCACCCATACCAAGTTTCATTTTCATATCGGCACGTGATAGAAAACGTGAACACTTTGTTGCAAAAGGCCTAAAAAGGACCCCGTAAATACCGATGAGAGTGAGACACTGAGCAATATTCAGGTGGATTATCATTAATTGCATTCATTTCAACTTCAAAACATAGCATGAAAACTCTGGGCTATTTTTCAAGACCTTTTGGAGACTGCTATGAAATGCTACTCTGTTTGAAGGAAAGCATCATATGCAACATTACTATTTGGGTTAAATCTGATGTATCATTCTGGAGCAGCAATGACTGGTCTTTAAATGCATTTTGCCCGGGATCATCTCAACCCACACACAGCACACACCACTCAAACAGCAACAAAGTGCTTTGGTACATCAGCTGTTTCTCTTCATTGGCACTGAAATATTAAACTGTGTAGAGAAATTCAATAATGTGCTTAATCACTTTGCCACAAATCCAGTCTTCTTAACGAAATGTTTACAAATGAAAACTAGCAAAGTCTAAACAGACAAGAAAATTCCAATAACCTTCCAGCTCTATCAGCTAAAGGAATTTTTATTCTACCAGAAGCTCTAACACTGAAAACTGTATTTTAAGGCAGCATTTTTCAAAGCACCCTGCCCTCTCCACCAATGTTTTAAAACTTACTGGGAAATGAAGTTGTTAGCATGAAATTGTTACAAATTACCATGAGTGTTTTATTCATAAAAAGTAGGGAACATTCAATTCGGATTATTTTTTTTTTAACAAAAAGAAGGTAAGTTCAAAGTGATCATTTGAAAAGTACATCTCAAATTTACTGATAACATTTCACTGAAATTGATGTGCTCACACACGGCGTTGTGACTGAGACAAAATGGCATCCTCTGTGTAAAAAGCCTTCAGTGAGCAATACTCATCCTGTTGGATCATTGGAAGTTACAATAACTGCCATTATAAAATTCAGTTGCGTGTCTACCTAAAGATGCTTGTGGCTGTTTCTCATACAATAGGAGCAGGCTCCATTTACAGGATTCAGAGTTTTGGCCTTTCCAGACTCATATCTGAGTCTGTTTATCTCCACAACCCCAAGATGATTTAGCAGTCTGCACAGATGCAGTAATGAAGGAGAATAAAACAGATTTGCTTCTAATGAATCAATACAAAAATACAGTTTAAAGAAACAAAGACAAAGCTCCCCTAGAAAAGTCCCAGAATGCCTGGAATACTGCAAAAGTGGCAAAAAGACAAGAAAAGAGAAAAAAAGAGAAGAGAAAAACCTTTGGCAGTATTGCTACCCTCCATTTTCCCCATGCACAAGTCTAGTCCCATATGCAACCCTTGCCTTTCTTTGGCTACTGTATTGCTGTTAATAAGCATGTGCTGTACATTTGGCATGCTTTCTATCTTCCATTTGCCATTTATTCCTTTTACAACCTCCTTTGTTATAGGTCTAGCGTAGCAAACTGCTGCTTTATGGGAATTTGCAGCCCACTTGACATATGGTACAGGATCACTGGCCAAAATGGCATAATAGTAGACAGTATTTTACAACCCAAGTTCATTATCTATCTTGTTCCAGGACTTTCTTTGGTCTGTGCCCAATAGGAGCGCAAACTCCTAATCGTATGATAACAAGACTGGCTCTTCTGTGCATTTGTTGGACATCTCAATGGCTTCCACTCATCTTGGAAGCAGTGATGGACTGTGCCGCCATTCTCTCCCCATGAGCAGCTATGGCCAAAGTGTGTTGGCCTTTGCTTTCTTTCTTTCTGCTGGTGATGATCCTGTGACAATGAACTCACGTTGCGTTGTCTTTTCCCATGCAAAATTTTATTTATTACTCAGAGCTGTTTTGACAGTTGAATGGGGTTACTAAAATCTCCACTCCAAATGAGTATATTGGAGTGTTAAAATGAGATTAGGTTTATCTTAGTGGTGGCAGCACTGCTTCAACCAGCAACTACAGCACTTCCTCTCCTCATAATGGCTGACTACTGATGTCTCTCCTGTGCAGCAGCCACACATAGTGGCTGTGGTTTCTGATCTTCAGGAAACATTCTGTGCAGTGTGTGGGGTAAAGAGGCACCCTTTTGTGCACCCCTCTTCAGGAAAAGGGGAAATAATAGGGAAAATAAGTGTGATTTTTATTTGTGAGGAGGAAGAAATCTAGGTTAAATATTTGATCTCAGATGTATTTACAGTGGACAGACAGCAAGTTGAGCTTTTCAACAACCCTTCTTGTTTTCTTCCTGCTCAAATAAGAATGAATATTTTTAATTGAAATTGGATAGCTACCCTCTGTGTAAAAATTTCTTCCCTAAGTTCTCACTGGCCTTCTTGCCATAGATATTTTTATCATCTTCCTTATATACTGTGTGCTATGGATATTCTGCCCCTTACATAGATTGCCAGAAGAACCACATGTCACTTGTGAATTCAGACATTCCAGTGGAGACATTCACAGTACAAATCACAAACACCTGTCACAAAACTTGTCCCTTTCTCCTGGAGGGCCAGCACATCTCTCTCACCAAAGTCATGACCCCTGCTAAATGCTGACTCTCCGAATGCATTCAGGTTCCATTTCAGCTAAGACCTCCTGCTTACTGAACAAGTCTAGCTCAGAAACTGGATGAGCTATGAGTAGTCTGATAAGCAAGGCTAGCAGCAGTTTTGAATTAAGAAAGAAGAAAAGTAAAAATACCTAGTTTTATAAAGCCAAAGTCAAGTCAGGTAATACAGCCGGGCCCTTTCCTGATATCACAGATGTGTTGCATCCCAGGTTTCATCAATATCCACTGATTCTGAACTACTTCCTCCTTGTACCCCAACTCTTTCAGCTTTTATTCTCTTGCTTTCATTTTCTTTCATTCTGGTTTCTCTCTATTGTTGTTGCTGCTTTGAAAAGATCAATGAACAGGTCTTACAGTCTTGGTGTAAAAGAGCCACTATATTCCTTTAAACTTTAAAAGACTTCATTATTATTATTATTATTTTTCGTAGGAAGGATGTTTGTATCTTCCTTCTTGCCTGTAGCCCCCCTGCAGCTAAACTTTCTGATGGTGCTTTGTGTTTAAAAGAAAATTAACAGCAAAGAATACACAATTTGACTTAAAACATATTGATATTGTAAAATGAAGAGCCATTTAATGAATTTTTTGTCCCCAGTGAAGAGCCAGTGTAAGGAACAGTAGGAGCTGCAAACAAGACGGGAAATGGCATTGTAATAGCAAAGTGCGTTTGCTTGAACAGTGTCTTCCTTTTCTTTTCTAATGATTTTGCAACATCGTCTCTCCTTTGTTCTCTTCATTAGCTGTCTGTGACCACAAAGGCATTCCAGTAAGGAAGGTAAGAAAAAAGCATCCATCCAAACATTTCTGATACCAGCAAAAACACTTATTAGTACAAGAAAACACTCCACCTTGTTGGTGTTCTGTTTTGGGCACACAAAAACCCACAAAAGCGAAATCCCAAACGACTACAACTCTCTACCAAGCTCTCTGCCCTGCAGAATTTTGCTTGCTGCCTATGAAAGAGCAGGACCTGAAGGAGGGGAGGTTATTGATAGGGAAGATGCCATTAATATTTCTGGAATTGTAAGAGCATCTCATGTGACTGCTATTATTATAACAGCACTTACAAGCACTGCTGAACGTTAGGGATTGAAATACTGGTAGCTGTGTTTGAGGCTTTATTTATTAATGCCTCTAAAATGCTTTGAGATCATCAATTATAGGATTTTTACAGGGAAAACTTTTATACTGCCTGTAGCCATGCTGGCCTCAGTCCTCAGCTGAAAGTTGAAACAGCATGCTACGATAAAAGCTGCCGTACTGTCCTGTAATGTAAGTTAATGCAAAATAACCACAGGCCTCTCTAACTTCCACTGTGTGTGTCTACTTACACACACTGGCTGGAGTTTGTGAGGGTGTATTGTGTCAGAGTCAATCACAGCTTTTCGTCAGCCTCCATGGCCTATTGGCTCTGTGTAGCTGAGGCACGCCAGCAGCAGACTTTGCTTTCTTCTGCATCAGCGAAGCTAACTGAAGGCTGGCATTCTGCATAACTCCAGAGCCCTCAAGATGCTCATACAGTTTTGTTGCTCTATCCCAGTGCCACCTGCATTGTAAGGATGTTCTCAGCTTGTATCAACACCACCACGTATCCTACCATTCTGTCCATAAACTTTATCTGTGGGAACATGGCTTCATGTCTGTGCTGGAGATGACAATCTGGCTTGGTAGAGGCAGCTATAAAAATCACTGCTCATGAATCAGTTATTGGAAATAATCGTACTTTTTATAAGCTCTGCTTTCAGATGTTACCCTGGACTGTCCTTGACTTGGTGAGCGCCTGTTGCTTCCTCCTGCTCTCACTGAATCGAGCTGAGACCTGGCACTGCACATTAGCTGAAAGCCGTCCTTGTCTCCACCGCCTCAGCCACTCTCTCTTCTTATACAGTCAACATTACCTTGGTAACACAAACCTACCTGCAATTTTCTCATTACTACACACATATGGCAAAACCAAAAGTCAACAATATGGTGAGCTATTCTGCAGGGGATTTTTGGCAAACCCAAGCCTGGCGTGTGATTAACAGCAAACCATTTGAAAAGCAGTTCAACATTTTGAGAATAATCACTTGCGCTGGCTTTTTTTTATTGACTTGCAAAATCAAACTACCTTAACTTGCCAAGAGTTCAGTCCTCCAGACACAAAGTAAGGGGAATGCATTTTAGAAACCTCAATAAATAAATAAATAAATAAATAAATAACCTCCTCTAGTTAGCCATTTAATACATAATTATTTAAGATAAAATATCTCAAGAGATTCCAGAATGAGAAGGAAGCTCCCAGACTGCAGGAGTAGGAAATGGAATATTCTTGGTACTGGCAGCAGAAGACATCACTTGGCTTTTCTGGGAGAATGCTAGAGGCTCTTTCATTCTGTATTTGTTCTGTTTTCTACGTTGTTGGTTTCTACAGCTGTGGTAAGGCTTTTCTGCTGTATTCATATTAAGAACATCATAAAATAATCAGTGTATGTGCCTGGATGCACTGTAATGTCCTCCAGTATGAAATGTTCTACCATTTCAAGGAAGGTTTATTGACCTGAATATGGAGAACAACAAGCAATCCAGTCATCATTCTCCAAAACAAGATGGCATTTTTACTACAGGTCCAGTGATTATTGAAACCCATCCCTGACATTTCTGCCTCAGTTTCTCCTGGCATATCAGACGTTGTATCCACACTAACTGGAAAATCCAGGTGTCATTTTTGGGAGAATAGAGGGGAAAGCTCCACAAGTAGGTTGTGTTCATTTTTTCCTCCTCTTCCTGAATTAACTGAACAATATCTTGAATTGTTAGGTTATGTCCCAGTTTTCCAGGATTTGTGTGCCTCTTCAATCTGTCAAATTAATTGCTGCTCTCTACCTTTTCAACCTTTTAAACTGTATTTTTGAAAGACAAAAACTTGAATTCTAATAAAGCATGCAGAAAAAGAAAGCTTTCTATAATGACCAAGAAATATTTATATCGTGATTTACACTAGGATAGCTGATTGATAAATGTCAAATTGCTGTTTAGATATAGCAATTAATGGTAAATAGCATGTGATGGTTGACCCACCTGACAGCAACTGAACAGAAATTGTATTTACCATCTAAAATACTTCATATCTACTTAAAACATACTACTACTACTTTCCCTGTAATAAATAATCATAACAAGACCATAAATCTGCATTAAATTGAAGTACTGTTTTAGAAAGTCAAATTGTATATTAAATGTTAGACCAAAGATTGTCAGCTTTTCTTAATAATGACTTGGTATTAGATTTCATTAGTCCTCTTTGCACTACTGATTTTTTCCTTACCTAAATGTATTTAAACCCAAGCATAACCACACAGGATTTGCCTACTAATGAAAACACTGAACACCTAAGCCCCGGGTGCCTTGCCTAAAATTGTCTGTAAGGACCCAATATGAACACCTTTCACACAGTCAACATGCTCCTTACACACTGAAGACTCATCATAGACTGGTCACAACCCTACACAGGTTCTGTTGTATGGGTGTTTTTTTGTTTTGTGCATCCTGGTTTCCAAGCACACCTCATGTAGTGTTGCCCGTGCCTTACATCTAACCAGGACAGGGCCGTATGCGTTTGATGGTAAACCTGCCAAGCTTCACAGCTCTGCAGTGGCTCAGCTCGGAGGGATGAACAGGTCTGTCACACCTCTGCAGAGGTTTTTGGCTGGGAGAAGGAAGCTTGGGTTTTTAACAGCCTTCAGAAACACAGCAAGCTGGAGCTAAAACTAAAATGCGCTGCCATCCAGCACTCCAGGACTGTCTCTTATCATCCCAGAGCCTTTGTTTATGACACGGAGACCAATTGATTTACATTATTTTGCTTTCAGCAAGCCTCTCATGAAGAACACGGTGACATGCTTAAGTGCCAAAGAAGAAGGAAGGCACGCTGATGAAAAACAGACATTGCAGCCATTAGCATCGATCAGCAATTGATCAGTGTATATGTAAGCAAAGAGGTACAGGATGAGTACTGTGTACAAAGAAACCTGATTTAATCTTGTTCAAAAGGTGTATTTTCTGTGAAGAGGCACTTTGTTCAGGAAGCACAGACTTCATTAGCACAAACCCAAGAATCATGTGAGGAGCTTTGTCTTGGAGATTATGGAGGCCCAACCTTTGGCAGACAGGAGGATATGAAAATGTTTTTCAGATGCTACATTGGCCAATCAATAGCTTCATGTCAAAGATTCTCTGTGAGACCTCACCTGTGTCCTTTGCTTAATTAGATGTTTTTCAGGAGTATCTAAGACCACACTGTTACATCACTACATCAGTATGTTTAATTTGAGAGAGTGAGCAGGACAGCTGAGAAAGTATTTGTTCTTCTGAGATGCTCAAGATCCTGTAAGTGCTGGATGACAAACCCTTCTGTTTATTCAGTAACACTGAATTTGTTATCAGCAGGTTCTTCAAACTTAGGCAAACCTGAATGAGCATTCTCCTAAATGAGAAACCCCACCCAGCTGTCCACTTGACAGAGGTATAAGTCAACTCCTACTGCACGTGATCTGAGCTAAAACAACATCGCTTTTCATTCTCACCCTCAGACCTAATGAGCTTCAGCACTCGAGACGTGAAAGACCAATAACTTAATCCCCTGTTTGAAGCAATCCCTACTTTTAAAGCAGTGCTGTATTTGATTAAGCCACTGTAAAGCTCAGCAGAGCTGTGTCAAGCTAAATTATATTCTTTAAAGTAAAAATGCCATTTTACATGAAATGTAAAACCTCAGTCTTACTGCATTTTTGTAAGAAAACTAAGCGCTATTTATTTACAGCCAGACAGCCCCCATTAATAGCACTGTATAGCTGGCAGACATTGCAGGACTGGATATGTTTTAAAGAACTCAAATATTATCATGCAAATTTATAGATTAAAAATATTGAACTATGTTTTCAAAGGTACTTACAGATCCTCTAAGTCAAAGCCAGAGGATACCCTTACGGTAATCACTGAGTGATTATGCAGTCCCAATATGATATCAACATTGTTGCTTTATCAACCAAACTTTTAATCTCACCAAAACTCTCCTTGTTAGCTCAGCAGTGTATTTCCCACGATCCTACATTGACTGGCATTTGTAACGTTGCCCTTCTTAAGCCCGATACCTGGGTCACTCCATTCACACTCTAAATATTGGCACAGTATTAGATTTCTTCTATTCTTCTGGAAACTCTCCAGTGATCAAGGCATTAAAAATCAACAAGTAAATGCCTGGACAGTTCCTTGGCCACCTCTGTTACAATTATTGGATGCAGGTTGTCCAGTTACAGTGCTATCAAAATTATCAATTCTGGCATTTTGGAAAAGAAACAACTGCAGCAGCATAATAATATATGACTACGTAGCTGGGCTTTTCTTCACCTACAGAACATGAGTTGTTCTGCTTTTTCTCCTTCACTATTAAATATTCTACCATATCTACCTTGGAACAGACTAGCACGTTGCTCAGGTACTTAACTCCTACTCTGCAGTGTGTGTACCTTCACCACAAACTCTCCTTCTGTGCTTTGGTTCTCATCATTTTCTGTCTTTTATTTCATTTTCCATAGTATCTGCACCACATGGTGTTATCAATTTACCTTTTCTCCATTTCTTACATAATAGTGATAGCATGTACTCATTTCCCTTCCAGGCTGGACTGTTCAACAAGTTTTACTGTTCTTCCTGAACACAGCATTGTGGCTTTTAAGAGATAATCAGAAGCTTTGAAAAGAGCCAGTACACCATTCCCACTGAACTGCAAAACTTAGGAGGACAATTATTTAGCTCTGCCAACAGACACCAGCCCAGTTCTTGTTCTACCCAAAGATCCTCTAGCCATTAAACTGACACTGCAAAGCTATTCAAGAGTGATAGCCTATATAGAGCAACGTCAGCCTGAGATACTCAAAACTCACTTCATTTGTGACCCAAGTCATATTTGCATTGCCATCTACAAAAGTAAAGACTAAAAAATACCGTTAAACAGAGCAGAAATTACCAGCTATGACACATTATATACCTAAATCTTTTATAATAAAAAAATTCTGCATCACAAGGTCTTTTGCTCACTGGCCTCCAAGTTTAGAAATAAGATACTCCACCAATCATGTCTCTTAGATGTGCATCTCTCAGAAGGATTTGTGAATTTGGATGTTTCTTTGGCATTGGGATCTCAATAGCTCAACACATTCTTGCATCAACAGCAGATTTTCTAATGTGCAGATGTTCTAACAGCATAAGCAGGATACTTAAGCACCAAACATTACTTTTATTCAGACTTCAGTAGGAGTTGGAGGTCTTTATGTCTTCAAAATATCCTGCCATTTTCTTTGGGTGTTTGAAGTGAGCTTCAGCCTCACCTTAGTTACTCAGAATTACAGATATTGCCCAAAAGATCCTAAACCACAGCAATAGCCAACTTCAAAGTGGCTCCCAAATGAGCATCCTGCACCCGTTCTGCTTAATTGGAGAAGCACTGATTCTGTCAGCATGCTGTACTGGTGAGAGGAACGAAGGAGAACTGCTGCACCCTCAGGTTGTCCCATCTCCTGTTGAGGACTGCCATGTGCTATAGCATCAGGGCATTTGGGAAGATAGCAGTAAATTTTATAAAGCTAACCCCAATAGTGATTTTCCCAATAATTTATAAATTGACCATATATAAGGTGACAAATTCAGCCATTAAATGGAGAGTTTGCTGGCCGAAACAGTGCAGACCTGTTACCAGAATGCCTTGGGAAGCTAAACAAACTTTCTTTCCATGCTGTGCTCATGGGAACTTGAAGTTTTCTCTCACAGAGGTTAAAATGCTTGAAAAGTGGAGCCCCATATAAAATTCTGTTTGTGCAGCTGAAGTTCTGATGCTGTTTACCTGAAACGTTTCTATAATTCCTCAACTTTTGAGTTTCAGGTTGGTGATTTGTGAGCAGCAGATTGCACTCCCCTGAACTAAACCTAACAAGCGCCACAAAGTGAAAATAAACTGGAGAGACTTGAAATAAAAATCACTTCAAGAAATCTAAGCGTGGTGGGTTTTTTTCCTGTGGGTTTTTTTTTTTTCCCCCCCCTCCCACTTTAAGCCAACTAAACTCCCAACACATTCTGATCATCTCACCACAGCGTGTCTGTGCTGGTGACAACTGATTCATGTGTACATTTACATATCCCCTCAGTGCCAGCAGCGGAATACAAAATGGGTCCTCCTGCTCTGGCAGATGACACAGCGCTGGCAAATCAGGAGGAGCTGTCAAAAACAGCTGTCCATTAAAAGAGTTTGCTGAAACAACTAAGAGCTGTTTGAAAATGCTAGGTGGTAGGATTTAATTGGAGTAGCAACTGTTCAAAATTAAGATTAAAAAGGACCAGGCAGTACGTGCGGGTTACGGGTCTAGGGGGATGTTTTTATATATGGATATTTACATTGGGGATATAAACAATTAAGCCTGCTGGTTTCCTCTGCCTCTTTCTGTGTGTGCCTGCGCTCCATCCCCGGGGTCAGGAAGTTCAGCTGTGCCCACAACTGATCAGCTGCACATTAAACATGGCAAGCATCCACACTGGTACCCAGGCAATTTTATTTTAGAGATAAGGGGAAAAAAGAATTTTGTGGTTTTTTAAAAGCAGCCTGCCCATGTGGGTGCAATGCTACCACACTGCCCTGCTGGTACTTTATTAGCTGCCCATGTGGACAGGGGATGAGGTTGGTTTTCCGCGGTGGGAAAAAGATGTAGGCACAGACGGCCCAAACGTAGCTTCCAGCAAGTGTGTTTGATTACACCATGCACCCTGTTTAAAGAGCACATTTGTCTCAGCACATAAAATTGCATGCACATAAATGAAAGACTTTATGAAGTTTTTCCCTTAGTATGAAAGCATTCTCGGGAAAAGAGACCACTGTAACAGCCCAGAAAATTTCATTTCTCTCAAGGAGTTTGATTTGAATGAGCTGGAGGCGACGTTAAGCTCTGGTTTGGCTTAGGTTGTCTCCAAATCAGAGACTTGACTACGGAATAAAAGCAGCAGAATAGAGGAGCAGGCGAGCAAAACTGTTTGACAAAAAAAAAATAGAGATCCTGCATATTCTCCCTGGTTTAGCTGAGTGTTTTGTTCACTAAAAACATTTGACAAAACGCTGAAATCAAGTCAGCGTGCTTCATTTTGACAGTGCCAAAACAGAATTGTTTTAATTTTGCAACTTAAAAAGTTTCACATTTCAAAAATTCATTTTTTTTCCCCCTTCAGAAAAAGAAAATATCCAAAAAAATCTCAGGAAAAAAAGATTTTCAAGCACAAATGAAAGCGTTTCTTTTCTGGATTTCATTTGTCTCGTCAGCAGCCATCAGCACAGGCAGGCAGAAGGTCTGCATTGAGTTCCTTTGGCCACCACAGTGCCTCACACGGTGACTCTACTTGTATGCTTCAGCTCGGTGCCGCTGTGTGTGTCTAAAATACCCCCAGTACTTTGTTTACTTCTATCAGTAAGAAGGATCACATATACATCTCTCTAGTGTTTTTCTGAATGCAAATACTGTGAGGCTCTAACTTTGTCCTGCCCAGTGCAGGTTGATGAATTTTGGTCCTGGTACACAGAGATAAGTAGCCACATAGCTTAGATTCCTTCTCACTGGATATACAAAGATCTATGTGTATTTTGCAAGCCTTACTGCCACTGAACTTTTCCACTGGCTACAACTCTTTAATATGTTGGACCCCAGTTTTGGATTGTTCGCTTTAAATAAAATCTACTTTAAAATTTAGAACAAGCGAACAAAAAAAAAAGCAATGCTGCAACAAATCAGGAAGCACGCACCCACTAACATTAAATTCCCCATTCTGAAAGAAAAATAGAAGTCAAAAAGGCATTAGGCTCAGTTCCCCAGCAGAAACCTTACAGTAATGCCTGTGACTGCAAGCATATAGCTCAGCGTACGCAATACGTTGCAACTAGAAGTAGCAGTGACAGCTGGTGGGTTAGTAAACAGATTTCATTTCAGTTTTTGTCTGAAAATTATACAAATTTTTCTTTAATATGATTCTTTGCTACATCTTCTGTTTCCATTCAGTGATGAGGCCATTTCCAATTTGTATCCAAGCTCTGCTAAATATTTTATTGGACTCAACGCACATAAATGAAACAAACAAAATTCATTCTGAAACACTCGAGTAAAGTTTGTAGTCTACTGGAATGATTAAAAAATAACAGTTTAGAAGAGGGTGGGAGTAAATGGGAAGCTCGTTAACAGCCTCATACTCACATAGTGCCACATACACCATTAAAAGCCAACACATCCTTTAAGGATGTCTTGCTTGAACAGAGATGTGGTTTTTTTCCTCTAGTCTTTTCCTTCATGAAATCCATAGAATTGCAGGGGTTGGGAAGGGATCTTATGAGATCATGGAGTCCAACCCCCAGTTCCTTCATGTAAACAGCTTTTTTTTTTCCTTCCCCAGATGGCCTCAAAAGCCTCTGAACCGATCATGGAACAGAAGCAATTATGAGCTTGGATATTAATACACCTTTCCTCAGTGCTGCAGGATCCTGTGTTTCTCATGCATTAGGAGCATATGGACCAATATGTAAAAGAACAGCTGTTATTTTAGTTCATGTATAAAACAACTGCATATACATGTATATACAACTGTATTGAAATTTAATACATTGCACAGGCACTGCTATAATCTTTCCATTAAGGCATAACTCTATTTCCTTCTAGTAAGGCTTTTTCTCCCAAAGATCCCCCATTTTGCACACTCCATACTACCTTCTGTTTTAAGATGTGCAATACAGGAAGGAATAATCAGTCCTGGTTACTCCAATATACTATCTGTGCAGTGGCTTTTCATACAAAGGAACCTGTAAGTCTTCTATCATTATTCGGTTTCACAAACATCCTTGTTCTGAAGAGATGAGTCTGGTTAATGAAAACCATTGCGAAGCTGGAAATACCAGATACATGCATCAAACCCCACCAGCGTGTTTTACTGCCTCCTCCATCTGATTAAACACTGCTAACCTACACCTCACATTGTGCTGTTAATAACTGGGCCCCGAGTTTAAATTCAAAGGAAAAGAAATAACTCTGCTTTTATGGACGTGACTTCCACAAAGGAAAATATCTTTCACCTGCAACTGAGATATCTACAGGTTGGCTTTAATAAAGATTGAGCTCGTAGGGTCTCCTGTTTACTGCTCAGAAACATGGGCAGTTTTAATACAGTTTATAAAAGTTTGAAGTCTTGTAGGTCTAGATTACTCTAACCAAGTTCAGTGAGAAGAGATGAAAAAGAGAATCAAAAGGAGAATAAAGAATGTACAAGTTAACTGTGATTTCTTTTTCCATAGGGAGTCTTAATATTAGCAAGCTCGATCATTCAGCAAGTGCAAAGTAAACTAATTACCAGGTACCTTCTCTTACATATGCTCAACACAAAGAACAGAGTGCCAAATCAATGTGGTGGAAACTCTCAGCATTCCTTGTAGTGGTACTGAAACTTCTGCACACCAGGCCACTAAAAAGCTATTTGCACTGAGTAAAGATGCCGTGATGTTTTCCACAGGGCAAAATCCAAAAGCAATCTCTGAGTCCAGCCACATACAAAGGGGTCAACTGCATAGGCAATACTGAGCTCAGCCAGAGCTAAGGCAGCTCTAAATACAAATGTAAATGGAGAAAAAAAGAGGAGGATATGAAGAAATGAGGGATCATTCTTAAATCAAAAGCTATGGCAGGTCACACTGCTCACTCATCTGTGTGTGCATTTCGTGATTCTCATTCAGTTCTTCTGGATTCTCAAACAGTGTGGAGTCCTAAAAATATTTGGAACTATTACAAAGCATAAATTATAAATGTGTCGAGAAAATGGAAAAAGGTGTCTTGGGCCTACTTAGTGCACAAAATGATCTCAACCATTATTCAACAATGATATGAAGATCTTTTATTTCATTTCTTCTTAACAGTTCCCTGTGTTTGCTATCATTTCTTGCCCAGCACCGTGTCAATAATTACTAAATTAGCAGGACGCCTGTACAATTTCAGCTCAAGTGTTATTACTGACAAGTCAAACAAAGAAAGCTGATCGAAAAGATGGGACTCCATCTCCTTATTTAAATGGACCGTGTTCACAGAAGATTGAAACTCCTTTTTCTTCAAAGGAAGAAGGGAAGGGTATAGTTTACATTTTGTGCTGCTCAAGGACAGAGAGTCAGAGGAAATGCCTTTTTAATGTAAACCTCTTTTCATTTCCAAGGGACAAAAATGAAGGTTATTTAAAAGAATCATGCTTGGTGGAAGAAGTAATTATGTATTTTTTTCAAATCTCAGAGGAATAATGCTTTTATATTTCCCTGAGATGACCCAATTCGCTTGTGATGTGTTCCCTTAAATGTAAGTGTGCTGACTTCTTTGAACCTCATTGTTTTTAGTGTCTAAAGAAGCTCCTCTTATACCACACTGCTGATTGATTCTGGCTCTGCACCAGCACCAAAATATCTATAAAGCTACTGCTGGTTTATAAAACCCACAAGTGAAAATGGTGTGTAATCCCTACTCCCGGATATTTCTGAGATGCTCACATGTAATGACATGTCCAAAGTAATTCTTGGAAAAGTACTGCTCCAATATACAGCATCCAAATTTGTAGCTCTTTTGGGCTGGAGAGATCAACAATCTTGGAAAGCTTAACAAATTTCCAAAGTTGTACAGACCTGTCCTAGTATTTATTTGATGTTATCTGAGGTCATTTTCGCTAGAATAAATGTGAGCACCTATTGGCAAGTCTAAACATGTGAAGTACGATGCAGTTCTGCAGCCGTCCTCAGAGGTGTCTACATTCACTGATTCATTTATCCTGCGTTTCATTCTCTCCCAAAAATAGAAGTTTCCCCACCAAGATTTGCAGATCTTATTTTATTTAAGTATTTAAATCAAAATCACCTACTTCGGCACTGTTGAAACTATGATAGTTTTTTAGCCAACCACTATGGGATAAAAAGAGAAAGAAAAGAACCACAATTACTCTTACTATGGTGAAGCAGAAATAGAACCAAATGCCATCAGTCAGTCAAGTATTACTGCATGCTACTCCCCTAAATCTGAGGTTTATTTACTTGTTGTCACTTGTCACGCAAACAAGCCAATGGGGACTACTAAAATCCACCACATTAGACATTAGGTTCTAGGTCCTTCCATGCTTTTTTATTAGCTCTAGGGAAGGTCCCAATCACTCACTGGCTCTCTGCTCCCTACCTTAATGCAAACTGATAAACAACAAGAAAGTGAACTACAATATCGCACTGTCATTTTTCAAAACTTAAAACCAAATTGCGACATTTGCCAAAAGTTCTGAGCTGTGTTCTCATTAAGTCCAAAGAAAGTCACTTCTATTCCCACAGAGGTGAATCCAATTCCTAATTTCACTTCTATTACAACCTCTTCCATTTCTTAATTCACAATCAAAGGATGAACGAGTTCAACGTCCATCATCTGCTACTCGCAATCCAGCAGTCTCACAGGCCAGGATACAGTTACGCAAACCAAACCATTTTCTAGGCTAGAAGAATTCAAAAGACACAGTTTTCCCATTTAATCTGTTAGAAATTCTTTTTTTTTTTTCCTCCCATTCTTCCTAAGATAGACTGCTCTGAAAGCTTTAATTTTCATGAAGAGATTCAATGCTGAAGACTTTTTTCCCCCAAAACAGAAGTATTTCAAAGAATGTGACAAACTGAAAGCAGAGAAACAGATTTCTACACAGATTTCTGGAAATGAGTGGGGATACTGCAGTAGACTTCAAAGCACCAGTCCTTTCTTAATGCTGAGGGTATTTTGGAGGTGAACAGCAAAGGGAACTAGCTTTGTTTGTTGGAATTAGCAAATGGAAATAATGCTAATGACTTATTTAATTATTTGTCTTTATTCAGAATGAACTGGAAGTCCTTTGGGAGTTCCATATAAAAATGAATTATTACCTTTCAGTGTCTGAAGATGCCCTAGGAAATGTAGAATGAAATAAGAAAAGATAGATCCTGAATCAGAGAAATTATCACAAAAGGAGAAGGGATATTCTGTGAGAGACAACATGGATTTGAAAATACTTCTTGCAGAATTCAGAAATTAATCTGTGCTGCTCCAGGCCACAATACGTTTGAGGACAAACCTTCAGGAAGAGATAAAAATGAATAAACGCATACTCCAACACTCCTGTTTCAATTACAGAAAATTAAGTACTTAGACGGTTCTCAATCTCCATACAAAAAGGAAATAACATTCCATCATGAGTAGACTATGCTGTATTGTTTATTTCCTGCACCCTCTTGTGAAGCACTGGGTTCTTATCGCTGCTAGGTTCAGTCTGTGGGTATGGGTGAAGTTGGACTAACCCTCCATCAGTGCATTCACTTGTAACCAAACCATCTCTGGGGTAACAAGCAGTGACACCGCAGTGATGGGCAACAACTTCACACAAGGAGAAATGAAATACACAGTCCACTGTTACTGTTGGAAAATTTGGCAGAAAAGGTATAGTTATCCAAATTAGACGTAGAAGTAAGGAATTAATGCACACATTTGGAAAAGAAAAATAATGCCATCTAGATAGTTTTGTTCGAGATGCATTTAAAGTCATTTTAAGCAGTCAGAAAAATGTATGTCTACTTCACCATCTGTACTATTATTCCAGTAGGAATGTCCTTTTTAGCCTCACATTCTGAGTCCATGCAGAAAGGGAACAATGATTGCTCGTGCTACAATGGATTTTCTTTATACTGTGATGGTCTTTACTCTGTCAAGGAGCAAATTTAGGGCTGGTTAAAAAAATCTTTTTTTGTTGTTGACTTTTACACTCATTACACACTGCTGCAGCAAGTCATGAAAATTATTAATAGCCAAATGTTTTCTAAAATCACTTTTCATTGCCTTTGAGTCAAGTAATCAGAACTTCCTACTTGGAGTACTGAGATACTGAAGAACAGCAGAGCATGCTGAGGATCTGGTTTATTACAGTGCATTTGCAATATTAATACTACATAAGGAAGCTGAGTCTGTTGTAAACAGCTAAAGAAATTAGAAAAATTCCAGTTTATCTTTAAATCATTATTTTTTTATCAGTAAGATTCCTGAGGGAACATTCATAACTTCAAAGAAATCACAGCAACAGTACAATGTAAGCAATTACTTCCAACATGCAATCTGTTTGGCCAAGATTTATCTCCCTGTATGAGGCAGCTCAACAAAAGCTCACTCGCGTAGAAGCTTTGTTACCCTACAAATAGCTAAATAGGTGTTGGAGGAAAACAGGAATCTCATAAGGACAATTCAGATCGCAGACAGATTAAATTGCCTCCTTACAGTGCCTCTCTCACTCCATTGACTACATGGACAGCCACAGGAGAGCATATTCTTAAGTGCCTTACTTAAGTGCCTAAAGTTAGGTGTCATAAACCCAAGGGTTGTGTGAAAATATTTTTATATACAGGCCTGTCTCATTTTGCCTATTGGTCTCAAGGCACTGTATGCTACATTTACAAGCATCTTACGTGGCTTCAATGCACGCTGTTTGTACCTTGGCCTATTACGTATATTTTCATCCCATTACAAGTGGAGTACAAAAAGAGGGCTTAATGAAAACTACAGTTTGTTCAACAGTATTTAATTCAAGACAATCAGCTTTGCGTATATATAGGAAGATGCTCCAGAGTGCTCAGCATGTGTCTAATTATGCTCCTGCTGAAATAACATTGTATTGGCTTTAGGAGACAAGTTCTACCAGAACACCATGTTAAATTCTCAGTAAGTACAGTTCTGTGGTGTTGTAAGATGAACGTACTAAGTGACCAGAAGATTCTGCTTGGCCTTTTTTCAATATCTACAGAGATCTACAGAGAACATATATGCACACAAATAGATGTATGCAAGCATGCATGAACATTATTGCCTAACAATGAGTTTTAGGAGCAAGGTAATTTCTCCTGGCAATGAAAACCAACAAGATGCGACTGAAGAAACTGTTATGTTCCTCATGTGGCTTTCCTGTAAATATCACCCTCAAGGAGAAAACACTGTGTAACACCAGAGTTTACAGGAATGTGATGACCAACAGTTTTCAGACCAGGCATGTGTCCCCCACAGCTGGTGTTCTCCTATTTTCACCATCCACACAGCTGCACATCTAAGTTCCTGCCACCCATGAAAGTCTCCAACCATGATGAGAGAACTCCTATGCTTACTCCTATGCCTGCCCTTGTCCTTTACAATAACTCATAGCTTCTGTTCTCTTGTAGACAGATGTTTAGTTGCAAGATCCCAACTGAGAACTGGTGCATCTTCTATGAAATTATTCTTTGGAAAGGGAGTGATTATGGTCCTTTTCTAAACAGATGACTGCTCATTTGAGAGGGACTGCAGGCTAGGCTCTTCAGCTTATGATTTGACATGGCTTCCAGAAGCAATGCCACCTGACCCCTGATGAGGTCCTCGCACAACCAATTTTTAATCAATTTACAAGTTTCTCTCCCCACTACCAAATGCTGTGATGTCTACATCAAACAGTCAATTATGTGTGGGCTTCTTCTAAACAAAAGTTTTCTTAATTGTTTCAGATACACCATCTGTTACCAATCAAAACCATGGTGAAACTGCAAACCCTCATAAATATCATCCCAGACTTCTCTTTTGAATGAAATAAACTTAGTACTGAGAGGTATCATTTCAAAGAGCTCAGAGTTGCTGTTGTTATCCAAACGTACATTAAGCTCATGGGTCTTCCTTGCAGAGAGATCTCAAGGGGACATCTTTCATGCTAAGTTGTTCTTTTTCACCTGTGGGGAAGGTAACAAGAGTGGGCTTCTCCAGTTTTTCCTTTGTTTGTTTCACTTCTAGCAGAAGCCAGTTGCTAAAGATTTCTCTATTGTTTTCATATATAAACAATCTCAGGATTGGTGATTACAGAGATATCAATAAATTTTTCAGCTGAAATCCTCTGAGTGCTTTTTATTTTACTAAGGCTAAGTAAAATCCACTTCTAGATACAATTTTTGCCTTTTACCTCAGGGTATTTCTTAATATACTGACCACAACAGTGTTTACATTCCCCAAACAGGGCTCCCTGCTTAGTCCATTCTTTGTCTCAGAAATATACTTCAGTGTGGCTGGCATGAGAGAAAAAAGAAAACTTCCTTGGACTAACACCAATGCATTTCAACAAGGCTTCTGATCAAAGCTTAAGAAAGAAATGAGAAACAAGAAAGGCAACAGTTGCAACAGCTCAACAACTATAGTGGAAATGTTTAGGGAACCAGAAACCATCCTTAAAGAACCTGTATGGTGGCTTTAAAGCGTGAGCAGGATTTCAACAAAATGCCAAGAAGAAAACCTATGTCAAGGAAGTTTAACCACTTCTGTCAGTTTAGGGGTCAAAGAGGCGAGATGACAATGTATCCCAGGAGGAAAAGGCTTCCTCTGCAAGAGGTGAAAAGCAGGGATGCAGCTGGTTCCAGAAGTCTGGGTACCACCCAGCAATGGTGGTGTGGGTGTGCAATGTTTTACAGAAAAAAAGTCTTCTTGACTGTCAGTATGACATTATGGGCAAAAGCTTGTTCCCGGTTATCCTTGTGCAGATCAATTGCTTATAGCTGAATAACACCAGAGGTGATAACGTGGAATCTGTCCCATTATATATTTCAACCTGAACTTAATGGATAGAAAGAAAATCCTCTGAATTGAAATAATGAAAGACTCAAGGAAGAACAATATAACTCTGACTTAAAAAACCAACAATGATCACAAGCCTGGTAATGAAACAACATTTACTGGCCGTGATATTTTTATTTTCACTTAATCCCAAAGATTCCCTGAGCGTAATTGCTTTGGAAGTTACAGCTCTAAGGCACAACACATTTTTGTGATGGTAACATCAACGTGTAGAGAGAAACATTAGCACTCAGTGTCAAGCACACTTGAGTTTTTCAATACACTTGGAGGAAGATACTCATAAAGGCTCATCACAATGGCATGGAGGACTAATATTCCAGACAATTAGGCTTTCTGCTTCAAATGGGACAATTCAAATGCGGATGTCTTTAAAGCACATTTTCATCCCCTTTATTGCTCACAGGAGGAAAAGAGATGCCTTTTTCCTTTATAAAATGTAGGGCTGAAAACTGTCTGAACAGATGCTGGAGACCATAATGTCTTGGTTTCACTGTTGCAGAAACCACCACTTGGTCATCTCATGCCCTCTTGTCACGAAATCTCATATAAATATGATTATTACTTAAAATGTTATGGTTTGTAAATGGTCATTGAAGGGGGGGGGGGGGTGTGTAGAAAACAAAGCTGGAATCAGCCATCTAGAAATCTTCCCTTTCCCTTCATGACATTTTCTTTAAAACTTACAAAATCTGCGCTTGCTAAATAAAAGTGAAGGTCTTTGCTACCTGAATCTAAATTGAATATAATTGGGTACTTGTATGTCAAAGCACTCAGAGACATAAATCCAAGTATCAGCACATCAATAGGAAGGCAATTGGGTCACAAGATAACCTATAGTATATGTGATATATCTTCTTAAGGCTGTTCTCAGAATCCAAGGAATTCTTTTGTTAGAAACTGAGTGGATGTCTCTTATTAAGGGGGTGTTTATAATGGCGGACAATGCAATTCAGATATAGAGCCTACACTAGTCTTCCATCAAAGGTGGAGAGACACCTAATAGCCTAAAATAAATCCCTGCAATACTTCAGTGGCAGAACATTTGAGCAATTTTTGAACATAGTCATGAGTATCAGAAACGTATCTGCACTTAATGGAGAGCACAAAGGCAAAGGAGACCTTGAAGTTATCAAAAACCACTTGTCAGCTAATTACGTGGACAATCTCTAACATTTACTTTTCATGCCCAAACTAGTTAAGAAGCCTCAGCCAACACAAGGAAGAACTCTGGCCTAGTGATATGGACAGAGGATTTCATATTACAACAAAGGATATAGAAGTAAAATGCTAATTGCAGGGGGAAGTTTTACAACATACTCTTACAAAAGAAGTCAAGAATGAAATTAAATGATGAAATCCTAAACAGAAGCCAGACTTAACTTTACCATCTTCGTAATTTATCAAGTGCCAAATTTAATCCCAACTCACAGGGCTAGTGCTTACTGTAAAACATATCAAATCCATAATCATTTAGCTGAAATGGGGTTATGATGACAGGGCAGCAGTCATTGCTACTGCTAGCTACTAAGTAGATCAGTGCAGCCAAGCACCTGATAAGCTGAAATGTACAAGTTCTTTGATATGGTGACTGATTTAGCACAGCCATACGTACCCTCAGATGTACATAATCCTGCTTTATAACACTCCTTCTGTGACACATGCACAAACTTCCCTCCCTTTCCACCAAGCTATATAGATTTTCTAAACGCATGCAAATGTACCCAAGATGGCTCATTTTGTTATCAATTCCCCAAGTGCTAGCATTCTAATCATTAACTAATTGTCTCTGTGCTCTATTGACAACTTGACCACCTTCTTGCTAATTTTTGCTGACATGATGGAGGCCATAAGAACTGGTTTAACCTTTCAATGTCCATTGAAGATCCACAGGTCTGATGACGATTGATTGACCTGGCCCCTATGTTAGATAAAACCTCATCAGCTTTCCGAGCAATTTGTGTAATGAGGCGTCAGTAATTGACAACAGGTAAGTGAACTTAGAAGTCCTCTTCTCTATTGCTCAGCTAAAATGAATAGAAAATTCACTTGTTTCTTTTTATGTGATATGTGACATGTATGAATACATGGCACTTGAGTTCTCTTCTTACATATACGTGGTGTGTGTTTCATATGTGCATGTGTGTGTAAATATATCATACATATATATATATTGTACTTGTTTTTTTTCCACAAAGGCATATGCTCTATCTTGTGTTCTCATAAAATCTTCTGCATGGTTTAGTAGTCTATAAAGTATGCATCAATTTGGATTATGATAACATAAAGCTACAAAATGACTTCTGCTTCCAAATGTTTACCGAATGTTCAAGTAGTAAATTGGATCTGAGTGTCTGGATTTTTGGCTGCCCACCTCATTCTGACTTTTTCAAGAATCGGAATTAAACACTTCCAGATGAGTGCAGATAGGTGCCTAGCTATAGTTTTGAAAGGCAGTTTGCACAGCCCTACACACTTTCCCAGTAGTGCTACATGGGCTGTTCAAAGCATCACATCCTCATCTCTATGAGAGCCAGCTCTGTCGCTCTTGGTTCAAGTCATTTCTACATGTCACCAAGCATTCATTTAAAACACAATTCACCTTTATGCTATCAAGATGTACCCCACATTATTTTAAGTTATCACAAAAACAGGAAGGGAATTTGCTTACAATAAAGTTCAATAAATCACAATGATAATTAAAGAAAAACAGCTTCACAGATTATTATCAGACATGTTTCTGGGGAAAGAAGGACTCTATAGATATCATCCTCAGAAAGAAGAAACAGACTCTCTTTTGCACATATATCACTGAACTGACCTTCTTTATACATGTCTTATTCATCTCCTAGAACTGCTAACTCTTCCTGTGTCATCATGAAAGATCTACTGGAAAGATCACTTCTTTAGTTGAATTTTTTAAGAATTCCCTGCACTTTTAAAACCCGTAAAATAAATGAACGCCCTACTACTGCCCAACAATCTATCCTACCTTAAAGAATATATTAAATACTTCAAAATATTACATAGAATGAAAACAATGTTAACTGACACAAAACATATGCATAAAATCTTGTCACAACTGAAATCAACGGCCAAGCTGTCACAGACCTTGGTGGACAAGGGATTTCTTTCATATTTATTGTGTATCACAAGGGTCAACTGAAGTCATCTCCTGATTCCATTGCAGGAAACTAGCAATTTCTTCAACTGAAACGCTCACAGGTTACCCCTTGAAAACCAAGAACTTCGTCCAACTAGAAGACTAAGCTACAGCAACCTCTTCCTACTGAGGTGCTATCAAAAGATTATGAACAGCTCCCAACCCTCACGAAGCCTGCTTTCCTCCTGTTACAATCAGAAAGATCAACATGGTAGAAGAGCAAGACAGGAGATTTAATAACAAAGCAACTAGTGCAAATAGACAGGTGTTAAAAAGAAGTGCTGACCTGTCTCTGAAGATCTCAGCTCACAGGGAAAATCTCCACAAGGGAGAGACCTCCAGAAAGACATCCTTCCCCCATGGGGGTCAGCCCTTCAATGAAGCCTAAGAGAGATGCAGCCAGGCTCCACCCCTTCTGGTCACACAGCTGAATTGCCTCCACCTGTGCTCCCAGGGCTGACCGGTCCTTTTCCCAGGTGCTCAATCAGTGGTTCAGGCTGTGACTCAGCAGTTACCACACGTCCCTACAACATTATGTATAGTTTTGTTTGTGAAATAGGTATTTTTTTCCTTGTTTTAATTAAGCAGTTATTGCTGCTCTTCAGTGGCAGACATATTGAAAATTCTTGTCAGCAATTAAAACAAATTGGCACAGACCCCCCCTGCACCCATTCCTTGTCCTGCTCATTTTGATGGAGCCAGAGACGAGGGCTTACCTTCACACAGACGTAGGCCTTTAGGTAGCACAGTCCCTACATAGGACCAGAATTCCGCCCAGGAGAATAGCTGGACGCATTTAACTCTAGAAGAAAGTTGAACGTGGGAGACGATCATGTAGAGAAGTATTTATTCATTTGCTGTGAGATCACTTTCCACAGTGAGTCACTGCTTTTCTTGGGCTGCAAAACCTGCTCTTCATCATTGCCCTGTATGTTGTATTTCATAAGAGTAACACAGCACAGGGAGCTTTGTTCTTTACCATTTTTTGAAAAGTCTATTAAATTTAGATAAAAGGAGGTAACCAAAAATTGAGAAGAAGAAAACAATACAGGAAATACCCAACAGTTCCCCAAACTACAGTATTTATATACCAATATAGCAGAAAAAAACTGAAAGGAATGTCACATACATGTTTATGCACATGTGTATTTTTATGCACAACCTCTGAAAAAAGATCCTGATAGTTAAAGAGTATTTATAATGGCAACTTCTGCTGATCATTTCAAAACTTCAGTGTTAACGCGGTGAGGATTCAAACTGCAAATAATTCATACTGAGTACTATTTGCTGGAGTGAAAAATGTACGTACCAGAAAGATTTAGTACGTAATAACAATAAAAAGATTCTGATCACATTTGTATGAAAACTATTGGAAATAGAAGCTTACCAGCTGAGCAAAAACAGAAACATGAGGTCTTGATTGAATGTATTACATTTAAAGTACTGATTTTATTGATAAAATATGTTGCATCTTCTATATTAGATGATATGCAATAAACAAAAATCTAAACCGTGTGATAACGTTTATGTTAACAACCAATAGGGAAAAAGGACAGTTATCAGCCAACTAAGAATTTATCAATTTTATACAGCAACATGTGTTTTAAAAAGAAATGCAATAGCAGAATTTTGTGAGAACACATCAGCACTGTTGATAGTTGAAGAGTTAGAGACCTAGATGCAGAGTATATTGGTAGCATTTTCAAGAGCACTTAAATGACTTAGGAGTTTAAGTCTGACTGATTTTCAAAGAAAACCTGTTAAGCAGTTTTTGTAGCTGGGATCTACTCCAGAGCACAGATAACAATGTGAAGTCAATGGAAAGATTTGCACTTCCTTCAGTTGCCTTAGATCTATATCTTGTTAAGGTACACTTGATGCATTCCCACAGCTTATAGGCTGCAGTGATGAAGTGTTGTGACTCTCTGGGGTAGGCACGGCTCTCGTGAGAGAATTCATCACACAGATCTTTTTTTTTTTTTTTTTTTTTTGCTAATCTGAGTATTAGAAGTAGCTTTCTGTGCGCAATATCGTGTTCGACACTACATCTCCTTTGCAAACAACTGCACCTTTTCTTTGTTAGCTCCACTCTAGAATGATTCACCTTGAAACCCCAGGCAGTAGTGCGAAGGAAGCCTAGAAATAACATGGATGGTAAGACAAAAAGCCTGTGTTTCTAATTTTACCTTATTTGGCTTACACAGATCTCGGTTTTAGGCTGAAAGAACAGTGAAATGTGCAGCAAGTGCTGGGTAAGGACCGTTTGTGGTTATGTTTCCACATTAAAACAACGTAGGTGTGAAAATTCTCCAGAACTAGCAGGACCAGTGCTCATAGTAACAATCCTTCCTCTCTGCTGGTTCCTATAACCACAGGCAAAGCAGAAATCTGGCATCTATTACTAACGACAATAAGTAAACCTGGTGCTTAATCAATCTAATAAAGAATGTTGTTGCCTTGGGCAATTGCTTATGTATGTTGCCTACCCACAGGACCACCAAGCTGAGCATCAGCAGAATTCCGTCTCTGGCTCAACCCACATGTGCTCATGTTTTCTCATTTCTAATGTAATTATTTTAAGAAATTCACAACATTATTAGTCTTCCTTATAAAGGGTGTTTTGGTGACTACAGTTTTCTTAAGATGATCTCTCTAAGCCTCTTTCACTATCTCATGACCTATCTTCTTGAACACTTGGTCTGAAAACAAATATATCAGTAGAAAAGCAATTCCTCCTCTGAACTGTGAAGGCACCAGCATGGGCTGTTTCTGATGCAAGGCTGGGAAAGAATTCTATGTCTAACATAAATGACTGAGGCATCAGACTAGAAAGACACCAAGCTCCTCTGCTACTGTACTTATTGTAAAAGTTACTTCTGAAAGCGATCACACCTTCTTCCTCTCCTACTTTCTCCACTTGGCTTTGACCAGAGGCTTTTTGTGAAACACAAGAACTCCTCATTAAAACAGTTTTGCCAGTCCTGAGGTTGGCTTCAACAGAGTCTGAGCAGTCCCCAGTGATGTTTTCTCAGAAATCCCCAGCTGCTTCTTTTGCAATTCCCAGTCCAATGCCCACAGCTTTAATTCCTTATTCCCTTGATTAATATGCTCTTGCCTGAACACAATGGCTGGAGCTCAGCAACACCAGCTTTCCCAGGTTCATTTTCCTTCTATGCTTCCTGTCTAGATTTCCCCCAGTTCAGAAAATGGAGGGAGCATCCTTCCATTGATCCCTGTGGAAGGAAGACAAGGATGGCCCTCAGACCCCTCAGATGATCTGTTAGAGGAATAAATGGCTCCTGGAACTCTTATACCAAAGTTTCACCCCTTACAAAGTTTAGACTTGAGCAATTTCCCAGTGAACAAGGATGTCAGAGCCAAGAAGGGCAGGATGGTGCCCAGCAGGTCTGCAGGAGACACAAAGCATGAAAGGCACTGTGAAGGCCACTTTTCCTTCACACAGAGATCCATGTGTACCTGGGGTTTATTGCCTCTGGACAATGTGTTGGAGCAGGGTCTCTCTTTTGAAGTCTCTGTGCCAGATGAAACCATATCTTGCACAATCAATACACTGCTTTCCCTCTCCAAGCGATGCTTTAAGATGTTGCTCTGCACTGCACTGAGGTCACGGAGGGATTAGAGGAAATTTATGAGAGATTACTTTAAAGATGCTACTGACCCTTGTTTTCTACTAGTGCAGAGCAAACCAATTGTTATCTGAGAACGTAATGAAAGCTTAAATACAGTTCTCTGCCATGATTACAATACCTTATTAAGAGCCTGGCTATTTATTCTCTAATTAGGAGAGCAGTGCCCAAGACTCTCTCAATGGAAGTGCCAAAGGGATGCTGTTTCTGTCTGTTGAGCAGCACTGCTCGCTGTCACCACACGCCACGCGTGCCCTGCTGCAGAGTCCATGGGAGCCTTCCCCCACCACAATTAACTCTACCTTCTCCTCTCACTAGAGGCATACTTTTTCTCTCTGCACCCTACAGATTTTTTTCTAAATGGTCTGAAAGCGACCAGTCAGAAGGAAAAGACTTATTTTTGTTTTAACACCTTAACAAAAGGCCTGCTTTACCTTGCTCTGACAAGTCATCCCTTCGATAGTCAGCACTGCTACCTGCACTGCTCTGCTGATGAGATTTTCACAGTGTTCTCCTCTGAGTTTCCATGGAAATTGTTTATTATTGTTGTCAAGGTTGGACAATCCAAATATATTTTATAGAAGTATAATGTAAAATCTTTGCAAAAGGTACTTGTAGCTGTCAACTTCTTCCAACAAGGTTTTCTTTCTTTCTTTTTTTAAATAAGCAGTTTCAATGTAGGCATTAAATTAGCAGTGGTGTTACAAGAAAGTATTATTGCTACATCCTCAGATATGGGGAAACTGCTTTAGAGGATTAAATTTCAGAAGAAAATAGATAAAACTTATTTCAGTCTCTTTCGTATATATGACATTTTTTCTCCTTTGCAGTGGAAGGGGAAAAAGCTAATCAATATTAATCAAAGCTCATTTAAGTAAATAAAAATTTTAATAAACAACGTAATAATTTTTTCTTTAAAAGGAATTTATTGCAATTTAATATTTATAGGGTCACATTATCCATCACAGTTCTGTAAGTGCACGGTACAATTACTTGCATGAAGACTATGTACTTCCAGAATTGGGGCTATCAGGAGCAGAGACATCAGAATCTCAAAAGACTCACCCCTTTCCAAATTATTTTAAGAAATACCTCAACTCTCCATCTTCCTATTATCCTTGCAAAGCTCCTCAGAGTGCCTGCCCCCAAAGTAAGGCTCTATATTCAGGTCCTGATGCTCAGAGCTTTCTAGAGGGAGTCTTGCACATCTGGCTGGGACATACTGGGCAGACTCAGCTGCAGGGCTGCACAATGGGTGCATTCCCCAGCTCAGTGACCCAAGATCTAGGAATAAAGTGTAAAAAAACAAAAACAAAACAAAACAAAACAAAACAAAAAAAAAACAACCACAATCTGTATACATTTCTATATATAATTACTTGAGACGTTTGTTCAGTAAAATTTCCCAGTATGGGATAGAAAACAAAGAACACTGTGGAGACTACCCAAAAATGCCCGATATTTCACTGATTACTATTTAAGCTACAGTATAGATCAGTGTCTGCCCAAATCAACTGACTTTCCTCTAAGTCTGAAACATAAGATAAATAGACAAATAATAAGTTTTTTTTAGAAGTAAGAAACCTATAGACATGAAGGTCACAAAAGCTCTATTAAGAAAGCACTGAGATTCACACTCAGCCGGACACACTGCCACACATACTTGTTCTTGTCTCATCTAGAAAAGTAGACTATACTACCAAAAGTCCTCGACTGATTCATCATTTTCTGACAAACAAATTGAACATTAAGAATTTCATGTAAGTTACGTTAAATTTACTGCCAAAAGAGGCTAATGAATGTTTTCACAGAAATTACCCCAAGCAAGTGTGAAGTTCTGGTGGTGATGATACCCTTCCTACAGATTCTCTCATGACATTCAGAGAACTCAGCAGGAGACAGACCATCCGCGTGCACTAATTGGTTCAAAGCAGAATAGACATTTTCCCTTACGTTTCTATGACTGCTCAACAAGGAGCTTAAAACACAAACAGATACTATAATGCCTGCGTATTGTATTTTATCTCCCCCAGTCATGGCTTTTGTACTGGGCTTTTATTTCTATCTGACTATTTATGGAGATTATGCATACATTGATTTATGTCAACAGAGAGACTTCTGTTATGTTCAGCAGATATTGAATCGGGATGTTAATTTTGTATTTTAATGAACTTAACTTTCTTTTAAAATAACTGTTATTTAATGATTTGAGCACACTGGCAGGGGATGTATTTAAACTGAAATTATTTCTAGAGGATAATAGTGTCTTTAAATGTCCACTATAAAATGCATGTATTACTGTTATACGTCTGAGTAGGATCTATTTTACACATACATGCACTATGTATGTGCACAGAATAGTAACATACCCGATTTTTAATTCTCTTATATTTTAAATGTGTATATTTTTTTATCAGAGCTTATCGTTGGCAAAAAAAAATTGTATTCTTTGCCTAAGAAATGTAGTACTGGGTGAATTTGCTCTTGATTTTCAAAATAAACTTGGTGTTAATTTGTAACTTTCTATATAGCAGCCGATTAAATTGGGAATTTCCCATGAAATTTGTACTTTTCCGGCATTATTAATATAAATTGCATTAAAAACTTCAGCTTGTTAGCACAGTCAGAGCTTTCAGGATAACGTTACTATTTGATAGATGTCAGGAATTTAACACATGATTTTTTTTAGCAGGCACTGCCGTCCAACAGCAATAAAATGTCCTTCGGAAAACTTTTCCTACCTTAATGTTTTGTTAAGGCACGTTCTATTTTTGTGCAGCTAAAGAGAAAAACAACAAACACAACACATAAAAACCCGACCATAACCACACGAAAAGAATCCACAAATTCCTTATGTGCTTTTGGAGATTGGGAAGAAAAATATACGAGCAGAGTGGAGGGCATGGAGTGTCTTTTCAAGATGTTGTGATGCGGAGGATTTTCTCTCTCATCTCCCAAACCCTGTAGATGGAGCCCTCCACCAAGATCTTGCTGTATCTCTAGCACAGATTGACTTCTTTTGGGTTGATGATGATTGATCGTGTTGTTTTCTTCATTACTTTAAACCTAATCAGTGCTTGGTGTAATTTGAGTAATGATTGCTCATTATTGGCAATTGTGAAGTTTAAGGCTTTCTTCATTTTACCTCACAAGACAGCCAGTTGGGAGATGCTCACACATCCCCATTTGGGCAATGCTGGAGGTTAGGGAAGGGGAAGCCATCAGCAGTGATAGGCAGCAGTGAGAGCTTTGTGTGAGTTTATTACCGCATGTTTTCTGGGCAGGGAGCTCCTGGTGTTACCCCGATGATCTGCTGTGATCCTGAAAAAACGAGTTTCTTAGCAGTCTATATCACTGAGGCCTTACTGAAATTCCCCAGTTCAATAAATCACGCTATTTCTTAATAATGTGTCTTATAAAGTGATATGGATGGATTTGAAAATAAAAGGTTTTTTATTTCCTAAAAAAAGAATGGAAATAAGAAAAGATAATGAATGTGGATCATCTGCGGGCCAAAACTATACTGTTTCTCATTATACAAATTCTGCTGCTAACTTTGTTATTTTGAATTAAGAATAAGGGGTATTATTGCATAATGGAGTGGTTGATTT
This sequence comes from Gallus gallus, assembly GCF_016699485.2. NCBI lineage: Eukaryota > Metazoa > Chordata > Aves > Galliformes > Phasianidae > Gallus > Gallus gallus. Next base: position 16,307,984 of record NC_052541.1, on the reverse strand, counting down.
ACAGGCGCTAAGCTTGGTGAGCAGAGAAAAAGATGTTAAGCTGTTCAGTAGCCGGAGGACACACCATGGGAGTCTGGCTAAGCCCTTCGTTTGTGCTGAAATTATGCTAAGGACATAATGAAAATCTATATAAATCAGAAAATTTCAGACTCGCAGTTATGGGAGCAAGGACAGTTTTTCTCCCTGGGCCTATTTCTACAGTTACAGCACTATCTAGGAATGGATGGTTATAAATAATGATTTATCCTAACGTAAGGAGAAGGAAAATATGTATCCTTTCCATATCATTGGTAATTCTTACCACTTGCTTCAGCCGTGTGAAGCCAACGGCCTTGTGTGATACTTCACAAAATGTTTTACCGTTCACAAAAGCTGCTCTGTAGTTCAGGTGGGATAAAACACAGTTCTTCTGCTGGGTACCGCAGTTTTACCTACCCTGTACTCACTGCTTTTAGTTTGTGCTCCCATTGACACATATCGTTCAGTAATTATTTGGAAGCCAATACTTTAACCAAAGCATTTTGGAGGTTTTTTTTTTCAGTTGCCTTTTACATCCACCAAAAAAAAAAAAAAAAAAGAGAGACAAACCAAAAATCCCTGCTGCAAACACACAACACACAAACCTCAATTTGTTCTACAGTAAACCACTAATTCTGGGGTGAAAGGGTATCCAGAGGCATCAACGGGGCTTGCACGGAGCTGTTCGCTCTTTGTAATTCCACCAGGCATTTTGTAGCAGAGAAAGCAGGGATGCTTTTCCTCTCTCCCTCACTGAGCTGACACCGAGCAGCCAGGAGCACAGTATCAGTGACACACCGGGCAGCTGAGGTGCCTCCAGAGGAGGAGGGTATGCACCTCCTACCCCACGGGATCACACAGCCTTCGGGCAGCTCCAGTGCATGCCGCAGCGCTGATAGAAAGAGCCTGAGCGACAGAGCAGCCGCTTGCTGGAGGGGACACGATATCTCATTTGCTTAAGTTAGACCAGGGGAGAAAGCTTGGCTTTTTTTCTCCCTCCTTTATTTTTTCTACTTTTTTTCTTTTTTTTTTTTTCCTTGAAGAGAGACTACTACGACTATGCAAGTAAAAAATAAATACATTGTGATATTATAACATCACAATAATGTGATCGTTTGAATTCATACTGAGAACAGTAAAAACAATATGTTTTCTGATTGAATTATTCAAGCTCTTAGCTTTTAAGTTTCAATTATAGATACAAACAACTCCATGCAAGAGAAACTGAACAATAAACAGCATTTTCAAGACGAGGTATAAAAAGCAGTGAGTTGAGGAAAACGATTTTTTTAAAGATGAAAGCGTAGCCCATCATTGGGATCCGATCTGAGAGAGTAGAAGTGCTGCAAAGCACAGTGCTGCTACAGAGCAGACTCTGCTACTCCAGGGGTAACACCACACCAAATTCCTTGGCTGTGACTCTGACTTATTCAGTAATTACGAGCAAGAAAGAAAAGAGCCGTGTGATAAGGGTATGGTCAAATACTGAGTCTGGATGGAGAGTAGCTTGTGGAACCTTTAAAAAAGCATAGGAGGCAAAAAAAGAAGTTTTAAATTCTTAGAAAAGCAAAAAGAGAAAAAAAAAAGGTATGCATTTTTTAAAAAACAATGTGGATGGTTTGCCACTGTAAATATATATATTAAAAAACCTATCAAAATATAAGTGTGTGTCTATCTTCTTCCATACAGACCAGTACTACCACTACTTACATCCTAGAAGGCTTTGCAAAACATGTTATAGCCTTACAAGTCTGTGTAAGCAGAAATAAACTGCGCAGTGAAGCCTACACAGATGTGAACTGCATTAAATAAGAATCATTCCGTTTTAATAAAGATTGAAACCATAACAGAAAAACAGGGTATTTACAGCCCCAAATTAACTCACCATGTTCTTACTACAATCCATGTTACTGCTTCTAACCTCCTCCCAACCATTCTCTGATCTTATGTCTTCATTTGGGGCTGATGCTACAAGCCTGTGTGCGTGTATTTACAGTTCCTTTACTAATATCACAGAAGCCAGCTGTGGTGTTGATGGCGGGTGTTGCTGACCTAATGAGGCAAAGCCATGTAGGGCTGTTTAACTTTATGCACCCTGAGTAGCTGCACGTGGGTCAGATGCTGAAATTCCCCTCTATCGAAACGTGCAGAACTGAACCACAGAATGTGTTTGCAGCTCTCATGCTTTTCCCTCTTATCTTGGGACAAAAAGCATTACTGTAAACTTCGGAAATAGCTATTAGCAAATTTGCTGTTTATAGGGATTATCTTTTTTTGGATAGATTTTAAAACATCAGTAAACATTTTGTTCTCTGTGAGGGAATCCAAGTAAAATCAGTTACTCTGAAAATTTAATTCATCCTCTAAAGAGCCACCTTTTAATGAGAATTATTCATGGCCAAAACCATTTGATTTCCCACAGTCCCCGGAAACATTTTGGACATGCAGATACATCAGAAGCTCCTGTTTCTCCCTAATGAATTCCTGGAGATACCAGAGCCATTGACTCCTGAGTATCAGTCACTGTTCTGGGGAGCGGTGCAGCCCTCTACTCCAACTTCTGGCTTCCCATTTGTGCTCAGGAAGAAACTGCTGGGAAAAGCCGTGGCTCTGTCTGACAGATGAGGCTGTGCTGGGTCAGCCCTGCACTCAGTGCATGGCTCCTGCATGCAGCCACAAGCACGGCAGGCTATTCAGTGCGGGCAAGACTTCTTTTGCTAGCAGAGCTGGTTTGTATTGATTTAAGATGCCCACCGAATCACATTCTCCTGTAACAGTACTCACTTGTCCAATAAGCCAATAGTGTGTACCTTTAGCTGGAAAAGAGGACAGCAGACTAGTTGGAACCACTGAAGAGAACCTAGCAAGGTTGAATCGACCTTTTACTTAACATACGCTTGTGGTCATTTTCAATACAGATAAATAAAATACATGACCAGGCTGCATTCCAATAGATAGTGGAAACAAAAACCATCAGACCCACGTAGATATGAGCACAAACTGAAATACTATAAACAATTTTTTCCTTTCTGATTTGATATCTAATTGCTTGTTAAGCAACGTATATATGCATATAATTTCAAATACCTGTAACTAAAGAACTCCTAATAACAGAATTTCCACTTTTTGGCATATTTTTCATCGTTTATCATCATGATTAGTTTTAGATTAGACCAATATGTATTACCATTTTAAGTTGTTTTGAATGAGATTCAGTATTGATTGCACGTGTTTTCCCACATCAACGTGAACAGAAAATGAATGATAAATACACTCTCTATGGATGTTTTGAATATAGCAACATTTGGGGGTTAATGAAGGTAAAGGAAAAACTCTCAGATAGAATCATTGGCCTCCTGCCACAAAACCAGAGAAGTAACTGGAGCTGTAATTTCCAGTGTTGTGAGAAATGAAATATGACTTCAAAACATCAGGTCTCCAAGCATAGCACCTTGGCCTACATACAGGTTTTAGGCCCATCCACCCCATGAACAGACCCACGTGCTACTAACCAATGGAAACTGTGGGCTAGTGGCTGCAGCAGCATTCCTCTTTTATTCGCACATATTGGAGGAAGAGGTGGATAGATGACACCATATGTCAGAAATAATTACAATGCTATTGAGTCTCAGTATGACAAAGGGGAAAGTAATGACTTTGGCTAGGGCCAGAGAGAATATAAAGCAAATTTTAAAAAATAATATAAAATAAGGCCAGTGTCTGGGAAGATCATCAGAACGGAGATTGGATGAGAATAGCAAATTCTGAAGCCAGTTCTTATGGTTTTCAAGCAAAACAACAATCTACCTCACTGATCATCCATGGGAAATTTTAGTTATTTATTTTCTGCACTCTGGAACAAAACCAAAGTGTCTTTTCAGCTGGACTGCCACACTCAAGTGCTGGCTGACATTTTTATACAATGTCATTCAAGAGCAAAATCATACCTGCTCCACTTGGTGCTGTTCTTCAGGCTGAGAGTTCAACAGGTCATAAGAGGAACCCATAAGGATCAATTGCATGGGGGTTGATTTCTGAGGAAGCAGATTTTGAGGAATCCGGACACAGCCTTTTTCCTTTTGAAAATCATAAGCTTGTCCAACTGAGATCAACAGGTCTCTTTGTTTGCACAGATTACTGTTTTTCCAGTAATCCCCTGAGCTGTAACTGCTGTACCACTCCAGTTCCCTGGCACTGGTCCTGCAGCCCAGCACTCTGCCCCTGCCCCAGCTTTTGTCAGACTCTCCCATCTGTGCCTCCTTCATTGCTAGTTGGGCAAATGAGCCTGGCCTGAACTGAGAACTGAAAAATTTTAGTATGTTTTGAGAGAATTTTTGTGTGCTTCTTTGAGCAAAGAAAACTGAGCTACAGGACTGTATGGCTGTCCCAAGGGATGATTTAGAGGTGCAATCTGCCTGAGAAACTGGTAAGATCTTGGAATAGCAAAATACTGCAGCAAAGTACCCCTCTAAGAGAAGAATGAAGCCGATCAGATGAGCATTAAAAAGATGATGGTGAACCTTGCAACACTAATTTAAAAATCAACTTAACCTACTGGAAAGTTAAGAGGCCTCACAAATATATCCCTCTCTTTGCTAAATTGTTCCTGCCATTGGACTTCTTGTCTCGCAAGTTCATAAGCAATCCCACTGGGAAAGAACAGCAAATATGAGCTGTTTTCCAGAAGTAGTCTAAAGCAAGCCTTACTTCCCAAATCCTTCTTAAAAATGTTCAGTCCTATCTAAAATGACAGCAAATGGTGTACAGCAGTAATGTTTAGCACAGGGCCAGATCAGAAGAAGGAGGCCAATTTATACCAGATGAAGAGCCAACTTGCAGGGGCAGCCTGCTGGTACGGGGCTGCAGCTCCAGCCCCACAGACTGCAAAGCCCCCACTCAAGCCCTCTAGGGGCTTTGCTGATAAAGAGATTTAAGATTCTTTTTGTACCTCTGGTAGCTCAGCAGCAGAAATTTCTGCAGCTGGATGAAACGCCTGGAGTTACGGATTCTGTTTCCCTACTCACTCCCTTGGCAAGCTGTGCAAAAATAACAGGAGCTCCTGAAGGACACTGTGGATCATGTGGATGTCTGCTATAGCAGGAGGCAGCTCCCTTTGTCTGAAAAGGTTCTGCTCACTCCTACCCTCCTGTGTTTTCTATCCCTGCTGTATAAACATGTCCAGTTATGCCACTTGACATCAAAATAGTTGCCAAGTGAGTCTGCTTCTAAGGTAGAATTACTCTAGTGGGAGGATAAACTAATAAATTTCCCAGACCTTCTCCCTCTCCTCTTGAATAGCCAATGCACCCCCTAAAGTAAATGATTTACTCTAGACCAATGGGCAGTATTTTGTGAAGCTTCACATTCAGGTCCTGGTAACATATAACTTTCAAGTATTCACTTTGACCCCCACCCCTCCCCCCTTCATTCTTGGAACATTGCTCTTTGGCAATTGAGAGTATTTTTCCATCGTGCTGATGACTTAATTATATAAATAAATCTTTGAGGCTGATATGGTTGCCTTTAAGTTTTGTTCCTTGGCTGAACGCCTCTTCTTCTCCAAAATACTGTCAAGTATGAGTAGGACAGCATGGGAAAAAGAAGATTCTGGTCCTCACTAGTGCTCTTGTCATATTGTACTAGTGGAAATCAGAAGCCTTAATGTGGAGCTATAACCCTAGGAAAAGAGAACTAGAACAACCCGTACCCTGAGGCAGGATCATTCTCTTTAAAGCAAAATGAAGGAAAGAGTTGAAAATATGTTCCCTTTGTAAAAGACGTTGATTCTCTGTAATGTTAGCGGGAAGTAGCTGCATGCTTCAAAGAGGAGCAAACATATTCACTTCGGTCCTTTAGACAACAGTGCTCCAAAGGGGAAATAACAATAACTATTTATTTTAAACATATTGGGGCCATGCAGAGTGTAATACTGAATGTCATCTCTTATCTGCCATGAAAAGACACCACCACCATAAACACCTGAGCGGAAACGATCGCCCGCAATCCTACATCATCTCTGTCATATGCAGGCATTTCCTTGCCTGCTTGTTTGCTCAGATTACATGCCCTTGAGCAGTATGTCAGATACCTGAACACTGATTAAACCTCACAGCTGACCTAACCCATTGGGAAGAAATGTTCATGTATCAAGGAGAAGAAATTCTGCCTGGTTATAACTGTGAAACCCAAATACTGTTCAAAATAGGCCAAACACAGAAACCTACATCCCAACTCTTGGATCTTTCAGGATCTCAGAGTCCAGATTCAAACTTTGCTACAAAACAGCAACACTGCTTCAGTATGACTCAGAGCCAGTTCTTTGGGGTCAGAAAGACAACGTGATTTAAGATGAAATGAGACTTCTTTATTACTAGCAGTATATATCTTATTCCATGGCCTTGGTTGGTTTTCTTTGTTTGCTTGTTTTGTTATTTTTTTAAGAGCCAAGCCTGAGAAGGCAAAAGCAAGCCTTCCCCATACATGTCAACTATGAGTCCAAGCATTCCTTACTGGTTATTTATGAAAGACTTTCTTGGCTGGCTCTTAAGAGCTTTCCTTATCAGTTTAATCATAATTAGTTTATTATTGCTCCCCGTAAAGTCTAGGAAATCAAACCCAAGTACAACATGATTTAAAGAGCTTGTGTTATAATTTTGATCTCAGCATCCTCTCATGCTTTCAGATGGCGGGGAAAACTCCCTGCAACTCAACAACATTCAAAAAACTGTTTTGATTAGCAAAACTGTTATCCAGTCCTCTTGCTTGATCCCCAGTTGATGGACTTACAGATAAAGTTTAAGTCCTGAAATGCTCAGCAACTACAAGGTGTACAATACAACCACCCCCAGAGGATTCAAGCATTTCACAAACTGTTTCCAAATGGTGCTCTGTAGTTAACCCTGCTTAAAATGCAAACTGCTCCAACAGGTGGAAGCAGTTTTGAACTGTGTATGTCCCCTGTTAGTTTGAGAAGGGATCGTTTGTATCACAAGCGCCATAAGGTAAATGTCGTTGTTTAGAGTTCAGAACACAGAACAGAGTGAATGTTTTCCACTGTGGCAGTGTCCATAAGGCAGAGTTATGAGCTACAGGAAAAAAATTACAATTAACCTGGTGCTCCATGTAAGCGTTCTCTTACCTTGTAAGTAAAGGGAACAGAAAAGCAGGAATTTGCCTTTTTGGCCTACTGCTCTTCCTCTGTTATCTGAATGAGGTCTATCTGCGCCAGCATAAAGATAGCTCAGAACAGCTTCTGGTGAATTCAACACATTCTGTCAGCAATACTTTTGGTGGGTGGTGACCAGGGGCGTAACTTATCAAATACACCAAGAGCTACAATGGACACACCATGGGATATTCCAGAGCCTCAGCCTTTTGCAGCAGTTCAGTGACTCAAGTTCACTTAGACTTTAAAAACTGAACCCACTATTCCAGTGTTTAACGGATTGCTGGAATTCCAGCCATAGTTTGAAACCACAAAGGTTTAAGGTGCTGCTATATCCTTTTTTTTTTCTTTTTTTCTTCTTTTTTTTTTTTTTAACATGGATACTATGCAGAAATTTTGATGATAAAGTAAGAAATTTTGTTGCTGACCAAATCTATGAAAATAATACAGAATTATCAAGAGTGGCCACTTATGGCAGGAAATATTTCCTCTGATATATCTGCTATACTTCCAGTAGCAGTGTACATACATATTATAAAGGAATTTGCTTGAAAGTGTGTGATTAGATAACCCATCTCATATTTAATATTAATTTATGAGCATTAGGCAATTTCTTACAAAACCTTTTAAAATCAGCTCATTGTCACGGAGCCAATCATTTCTATCAGCCCTTGTACTCAGGTAGTAAAATTCCATAATTCACTTCACCAGATAACTCTCTTAGCGGAAGGCTTTGCTAGTGCTCGATACAGTATCATCAATACTAAGGAATACTAATATTTCTCTCTAAAGGCATCATTCGTGATGAAGGAAGATGTCCTGTATCTGCTAGTGGCATCTCTGATCCTAAATGATCCTATTCTCTGAATGTAAAAGCACACAGCTGCTCAGAGGCACACAGAGATTCAGCAGTTCTGTGTTGCAGTCTCAGCTCTGCCACTCGCTCCTCTTAAAGATTTGGACAAATCATTTAAAACTCCTAAGCGTGGGGCAGCTGCTCAGACAAAGCAAAGCTTGACTTGGTTGGTTACACCAAGAACATCCACCACTTTCTCCTTTTCTCCGTCAAAGCTTCTAAGAAGTAATCGGGAATGAGTCAACACGAAGACATGTAAAGCACACCTAAGAAGTTATAGGAATCCAAGATACATGAAGCTGGGGCTACTGATATTGCCGTGGAAGACTTAGAGAGATGCAGATAAAACCTTACAGCCTCAGTATCTGTACACTGCTACAAAGAGAACACAGATTCAGACACAGATTCTGCCTTGCTTCTGGGTTCATGTGAGTCCAACTGGGAAATATGATTAATTTGATAAACAATTCCAAAGTTCCTAAACTACTGAAGATTGTGAAAGGGTAAAGTATTATTAGCATTATGAGTCTGTCTGAACAACAGAAAGCAGATTTGGATTTACGGGTTTGCTTTCTTTGCCAAAGCTGGGTGCTGAACATTCAGTTCAGTTTAGTCTGCAGAGAGAGACCCATTCTGACATTTAGATCTGATTTCTGGTTTCAGATTCCAAATGCACTCAAAGTCTCTAATATTTATTGCAAGAGGTCAGATTTGCTTTACCCAGCAGTGCTGCTGCAGCACCATGGCCAGCCCAGCTGGCATTCCAGTCCCACAGTCACATCCATGTTTTCTCCTCACGTTCCCACTGACAATTTGAGGCCCCAGTCTGAACACAGAAACTTCAGGAGCAACGAAAAGTTACACATCAGAGTACAAAAGTCAGTGTGGGGTTTGAGACATCATTTGGTAAAAAGACATCTAGCAACACAAGAGCTAAGGATATACAAGATGTTTGTGGAACTTCATTACTCAAAAAATTAGTTAATAAATAAAACGTGCTTCATATGTACTTGCTATGAAGTAATCTACATCACATAATAATCCAGTAAGTGGGCTGTAGCTAATGTAACACTAACAGTCTTTCAAAAAACTTCTTTTTTCATGGAGTAGAAATGAAACAGGAAAAGCCCATTCCCTTTCTGGTATTTTGCAGAGTTTGATTCATATGAGACTTCAATTAGCATTTCTCTTGATAAGAATTTGACAAACTATTATTTAAATTATTTCCACTGCCAGGTCTTTGGGAAAATTACACTCACTGCCAAACAGTCTGTTAAAAATATTGCCTAACAAGTCTGCATCTTCCACACCTGAGAATTTAAGCAGATGCTTTATACAGAGAAGAAGAGGAGCTCCCTCCCAGCATCCACAGTGGAATTTCACGTTGCATTAATGGTGTCCAAATTCCTTCCCACCAGACACATTCCCTACCAAATCATGAATAAAATACATCTTCTGCTCAGGCATTAAAACACAAAGGAGGAAACACATCAGCTGTGATGTCTTAATGAGGAAGGCTGAGGGAGAAAAGGTAAAAGGCGCATAACCATAAAATAATGTTGCTTTTTTGCGGCATGCTTCTTCTTTACATACATCTCATAATGTCAGCTGGCTATGTTAGCTACCGTGTAATAATGAAGTTTGAAGATGTATATATTCTAATACTCAATAGGTATTTGAAGATTAAATCCGATCATGCTAAATAAAATCTTACTGTTGTTTAGCACTTAACACATTAGAAACAGGGCAAAGAATTACTGTCTGATACTGGTGAAGACAAGGATTACAAAGTGAGTTCAGAGTATTCAGAGCTAGATAAAGTGTTTTGGTAAAACATCTGTTATCCAAACCCCAGAATTCTCAATGACTCTGGACAGTCTATAAAGTGCTCTAGCCACCAAAACAACTGAGACGTGATGGGAGCTGCTATTTCATGGCAGTTCTGCTATCTGAGGCTGCAACCTCATGAGGATCAGTTTTGTGATATTTCAGGCATAGAAAGGAAAGAAGGCTCTTCTCAGAAGGCTCTTCTCTTTTTGAATTGAAAAAGAAGATGAAAGCCTGGGACAAATTCCACTCGGGGACTGAAAATTCACTGCCCTCTCATAACATTCACGAGGCTGTTTCATTTCTAGAGTAGAATAAAAGACAGCAAAATAATATAAGATAAAATGGAATAAAATAATGGTAGCTGATAGTTAAGAACTTTGTAACAGAAGCCTGAGGACTACAAGTTGCTAAGATAGATACACTGTACTTTCCAAGACGTGATCCATGATTTCTTTAACACAATAATATTTTAATCAAGGCTATGTGCAAGACCTGTACAACATCCGTCAATAGCTTCAGGTGGTTTTAGGGAAGAATATGCTGGCTGTGATGTTGCAAGGTAGGGCAACAGCCTCAGCGTATAAACTGAGTTCCCATAGTCCCCAAGCTACGCTGACCAATGTGACAGAGATGTCGACAGCACTGACCTTCTCAACTGAATCTCCAAATGGAGAAACAGTCATATTTTCCTCTTCATATCATTTTTTCCTTATGCCACAAGGGAAATTACACAAAATGCATAAATAAGCTGGAATGAACAGAGCTAGACACATTTCATACCCTTCAGAGAGTATGCCTCATCACCTCTCTCTATAGTCATTCAAAGATGGGGAAATTATTGTTATCAGGTTAGAAGTTTGCTTGAATAGTTATTTAAACTGGTTAATCCTGCAAAACCCTCTCTTTCACAAAGATAGGTAGCTTTGTATTTCCCCACCCAGCACCAATGGCAGAAATCTCTCCCTTTCTTCACTCTGTTCTCAGTGCGAAGGCAGGACCTAAAGGACAGAATGAACTGGGAATGTGAGTTGTTCCTGGGTTAGCACTGTGTGATATTACAACCTGGTAAAATCCTCACTCCTTCCCTGTTTTCCCAGTTGCAGACTGCTACCAGCAGCTACATATTGCCTTTGGCCTGGGAAGTCAATGCTGTGGCCCTGAGGAGGTGTCACAACGGCCAACACTTGCTACCCGTGGTCAATTTTGAGATGGAAAAATCTTTATTTCCTTATTCCTCTCCACTACAACATGGGAGTTTCTTCACGGGTTTCCTGGAAACTTGGATAGTTTTGTGGTAGTACAGATGGAGAAGAAGAATGTCCTTCAAGCTCTTAATGTCAATAAACCTCGCTGAAAACCTTTGCTCGTGTGAGTGCAACCATCCACATCTCATTAGGTCACAGCCAAACAACCTGTAACAAATCTGGAATTTTCACAAATGTCCTAAGATGGAAGGAATTGATTTGTTTCATATCAGAAAGAAAAAAGATTTTTTTCAGAAAGGTTCTGAATATTTTTATTTTATACTGAAAAAAGTCCACGGATCACTGCAGTGCATCTGTGTAAGATTCTGGACGTAAAGAGTTGCCCTGAATTTCATTTCTGCATAAAGAATCAGCTCTGGATACTTCCTGCAATAACCAAATGAGGTACCAAACAGTTACCGATCACTGTCATCAACGATATGGTTAATTGTTTCCTTTTGCTTCGATAAACAATAGTGACATCTCTGACAGACCAGTCGGGGAATCATTGGTGAAGGATGAAGCTTATGGTAAGAGTATTGAGGTACTGCTGGCCCAGATTCCCTGTACAAATTAACACTGGTTTCCAGCTTTGCTAATGAACGGCTGTTACACTTTGCAGCTGGAGGTTTCTACTGCAACCAATTCTGAAAGAATTTTAGAGGTAGAAAAAGGGACGGGCACAGAGACTGAGAAAGCCTCGTTATCGCAAGGGACCATCATTTGGACGTTTCCTTTAAGAGTGAATTATATATGATAATGGCTTCATTGTCATCAAATAGAATACAATTAATTTTATTTTTTAGTATGTTATCAGCAAGCAAACCACCAGTATTAGCTAGATACCATCTGGGAGTGACAGTTTCCTTATTACAAAATATGTAAAAATATGGACTCCCTTAAGGAATCTGTTGCACTACATCTGCTCTGATTTTTGTTATATGCTAATGGATTTTAACCCAGCATATGAAGCATGTAAAAAAAATAACAGAAAATTTTCAACTAAATTACTTGTTTCACATTTAAAGTGTCACAAAGACAGAGACAGCCACATATGCAGCCTTAGCTACAGGGGACTGGGAAGAAACAAAGAAGTAAGGAAGAGGCATTTCTTACCTGCTGTTTTGTTATCCAAGCCTCCCTCTCAAGAGGGATTCTAGCTGCCCACATAATTAAGGCCACTTGATATGTGAAGGAAGTATTGGGGCTATACACAGCTAAATCTCAAACAAGCTGAGGTGATAACAAAAGATTGTGACTGCTGAAGCACAATTATCTTCCTTATTTCCCTCTGTTTATAATATTTTAAACAATCACAATGATTAAAATGGGCTATTACAATTAAGAGTCTATTCTCCGGGGTAGCGGGTTGGCTTTTCGCGGTCTTTACACACTTCCTTAACTTCACTCACAACGATCACATCCTGAGACTGCTGGCATGACAAACTACTCAGGCAGGTAATGACGAGCTGTCTGGACCAGACTGAGAATACGGTGGATTAAAAATGCTCACAGTTGAAATACTGGTATCATCTTTTTTGAAAGAATGACCCACCACCAGCGCTGGAAATAAACGTGCTGCAAACGCAGGGCAAAGGAGGGCTGTTCTATGGGTTTGTTTTGTGTTGTTTGTTTCCTTGGCTTTTGGTGCTGTTGTTTTTCCCTGTACAATTACGCAGAGCTGTAGCTTTAGGCTAACAGAATTTTTGCACTTGTAAAGCAGTTTGGTATGAATTGCTTTTCCATGGATCTGTGTCCCCAGGCCCTGCAATGTGAAATATACCAGGCATTACGTTTTCATTAGCATCAACACAGGACGTTTCTATGTATTAAGCACTAAAAAATATTTCATGATCTGTTTACACTTCATATATATATATTAATTAGAGCCGGGAAGTTTTTGACTGCACATAAGCTTTTTGCGTAACTTTTCTTTAAATAAAAGTAATGCACTGCCAGCTGTGGAGTCCCAGAGATTTTCCAGACTATTTGGAAAGACTATCTCTTCTCTTGTTTGCGCGTGTATATAAACATGCATATATAAATATATACATACGCATAGGGCCACACGCATAAATGCTCACACATAAAAGGTATTATTGTTTACAGGTGTAAAGATGTAATTCACGCTGGAGTTCTAAATGCAACATTTTGTAGAAGGAGATACCGTAGAAGTGTTGTCCCTGAAATGAGCACAACTGCCATTAATGTAAAGAGGAGGGAAAACTTCTTTATGCCTTTCAGCACTTACATGCTTTATTCACAGTCTCCTGTGCAACAAATGGAAAGAGCTTTAGAAATATAAATTAATTCATTTTCACAGCACACTGGCAAGCTAGTTAGATGCTCTTATGCCCACTAATAAAGCCAAAGGGTTGATTTAGGTGTAAAGAAGCTACTGAGTGACAGAATCAGGGAAGATCTCAGGTATCCCCAAGGTCTGCCGTCCCTTTTCTAACAAGATCATGTTGCTTTCAGACAAAGAAACAATCCCTAATCAAGACAAAAGCACAAATCAAAACAGAAAACACTCTCTTTTATCCTTGGTGGCCCAAGTTCAAGTTTTGCAATTTCTAAGATTTCTATTCAGGAAAATACACAGATTGAAAATAGCTATGGCCGGGTCACAAAACGATGACGACAGTACTAATAATAATTGCAAAGAGGGAAGAAAAAATTAAAACAGAAAAGAAAGGGGAAAGATGCTTCTGAATAACAAGTGGGGTAGTTCTAAAAAATAAAACTGGAATTCACTCTAAGATACAATACCGCAAGCTGTATTCTGGGGCTTCCTATTGTTACATGACTTAGTACCTGCTGATTCCAGTCTTACTCAAGCAGGTTAGACAGTTCCACCTAAATAAATCAATAAGTTTAGACACACGAGTGTCATAACAGGAAGCGATGGTTTATGGTAGACGTTTCTGGCTAGACATTACAGCTTGCCCCTCCTCGCCAAATGGGTGACTGCCGTCTCCCCGCAGAGAAAGTGCAGCTGGTATGACAAAGAATGGATTTCTGCTGGGCCTGGGGTAGGGGACGGCATCCGAGAACAACAGTGGGATTTACTGCCCTCATAGGCAGGGAACACATGGTCTCGCACAGCCGACCTGGAGAAGGAACCCAGATTGAAATTCCTCAAGCCCCAGCTTTTGAAGAGGGACAAGACAGGGGAAAGAAAGTAAGCAATTTGCCCTGTTAATGGTATAATGCAAACAACCCCTCAGCTCCTTGATCCCCTGTGCATTCAGAAAGGAGCATTAATTTCCATTACATGGAAACATTTTATAATAAGTGGCAAAGCATTACTGCCTCCTTTGATACTGCAATAGCAAATACTTGTGCTGAGCTACGCTACAGCAGCAGCGAGCTGTGGGCTTGGGCAAGTACCCTGATCAATGCTAACATTCTCTTTCTATAAGCAAAAGTCACCCAAGATAAAGCATACCTCTGGTATTTGTTTGTTTCTTAATGTTTTGGATAAATTTCCCAGGGAAGCTGGAGATAGGACTCACACTGCCTTCCAAAGGGAGCAACTCCTGACACAGAGCAGCAGACTCTTGTCCATGCATCCCAACCTGGCACCTTTCGCACTCTAATTGAGTTGAGATGTGCTCTCAGAAAGCACAGCTGCATTCACCTTCAGCAGCCCTTCTTAGACGCTCGCTTTCTGAATCTGAGTCAGCATCACCCTTGATTTCTGTGTTGACAGAGTCAAGAATACCGAGGTTTTCTGTACTGATAGCGTGGTAGCACCTACTTCGTGGTGTGTTGATTTGGGATTTGAGCAGTAACTGCTGAGTGCTGGATGGGAGAATTAGAGTTCACCCACTCAAAGAGCTGAGGATTCTCCAATGGCATAGTCAGGTGTGCGTTAGAAAAGGCCAAGGGGGACTTTATAATGGATCTCAATGAAGTCAGAGCCAGACTATCATTCCCGTGTATTTCTAACAAGATGTTCAGGAACAGATTTAAGTGGTACTTAATGTTCCTCCACCTCCAGTTCGTGCCGTCACTAGGCGCTAAATAAAAACGACTTACACCCTAGCTTTGAACTTTGTGAGCCAGCACAACTGAGCAGGGCTTGCTGAGTGGCCCACAGAGTTCAGGTTCACGGAGACATAATTAAAATACACAAGACAGATTTCCACTGAACTCCACCTTTGACTGTTTCACAAACAACCTGGATGCTTTTCTTTCCTTCTGACTTCCAACAATGATTTTTTCTTTTCCTTCCGATACTCAATCCACTTGTATTTAAGATTAATGGCTAGCTGCTTGGCTAAGGACAGTTTTGCCATTGTAACTTTTAAAAGCAGTGGCATGCTATTTTTTCCAGCCATATTTCCTCCCTAACTTAATGAGAGAGAAGCATACACCAACAAAAAAGAGAAGTCATGGACAACCGATGTACAAAAGTGAGGCAGGAGAGTATAAGAGATCCAGCCCCTTCCCCCACATTCCCACCATACCTGTATTTGATGCATGTTCTGCTCAAAGCAGAAGTCTCTTTAGGCACATTTATATGGGGGAGCTCAATTTTAGGCACCAATAATTCCTGCGAGTCCTCTGTCTAGTATTCCCATGGATGACCTATGGCATCCAGCAACGTGTGTGGAAAATTTGGGATCTAAATATGACTAGAACTGATGGATCAATAGAATCGGGGTCAGAATTACAGTTTAAGGAACTTAAGAAGGGCTGATGTGCTCTGTAACAAGTAGACCCAGAATGCCCAGTTGGGAACAGAGAGCACACTTCCCGTGCTGTTTTTGCACTTGTGCAGACATGGTGCTCAAGCTAGTCAATTAACTTAGCTTGTAGTTTTATTCTTAATATAAAAAATTCCATTGTAGAGAGAAGAGGAAAGTTTTGCCTTGGCATCTTTCCATGCGTCACACTGTACTGGACACTTTCAATATCTTTCTCGTCATGCAAATCCTATATCCCACTAAACTGCCAGCCAGTATTTTGTATTACAGCTTTCTGCGAGCAGCTAAACTTGGTTAATGAAGCTCGTGTTTATTACAGAAAACGTCCTAAAAGAATCGGATGTCTGTGAATCCCAGGCTCTCAAATTAACTTAGATATTCTCCTTTCTCTTCTTGGTATTCATACACATACTACCTAATCATCGTTTCACTCAAATATATGAGAATGCTGTGATTCAAACCTGGCACTGACCTCCAAAAGTTCTTAAGGAGATACCAGTGAAGGCATGACTAGAAAGGCAGACCACAGTGGAGGAAGAGTGAGAGGTCTGTTTCATGTCAATGTTTCAAATTACCCTAAGGAAAGGAATGCACATTTTTGCTTCTGGGAAGCTGGCTTTGGCAAGTGGGCAAAACAGTGCAAGAGATCTGATATGATGTCAATACCAGATCAAAGAGACTCATCAAGTCAGCTAGTGAGTGAGCTGGGAGCCCAGGGAATTGCTGCTGGAATCCCTCCTGCTTTGGTGCTTTGCAAATTTCTTACACTTAGCAATACAACTAAGGATTGCTTTTCCTTCGTCCTTGCAGATCAACAGATTTGTACTGAAGGCATAATTTTAGACTCTTCCTATCTTTGATTGCTTTGAGCACTCAGCTTTCACAGCACATCAGCATAGCTTTACTCTCCACCTGCAGTCCCCACAGTTCAGGGACTTTGCTTTCTTCTTTTGCTCCCTCCCTAAATTTTGAGAACTGGCGAGTTAAGAAGTATCAGTATTGATTCAGAGATTTAACACGTTAACTTCAGCAACAGCAAAAGACGGGCAATTTGAGCTTCAGAAATGCTGAGTGGCTTTTCTTACCTTTTGAGAAAAGAGCTCAGAAAAGGCAAGTGAAAGACTTATGTCAGTGATCTATTTAAGAAGTCAGCAACCAACAATGTTAGCTTTATAAATTTACAACTGAAATACTCATGTCATTGTAACTTGAGACATAATAGCAAGCCGTATTTTAGATGAAGGTATATTCATTTTTAAGACATACTGTCATGGAAACTGCTCTATACAAAAAGCTTCACCGTGAGTTTTGTTTTGTTTGTTCAAAAACAGGCATATCTGGATGTCTTGATATTTAAAAGACACAGGGATATTATTTCATTTTACTGTAGATATATGGCATGAGATTTATGCAGGATAATTCAAAACAAGTGTTCTCAGACTCTCTCCTGTCTGTGGATCACAGCTTCAGAGATTCTGAATGGATTGCTAATTGGTGCCTGACAGGCAATCACGAACAGCAGCCACTCCACCACTCTGCTCTTAGAGAAAAATGGGTAAATGTGTTGTGTATACACAGTTCCCTCATAGTATGATTGCAAGCAAGAGAAGGAAAACAAGTTGCACTCAGAAGGAGCACTCAGGACCACTAGAAAGTGCCAAAAGTACAGGCTGAGGACCACTGAATACAGCATATTCATCTTAAAATGTCAAATTGATTCGGGCTTAGAGTGACAATCTCAGGTTGGGGAAGTGTTTGTTCAGCTAACAAGGGCTCTAATGCCCAACAAACTCTTGCCATTCATTTCAACAGCCTCTGTGCAGGCCCCGCATTGGTTCCCTCTGTGTACAATGATTCTCTATCTATATAGCAGTGCATTTCCACTCTGTGCTTCACAAAATCTCACCCCAGGTCTGGTCTCTGGGTCTGTTTCTTACAGCGGGCACCATGCCCTCTTTCCCTCCCATTTTCCTACGAACCTTCAGCTTTCCTCTTTCTCCCTTCCTAATCCACTGCCCCAGTGACTAAAGGTTAGCAAAGTTGGCACAACAGATAAGAGCTCTGCAATTGGAAATGACAGGTGACCTTTCACAGCGTTGCCTGTTGCTTATTTGATACTAATGAAGCTCTGCCAAAAAATAGAAAGGATGAAACAATAAGGCAAATCTGTTTAAATATTTAGTAATCCCTTAGATATCCATGTAGCTACTCACACTGCTGTAAATCCCTAGTAGCTTCTCCAGGTTTAGTGAAATTATTCCGTGTTTACGGCAGGAAAAACAACACGAGAGTCCTGCAGAGTAATCTTAGTTTACAAAATAAACAGGAGTCCGGGTGCTCTGAGGGATCTACACTCAAACAATCAGGACCCTCCAGTGACTACAAAATTTGGAGGTATGCCAAGCTTGCCATTTATTGTTGGTTTATTCTGTTTGTTTTCAAGCACAGGTGTTTTCTTCTTTCTTTTTTTTTTTTCTTTCTTTCTTTTTTTTTCCCCCAGCAGAGTACCCTATTCCTTTAAAACCCTGTGTTATTTTAGTGCAAAAGGGTCTCTCTCCTCCACTCTGCCTCTCAGCCTTGAGGTTCACATTGCACTGATAGCACTAATCTCTGAAGAACCTTTTCAGGATCAATGATTAGAGTACTGCTAGCCCCTTGTTTTGCAGACTTTTTAAAATAAAATAAAATAAAAAAAAATGCCCAGCACAATCAGGACACATTCCTTTTCATCTCCGTCTTTCTCATAATTTTCCATGGCAGAGTTCATGTCAAAAATGCTTGGTTTCCACCCTCCACCCAATTGTAAGCTCTTCAAAGGGAGAGAATAAAAGTTAGAGCCTGAATCCCAGAGCAAATGCTCCTGCAGCCATGCTCAAGCCAGCTTTTGAAGTCTTTCGGCTCACCTCTTGATGCCAGGCAGGCCCCTATTATTACCAATGTTGTTAGCCATTTCAGCTCCATTTCCAGGCCTACATGGACAAGAGAGCAAGGGAGGCCCTTTCATGTCAGGCTTTGCAAAGCTGCTTCAATGTTTGAAGGATGAAAGTCGCTCTTGTTTGTTCTTGCTGCGGTGCACAACATTTGGCTTAAAAAATAGATGCTGCCTTTCTTGAAGTGGACCGTGCGTTGCTGGACACAATCAACGCTAATGGCAGCTCTGCACTCAGGGTTTTCAGATATTTTTTTCCCCTGAAATAATGTAAATAGCCCAGCGTTGTGGCAGCAGGATCTTTTTTAATTTAGAAAAGAAAAATACATTTGTGCAGATATCAGGAGAGAGGAAGGAGGGGAGGAGGAACAGTCATTTCCTTGTGACACAAGTACAGATGAGAGATAATTTTAATGAGGCCCAAGTAATGAGAGCCCTTAATTCAGGGACAGCGAGAGGAAAAGCTTTCCCCTGTCCTGGAAGCAGCCAAAACAAATCTGACTTATCCCAGACACAGAAGCGGTCTGCAAACCCCACTGAGAGTCTGTGCCTGGCTTCAACACACAGCTGAGGGATGGTGCGATCCCTTCCCTCCTTCCAGGAGAGGTCAAGAAGGGGAGGATTAAACCTTCCTCTGTTTGACGCTGTATCGACAGGTAGAGGTTTTCATCACAGCATCTTCCTTTCCAGGCTTGTTATGTCCTCTCTCAGTTCATGAGTTTCTACCCACACTTGTGTTTGAATGGAGCCAGGGAAGGGAGAACAAGGAAAAGGGGAAGGAAAAAGAAGCCCCTGAAGCTGAACGCCCTTTTCCAGGGAGTGAAATCCTAAAACTGTGTGGCTGACACTATCCTCCAGCAAGAGCAGCAAAGGGGTTGCCAAGATAAGAGAACCTCAAGCCAGCAAGCAACTAAATAAATAAGAATGTAGAAAAAGGAAGTTTTTTGTTTTGATTTCTTGTTAGTCATGATATTGAGCCTTTTATCACAGCAAAGTTCCCATCCACCTCCTTGAAATCCGGTGCTATATATTCTTCCTCAGTAACAACAACAACGCTAAGAAGTCTGAGAGCAGGGAACAGGCGGTCAAATGTACTTCTTGGTCCAGCTGTGTTTAGTTTTCAGATGCCCATGTGTTCCTTGTTAGGCTGTCTTCCAGCCCTCCTCTGCCTTCTTTTCTATTCTTCACAGTCCAAAACTATGAACCAATTACAGACCACAGAGTCAGCTATTTACCCCCTCCTGCCTTTACACAGCTATTTCCTGCCTGCTATCAGCAAAGTCAGACAAAGATGACAACAAGCCCAAGGTTTTTACCATAAGTCGAACCATAAGTGGGGACCTGAAAACACCCTAAAGCTGTTATATTTTATGTAGGGGAAAATTTGAAAAGGATTATCCGAGGAAAGCAATCAGCTCCAGACTGAAATCTATCTCACTGGTGTTTATATGATAAAATAATTGCTATTTAGGCCTCTATCACACTCGGAATATGAATCATATGTCTGGAGGGGTCTCCTGCAGAGGTTTGGGAGCAGAGCTTCCTCCTTCACCGTAGTAGCCTCTCTGGAGGTGCACATGGGTCTCCGGGCCAAAGAAAACAGTTGTGATTACAGAGTGATAGAGGCAGCCACATGCTGATTCAAAGACCTATAATCTTCTCCCCTTCCACCCTCCCCCTCCCAAAAGCAACAAGTCTGTAAAACTCATTCACTTGCCAGAGGCTGTTTATTCTGTTTAATGGCCACCTATCACCCCTTCACTCATTCTTTTTAGATTTACTAGACAAGCACAAAGCAAATTAGTGCAAAATGCTTTCAGTCAAGTGTCAGGTGGAATCAGACTTGATGAATACTATACTGCTGGGCTTTATAACTGTAGGAACACGTATACTGACAACACTGTCTCCTTCAATTAAAGCTATGCTGCCTGTTTTCTGAATCCCTCATCGAATCCTCCCTTCTGCCCAAAGTCAAACCTATAACTTTTTAATATCTTATTTTAATAAAGACATTTTGACATGCACTGTGGTGGTGCAAGTGGAGAAATCTCAATGCTAGAATTTTTATGATATGTTTCAAAACTTACTCTTCAAAGGAAATATTTCAGTGACACACTGATCTGCAGCAAAGTGTGGATATGTTCGAAAATAGCACCATGTCTGAACCTTGTAATGTAATATTTATAGTATAAAGCTTGCTAACTTGCCATAAAAATGAGTCTCCATTGTTGCTCATCCATAAACACACAAGGCCAAAGGGGTGGGGGTAAGGGTGGAGAGGGAACCTGGCTTCTTTCTGACAAGGAGGGCAGAGGTGTACTTTCTCCCTTGAAGCTAATGCGTGGAGCAGTCCACACACATCAGGGGAGAGCATAACCCCAACGGGAGTGCATGGGTTTCTAGCTGCGTGACTCCCATTAAAGTCAATAGGAGCCATGTGGCTGAAACCCACACACAGCTCTCAGAAAATTCACCCCCTGAGCCAAAAGCATTCCTCTGAAGATGGATTGTATCTGATGGGCACAGCTCAGAGTAATGAGCCGACGATGCCACGCTGCCCCAGGGATGCAGTGTACTGCAGCTTGGTTTTGCTGGGACGCTCAGCTCTAGTAGGAGATAGCACAGTGCAGAACACTGCAGCCCATCTGACTGTGCTCAGGAAGACTTGCTTTTGTTTTTTTTTTCCTGAGCTTAGGAACTGTGATTAAAGCAGGTTTCTTTGAGCACCAGGACATCAGCCTGTAATGACAGGGAGCAGATAGCTACGTCAGGAATAGGCAGAGTGATACCGGCCCCACTGACTGGCAGAGGGGTAACTGCTCAGAAGAGGGACAGACTGCAAGCTTCCCAGAGGAACGACTTCAGTTCTGTCACTGTGGTCACACAAAGGTCCACTCTGCTTTCAGCCCCTGTGCCAGAAGTGCTCCTCTAGAAGTGAAGACAACGGCTGCAGACTGCTCTGTGGATTCCTATTTGTGCCAGCAGGTAGAGAAAGCTGATGTTAGCCTCATGAAAGAGGTTGTCATGAGAATTTTCTTAACAGTTTAGTGGAAGACAGACATGTAGAGAAGCTACATAGAAATGACACACTTTTTTAAGGTATTCTGATACCATGGTGATGAGAGTGGCATAAATAATGTAGCAAGGATGGATCCAGTCTTTTCCCTATCAGAACCACCTTATGTCCCTTTTCAAGGCCTAAAAACATTAAATGAACATACTTGAACTTGATAAGTAAAACGCTGTCATTTTGGGTCCACTGTTTAAATTTCAGTTAAACTGCAAAGGATTGTGAACCTGGAAGGCAGTACCACCATCCTCTTTCCTCTTCAGGACAACGTGGATGTCACAGGCAAAGTCTGGTTCTGTTGTATATTCTAATGCCTAAAACCAACTCTGAACAGGGATGAGAGAAATGAATAAGGACCTTTTATGCAGGTGTATTCCATGAAGGTCTTTTATGGATGCCGAGTCGAGGATAAAATCTAATTTACAGCTCTAAATTGGAAACACGCACAGACCCTTTGGAATGCATGCTATTAGTGAGCCAGCTTAGAAGTCTGCATTTACTCATGCCCAATTGCAGTAAGGAGAAGAATATCATAATTATTTCCTCTACTGCTGTTTGCTCCATCTGAGAGCTGAAAGCACCCAAATGAATTCGACTATAACTGAAGGGGGCTGACCCGTTAATTTTGTTCTAATCCATCTCCCTACAACACACACACACCTACCCATCCTCAATTCAATGATGGGAAAATAAGCAAACTGTTTTCCCTCCCACAACATTTGTACTGTTGAAGTCTAACGTATCCTTTTTTTTTTCCTTTACAAACCTACTTGTAGCCCCTGGAAGGTGCCCACATGGTGATAACTCTTTCAGGACAAAAACGTGAAGCAGGAGAAGGAGGAGAGAAAAAGATCCTCTTGAAAGTACTGCCCATCACGCTCCCTCTCCCTCTCTCAGCCATGAAGAGAAAAGCAACACTTGAGGCATAAAGATGGGCCCAGCTGTAACAGAACTGCTACAAGAGAAGCCCTGGAAGTCAGAAATTTTTATATGTGAGAAAAATGTGCATTTCATGTAGGAAAACACAGTCAGTATTGAGGTAGGGCCATTTGCAGAAATGATCCGATATTTGACACCATGCAAAGTGCGTGCACCAGCACTTATCAACATTTGGTACACCAGTATGCACTAAGTTCAAACCCTCTCTTGAGTCCTAATACACAAATTGCTCAGGAAATCCTGAAAAGCCTTGGCCAGTACAGGTTCTTAGCATCTCTCACTGAAATTATGCAGTAGGAAGGGAAAAATTATTCACGTTCCTCTCTCATTCCTAGAGAAAAAACTGTGATACAACAATAGGATTGGTCAATCACATTTCAACCATCTCCATAAGTTTACATATCTGGAAGTCTTAATTAGTTAACAAGGTTTTGTCTATAGCCGGCAAGGGGAGACAAGGCAAATATTTTTTTCATTCCATCTCCTTTTTTATAACTATCTTAAAAATATCACCTCATGTGGGCTCCAGCTCCTATAGGGTAAGACCTAAGCTACCCTGAATTACTGTTCCAGCTTTGGCAAAGGCATTCCACACATCCTCACTGCTGGGCTCCTCTGAATTCCTCCAACCACAAGGTGAAAATTCTTTACCAGAAATGTCATTTTCCTTTTCTTGGGAACGTGCCTTAGCACACACCTGGCACCAAACCCTGCAGCCGAATTTCAGCAGACATAAATCAGAGCAGTTTCACTGTCCTGTCTTTTTTTTTTTTCTGAGGTGAGTGAAGAAAGAGCACATTTTTGTAACTGGTGGAAAAATGCACCGTGGAAAAGTTTACCAAGGGAACCTGAGAAAACAAACCTATAACACTGCCTTCTCTCAACTGCAGTTTCATTTAATATAATATCTATCACAGGGTCTTACTAATTCCACAGAGAGCTGAGGAGTTGGTATTTAATCCTTTCAGGGAAAAGCAGCTAAGAATAAAAATTCCACCTACAAATCAAAGGTACAGAGTTATCCTTCCTACTAAATAATTCACCAGGATTTAATACACCAGCTTTAAAAAACAATTATGGAAACAAAACCTGTTTCAATTTCCTCTTCCATTTTAAGATGTGGCAAATATTAAATTAGGATCAGAGGCTCATATTTGAGGTATTTTAACCAGACTCCTCATGTGTCACTGCCGTCTCACCTGTTGGTTTCTTAAGGTCACCAGAAGAAATGAAATTGCCAGATTTAATTACTCTTG
Source organism: Gallus gallus (assembly GCF_016699485.2). NCBI lineage: Eukaryota > Metazoa > Chordata > Aves > Galliformes > Phasianidae > Gallus > Gallus gallus. The sequence goes on along the minus strand of NC_052541.1, from coordinate 16,283,965 downwards.
CTGAATGGTTACACTGGGAAAAGTGGAAGGAAGTTTCAGTAAGCTGTATTTATGCTTAGTAAAAAGGCTTTCCAAAAGTAAAATAAATAAGGTAAATAATAAATAAAAATAAAAATAGAAAGGAATATAGGGCCATCACTGAAATTAGCAGTGTAACACACAATAGAATGAGAAATGTAAAACATATTAAAATACATTTGTTTACGTACTCTGGTTAGGGCTGTTGGCTTTATGGACTCTTGAAAGTGCTTTAGAAAACTCTTCTCTAACAGTTCCCTTCTTAACCAGATAATGAAAATGTACTGACAGATTTTAATCCTCCAGCCCTTTTATCTTGTAACATAAACAGTCCCACAATAGTTTAATTAATAGTAACCAGAAGCCCAGCTTCTCCCACAGAAGGGGTGTCAGGCAGAGGACAAACAGATTTACCTCTATTAGTGGAAACAGAGATGTTCTGACCCAAACTTTTCTTTGGAACTAGTCTGAGAACTAGATAATAAAAAACAATCAGCAAATCTTACTGGTGTTGTTGTTATTTTTTGTTTTGTTTGTTTTGGAAACCAAAAGATGGTGATTCAGTAACAAAGAACAGTCAAAAGTAACAAGCCTTGGCAAAAGCCTGATGTGGTGTCTCCGGTGAGGAGTCTCACCACACTGATTCTGATTCTAATAACTCTAAATCTAAACTAATTCCAGCTCTAACTGATGGCTGGCCTGAAGCCCACCAGGTCCTGCGACAGTTTCAATCTGTTGTTTCCCTTCAGTGCAAGCGAGCCACCGTGACTCCTCCTTGCAGCTGTGCTTGGTTCCTGCTGTACTGGGACGTCCCCAGCTGAAGGGTGCCAGTGAAGTGGTTACACAAATGAAAGCAATCCAGCTGCACGCAAAGCCTGCAGCTGCCACCTGGACAGGAGCAGCAGAACAAATCTGGGATCAGAGTGAAGTTAGAAATTTGCACAAAAGCTCAGGAAAATTTTCACCCTTCTCTTTTTAGTGCCTGGACTTTACCAGCTATTTACCTGCAGGTCTATGCCAGGACAATACATTAAGACTGAGTGGGGAGGAACAAAGAGGTCTCCTTCTTTACGAGGGGAGGTGTGAGGATGGAGGCTCACAGCACAAAAGACAAATACTGGCAAGATCCACAGGAAAGCAGCAGGGACCTCAGTGTGAACTGCAGGCGGTCAGGGGAGGACAAGCAGTCTCCAGGATGCAGGGTGGGAGACGAGACGACGTGCCCAGATGGATCAAATCCTCACATGGGCTTTGCAGCGTGTGGATGGTGGAAGAGGCCACGCTCTCTTTCCTTGGTGCAAAACTACTTCTCTTGTTATAGCCACATCACTGAAATCAGCATATGGCTCGCTGTCTCCAAAGGTTACTGTACTGACAGCATTTTCTAGCGTAATGTGAAGCCATAATCTGCTGCTGACTGGAAGTGAGGAAGAGCCAATGCTTTCTGCTGGCTAAACCGCAGAACTGGGATTCGGGAGCCTGAATAATGTTCCCAGCTCAGCTCCACCAGCGGTTCGCTGCACACTTGTGATCACGCTGCTTGGACTCAGTTCTCACTGGTGAAAGAAAAGGGTAACAGCATTCTCTGTTGTGGGGTGACGAGAAACTTAATTAATGTTTGCTATGTGTGATGATCCTCAACGGGGAGATGCCAAACATCACAAAGCACTTGGCACCTCTTTTCCTCTCACAGCCTCCAAGTCAGCTAAGCATCTTGATTATCATAAAATCACACAATAATCTGTGCCTTTCTGCCTGTTACTGCGAGTGGATTCATGACAAGGACCGAAAAAAAAATGATTCCACTTTCCCAGACTCTACAACTCAGATGGCAGGCCAAGACAGAGCCTGACAAAGAGGCGAACTCTTCTGCACCCGTGTCACTTCTCCCCATATTTTACAGCTTCGAGAAGTGTGCTGAAGTTCACTGCCTGCTACCTGGTTGGCAGGTCTTGCTCAGAAATTATTTCATTCATTATCAGTACATTTTCAGAACTGGGTGCTTTTACACTGCCAAAGAGTTAGCGCCATAAAATGGTTGTGAAAAATGCGTTGGCTGATATAAACCAGCCTCTGTTGGATGCACTAAATATGTCAAAGCAAACTCAGATGGTCCTTTAACTCAGAAGATGTGGCATCATGGGGAAAAGTGCATTCTTCTCCCAGCAAGCAAGAATAACAGCTCCAACACTTAAGGACTCCACCTGATTTCTCCCTTGTGAAACAAAATGTAGATTTTATTACCCGCTACATAACTCACTTTATTTATAGTTTGCATAATTTTTCCTCTTTCCAGACGCATTTCACTTTTATCAGCTTCAGGGGCTTTACACCTGATAGAGCCAAAGTCTGAACTGTGTCATCTAGAGATGTCTCAGAAACCACGAGGCAGAGGTAAGGCTTGTTGTCATGGATATTTCCAGGTCAAGTTTTTGCCTCTGTTATTACTCGTAGAATACCTCCCTGGGCCTTCACAACTGTCATTTCACCCTCAGTACAAATTAGGATAATCCCTGGTTTTGGACAAGACTCACTACCCAACCCAAACAGCTCGTATACTAAATCTATTGCAAAGTATGATTTCCTGAACATTTCAAAGATGGATTACAATATCAGTTGACTACATGATTTTAAAAGAGAAGGAAAAAAAAAACCAGAAGTGTGGCCACAGAAAAATGACACCACGTCTTGCAATGTTCCTTTAAAACAGGGAAGAAAAATAAAAAAAAAGAAAGAAAATAAAAGGTGGCTGACTGCCAGAATTTTGAGTTAACTTGAAGTGCAGAGGTGATTTTTAATGCTTCAAACATCATTCATGAAATATTATATATATAATTTGTACTCAAAATAACATGCAAGCTCTCCAAGGAAACATTAAAATAAATAGCTTCTTTAACTCTTTTGTACCTTGATCGTATCTTATTTTGATGAATCAATAAAAGGGAGATGTAAGATTGATGTAGGACAGATCAGTAGGGCAATCATGTACTTTATTACATATTTATGAGTCTGAAAGATCAAAGGATGTTTTTATGCACATAACTTGGCAAATGTGTTTTGCCACATTCAGATATATTCCAAGTGACTTTAGCAGGAATGTGAAAGAAGCTGGCATGCTGCCCACAGTGCTATTTGGTAAGACTTTGAATGATGGCGGGATTACAAACCATGATAATAAAAACACATACAGCATAACATTGATGCATGTAAACAGTATATACAAATGCGTATGTGTGATCTTATAATGTGTCTATATACAACATATTGCATTTTCTAAGCATGTGCATACCTATGCAAACTACAGCCTTGACTCAAAATTTCATTTAAGTCACTGGAAATCTTCAGATTTCCCTTAGAAGACACCACATCAGGCCTCTACTGCAAGCAAGAGAGAGGAACAAGGCTGCCCTCCAGCCATAAAGCGTTAGGTTATGGATTGCCATGCACAAAAATCAGGAAATGACAATGTCTGTGACTGCATTCATTCATCACTATGACACCTCCATTCCTCTTTGGGTTACCATCAGGCAGCAGCACTGCTCTGTGGACTGCTCTGTAAGATGGACAAAATACCTCCATTGCTATCAAAACAAGAATGGTCTTCTCCCAGCTTTTGCATACGGATGTTTCAGATCTTACTCTCACACTGACCCTGGTTTTTAGATATCAAACACCTGAACACAAATGGACAGAGACTGTCCTGCTATGGCTTAATCAGAGGCAGGTTGATCTGCACGCATGCCCTGTAGCCCACTTATACCATGTGCCTGCAGCAATGGATGCTATTTGCAGAAAGGGGTGAACAGCCTCCTCATCACTCCCATGCTAAATCTCTGACTATATTACAAAGCAATAATTTAAAATAATAAGTAATAATTCTCATTAGGCCTGACAATCGGAGGTCACTAGAGCTGGAAGCAGATGAGTTTGAGCAGCCCATCTCATGGACTACCATTAATGAAACTGTGGCTACAGGGACACTGGGGTAACAAGTGTGAGTCTGGAAGGGAGAGGGTTACTGAATTTCTGACAGGCATTCGTGATCTAAAAGATCTCAGTTTGACAGAGAAGCATGTAAAAGGAAAAAGCCATTAGGAAAAGCTTCCTGAAACTAAGACAGCGGGACTGTTACCATTCTCCTTTTACTATTATTTAAAAGCTAATGGCAATTTTTTGTTCAATTTAGCAGAACTTGATTGACTCAAAGATGCTGTAGAAGCCTGTCAAAATGTGCTAAAATATACAGTATCTGCCAACACCACACAGGGAACATCAGGATGTTACCTGCAGCTACAGGAGGGGTGGGCCTTGGGATCTGTCACTGCTTGCGAGGTGCTACCAGCATTTAAAAATACCACTGCTGGTGCAGGCCGTTACAACACAGAAGTATTGGGGATGAAAGAAACAACCACCTTCAAGTCTTCTACTAAATTAGTTCAGGTAAATACTGGCTTGTGTCTTACACAGCAGCATTGTCTCCACTCCCCTCCAACAGCTGCTTGATGGTGTCACAGATTGCACGAGGAGATTCCATCCTATCATTTGGGGCTGTGATGGGTCCTGGTTGGTGAGGCTAGGTATTAAAAACACCACAGAGAGCTACCTTTCCTTCTGCAGTTCTCCTCCTCTTTGCTCATTAAGGCAGAGAGCTTTCCTCCACTTCCCTGCCTCACTTTGCTCCAAAATCCTCCAGGTTTGGCCATTATACATTTTTCAGCACAACCCTGCTGACTTTAAACCTCAATATTCATTTTCTAATTTATTTTCATGTCACTGTGAGTCTTCACACCTGGAACAATCCTTTCATCTTGGTGTTTACACCCTTCCAGCATCAGCAAGGTGTGCTCATGTTCCATAGTAGACATCATTTGGCCAGTGCATATTTCTTCATGTTGTGTTCATTCTTTCTAAGACATTCTCTCAGTCTTCCTGATCTATTTATTTCCTTATTTGCTCGACTTTCTTTTGTCAGTACTGTCATCACTGAAGTGTTCAGAAATGAAGAATTCCAGTATCTACTTTATCAATTCCTACATGCCATATCTAGTCTAATTATTAAGAAATCTTTCATCCTGGTATCTTCCCAAGTGGTCACTGTAATGGCTGTCCTAGACAGCTCAGACTCCAAAGTAATTTCTACCACACTAACTATGCAGGCAGATTTATTGCTTTTAGCTTTTTTCCAAGTTTTACCTTTGTTTATCAATAGTTACTCTTGCAAAGGTCTCCTTAGTGTCTTAGGGGTTGGTTCAATGAAGCCTTTCAGCTGCAGTTTGGAGTTAAGCGCATGAATAAGATTCCATTTGAAGACAATAGGACTAAATGGCTTACAAGACAATATACATTTAAGTGTTTTTGTAAATTAAGCTGTAATTGTTTGGCAGTCTTGTGGGATTTGTCTTGGTTTTTTTATAAGAAAAAAAAATCCAACCAGCTCATCTCTACATTTAAGACTGCATTTCTGGTTACCCACTGGTAGCAAGGCTGCTATTTTCAAAAACTACTGATGGATTCTTTCAGACCAAATGTTTATTAAAATAACAACTATTAAAACCCCACCTCATCACACCCCCAAAACCACACCCGGATCTTTCCCTGTGCACAAGTTCACAAACAAGGGTGTTACGGGGCAGCTGTGAGCTCCAACAGCACCAGGCAACACTGAACTGCTGCAAACCCAACAGCTTTGTTATTCCAAACATTAGCACCGTGGTGAGCCTTCACTCTGCCCAAGGAAGGCAGTAGGAGCTTTCCAGTTAAAGGAGATACACGCATCAAAATGCTCCACAAAGGGAAAGTCAGTGTGAAAAATACTTAAAATTAAGAACTACTGAACGTGGCAAAGCAACATGCTGTTAGCAAACAACTATGTAAACAGGCTTCCTTGCTCCTGTCTTATTTAGACAGAAAAAGAAAGGAGAAAATTAAAGATGGCAGCGCAGCGATATCATTCCCGGATGCTGTCATCTGTTACACTCTCTGCCCACATACTCAGCTGAGCTCCCGAGAAAGCTGTATCCACATAACTGAAGGTGAGAATTTGAAGTGGAGTTAGACTGGCTCACAAAGCTATGTGGACATGTTTATTGCAGTGTAATAGCGGCTTAATTTGAATTACTTAATTAGGAATGGATTTAATGAACTTTCAGTAAGTTGCCATTATACCAAAGCAAGATTATCCATACTGCCTCTTATTCAGCTTAACTATCTCAGTTTAAGACCCCTTCAGATCATGCTGGAATCCCTTTTTTTTTTTTTTTTTTTTTTTTTTTTTTGCATAGACAGATTGCTGCACAAAAGGAACGCCCTCACTCAGCTGAAAGAGACAGCAGCTCAAACTTATTCCTGATGTAGTTCCCATTGTCAATAAGTTTATTGTCACGTACAGCTCAGGATCAAAGGACACGCAGCTAGAAGATCTAATTAGAAAGTGAGGATGTAATAGACAAGCTCTATCTTCTGCTCAATCAGCTCTTACTTAGTCCTGAGATCTGAATTTCACATAGGCTGGCACAGACCTTGAGGTCAAGGGTTTTGTTCTTCATCTGAATCTAGAGAGACTCCTTGTCTTGTCCTTTGCCTCTGAAACAAGATCACCTGTCTTGCACAGTTAGCCCAGCCCAGCTGCAAACCCTGCATGCTCTCCAGCTGTGATATGTTTAGCTATGCTAAAGCTTTCTATGACTCCAGTTTTATTTTTCCCCTATTTTTTTCTTCCTTCCTTCCTTTCTTTCTTTCTTTCTTTTTTCTTTTTTTTCCCCAATTACATGCCACTGACTTAAGTATAGAGGGAAGTTTCAAACTGTGAACTGGTCCTTTATTATAAAATTATGAAATGTTATAAAACTCCTATTACGGAACAACTGCAGTGTAACCAGTATCTCCTTTTCCTTTCAGCTGTGATAGTTCTATTCGAAGGCAGAAAGAGCCCGTAAGTGGCAGACCTGTGAATAACCAACTGTTCATTTTCTTCTCATTTAAGGAAGACTATGGTAACTGCTACAAACAATACCCTATTTGGCCTGGTCTGCTTGCAGAGTCTGAGGCAGGATCAGAGGATCCTCAGTGCCTGAGTTTAGACAAAATGCATCACAGTCCCTCACTGAGAAGGGTAATCTGAGTGACTTCTAACAGTTTAGATGAACTTTCATTTTCCTATGACCGTATCTGTTCTTAACATTTAGGATCTCGTCAGAGCTGCTTGCACTTAGAACTCTGATCACAGAATTATAGGTTCTGTAACTTAGGCTACAAGGGACATTGGAGGTCATGTGGTCCAACTCCTGGCTCTAAGCCAGGCCAACTTCGAAGTTAGGTATTAAAAATGTATGTGGTTCAATGAAATCATCTCTCTGGGCTTTGCGAACACTAATCAAGGCAGGCTGACACCAGACCATCAGGAGTACAAAGGTACATTAAAAAAGATGGGTACCCTTAAAATTATTAGAAAAGCTTCTTGTGAAAAAGGAAAGGAATCCCACCCCAAGCCTGCAGTTGACCAGGAAATACAATGCAAACCTTCAGTTACATAACAAAGATCCTACATTTTTCCTTGCCATTTCTATGACAAACACATTTCCTTATGACTAATTACACCCAGCTTCGAAAAACAGGTTAGATTTCAGGTGAGAAAGGGCACATTACTTTTGCTACTGCTTTTTAATGCCTAAAAGTTTGAGCTGTTGGGTTTATTATTAAACATATTGAGAAGCTTCTACAGAACAGTTCAGCCATTTCTAGGAACAAGCTTCAGGAAGAACAAATGTGCCAGTTGTTTGGAAAAGCTTAGAATGTTTTCATTGAAACTCCACTAATGTGCATTGGGGGACTGTCTTAAAATGTGGTAGAGGCCAGTGCAGGAACAGAGAGGTATCGTTCACTGTCCTCATGAATATTCAACAAAATGTGGCCAAATTGTAATCCTCTGCAAATCACCATCTGCATATGCTCAGTAGAGGTTTGTTAGAGGCTAGCAGCACAATTCCCAGAGCATTCTGTCTTAATTGCATACATGCCATGTCTCCCACAGGGCTG